>NW_027672919.1:2500-405000 GCF_964194105.1 Spermophilus citellus | reverse complement strand
GGAAGGCACGTGTATACAATACGAAAAAGCTGGTCGCAACTCTACCCCCAGCCTTTTAGCAGAAAAAATTTCACTGAATCTGGACATTTAGCTGTCAAGAGGCTGCGAGATGAGGTTCCTCTATCTTCTCACGCGAAGGACGGGGACACTTTAACATGGATGACCCACAGGACACAATCAATGCAGGCGCAGAAGCTCCCGGCTCAGCCTCCCGCTTGGAAGTAACTCCAGAGGAAGAGCCCCAGAGGCTTGGTGACGCCGACAGTGACCAGCCCCAGGTTCCTACTAGTGGTTGTACCAAACAAGATCTACTGCAAAAATACAAGAGTTTGGAGGACAAAATCGCTCTGCTCAGAGTGAACATCGACAGGGTGAGATGTCAGAGCCAGGACCTGGAGAAGAGGTATCTTGAGAATATCGAAACTGTGAAAGCAAAGAGCGATGACCTCCAGAGGACCATCCGAGTGCACGAGAAAACGCAGAGAGAAACGACGTTCCAGCGAAACGAGCAGCTGAATGACCTGAGAGCTGAGATCACGATGCTAACGTTGGAACTGGAGAAGCTGAAGCAAGGCAAGGCCAGACTGGATCTGGCGCCGTCCCATCCTTACGAAAGTCAGACCCCGGGGAGAGACCTAGATCTGGGTCTCCAGCGCACAAGGGAGGAGTACTCCAGTTCTCAGGCCAAGACGGATGCTGACACAGGCCACCCCAAAGATAACAGTGAGCGTGTTTCCCAAGAGCTTTCTAAGATCAAAATCTGCAGCCTCGAAAATCAGGACAACAGTTAGGGACACGGAGAAAGTCTTGGTCCAAGAGAAAACGTAGTGGTTCCTACCTCACAGCCACAGCCTGCAAGGAAGAGCGGGGAGGAGCACCTGGCCAAGATGGAGCAGGCGGCAGGCAAAGGCTTACCCAGAGCACTAGAAGAAGTGACCACAGAGTTTGAACCTGGACCCACTAGAACCATGACACCGAAATCTAATAAGTCAAGCCAAAACCTACAACAAGAATACGCAGAGATTTTAAAGAGAAAGTATATGGTCTGAAAGATACTTTACTTATGGAACTGTTGACATAACAATTTCCCATTAAATGCATGATACGAATAACTTTAATTGAAGGAAAATGTTTGTATTATATGATTAATATTCATAAAATATTTGCAATTAAAAAAAAAGATTAGCTGCTTTCCTTCATTTTTTTTGTACCATCTAAAGGCACCAGCATCTTTGAGCTGGTGGAAGCCAGAAGGTTATCAGTTTTCCCTTCCTAAACATTCTTCGTCATCCCCATGCACCATCAGCTGTCAGTCCTGCTCACTGTAACTTCTGAAAGTTCTTCATCTCCATTCACTTTTCTCTTGGCACCTACTTAGTCCAAGTACCATCACCTCTGTCCTGAATTACTGGAACAGACATGTAAGTGCTCTCCCTCCACTCCCCTTCCCTACATCCAAGTTTCCTTTTCCCCTACTCTATCTCCCTAGCTTTTAATCTTGTGCTACCAATATAAATCAGTTTTTCTTGGAATGTCATATATATTGCTTCACTATATGCTGTTTATATTTATTCAGAAGGAGTGTTTCTTTCATGAAGATTATACAAGTACCAGCCTGTACTGATATTTATGTTCACATTTCAAACTTCAATATTCATTAGGGTCTTGATATATTCATTTTTGTATTTTACTTGTTCTTGACTTATATAAAAGCATCAACCTCCTCAGTTAATATAAAGATCTGAAAAGCATGGCCTCTGCTAAAAGAAATGTTTAATGCCAGCTTGTTGAGAAGCCATTTGAATTCCCTAATATTTTCTCTAAGTACTTCTATTATTTAAACTGCACCAAAACATGATAGTCATTTTCTACTCCTTTTTAAGTACATAATCCATAAGTAGGTAATCACATATGGCCACATGATTATTATGTTCATAAGACACAAAAGGAAAATTTCTCCTGAAATTATCTTGGTTATTAATTAAATTTTGTTACAAAATACACTTTAAAACTTTGACACTTTTCATAAAGTACAATAGACACCATTTGATACATTAACATAAGTGGATTTTGAATTTATTTTTAAGTAAAATTACTGAAATATGTGTTCCCATTAAAATAGAGACTTTAACTCACAGAAATATGAAAAGCTGCTTTTCTTTTTCATAAATCTAACCATGATTCATAGTTCTTGCAATCTCCTTATGTTTCAACAATAGTGTTTAACAACAAAAGATTAAGGACCGGTCTGTAGTGATAAAAATCCAAGCCTATGTAGTCCCATGTGGTTTTATCTTATTCTCTCTTGGCAGAATTTTATTTTTCCTTCCAATATGGAAGAAACCCATGTTCAGTGACTGAGTCACTTTCTCATTTTGGTCAGCAGGCTCAGTGCATTAAGTCCTAACTCAGCCTTGTGTTTGCTCCTTGCAGATCCAGACTTCACCTCCCTGGCTCACTCACCTCCGTGTCCCATGGCTGTTCATACTCCATGCATCAGGGGATCACCACCCTGATCCCTGCTCTCTCCCTTGCTCTCACCTTCCCGAAAGCAGCCTCCCTCCAGTCTCCCATTCACCTTGCCCATTCCTTCCAGAACCCTCTGTTCTCAAACCTCTCCTGCCTGAGTCAAATGCTCCCTTTATTAAAGTTTACATTTTATCAACATAGAAAGGTAACAGTTTTTTAAATGTTTCTGTGGAGGTTCTATATGATTTATGACTTTATGTTTGGACTTCTTAATAAAGAAAAATTTTAAACATAGTTGCACTAAAAAATCCCTGAACTTGCAAATTATAAGAGTAAACTTCATTCAGGAAGCATTCAGAGAAAAGGCAGAGTGAGACACACTAACAATAGAGATTTTAGTTACTAGATTGTTAAAGCAGATTAGGGGAGATTTCCTTGAAATTTTTAATGGTGTTGTAGAGTTACAAAAACAAATTATGTTTGGTCTTTTTTGCTGTTGTATTTTCATTTTAACCAGATAGAAGGCATCTGTCTCAAGCATAGATAAAAATCTAAGTGGGGCTTTGCTAGCTGCTATGGTAACCCAAATGATTTTCCCTTTTGTGGAAGTGATTCAATGAGATTTATAAATAACTTCCTGTTGAAAAAAAGATAAAAATAAAAATAAAATTCATCTGAAATAAATACATAGCTGCTTACTATACTTTTAAATCTTTTAGTTAGATTAGACTTTATATTGTGTGCGTCTGTGTGTGTGTTTCCTAAGCCAGCATCCCTTGCATATAATATATTTTATTCCATTCTAAGTGATTTATATTCTGTTGCAAATCTTTCTGTGGCTCCAAACTTCAATGAAAAAGATTATCATATAAAGAAAATTATATATCAAAAAACAAAAAGTAGTAAACTACAGTAATTTTAAGATTTTCTAGTGCCTATAATTATTTTCCTTTGTCTAACACTTAAGGAGCTCATGTGATAACAAAAGCAAAATAAAAGACACAAAAGCCGGCAAGTTCATATGAAATGATGTATTCTGATGACCATTTTTTTTTGCTCATTTCTATTCTAATTTTATTTCTTTTTTTAAAAAAATTATTTTTTATTAGTTGCTCGAGACAATACAATGATCTTGACATATCATACATTTGATTCAATGGGGTATGAATTCTCATTTTTCCACGTGTACAGATTGCAGGATCACATTGGTTATACAGCCACGTATATACATACAGCAATACTAGTGTCTGTTGTATTCTGATGACCATTTTATTAAAACACATACACAAAAAATGTCTTCTCATTTCTGCATGATGTTACAGTAGAATAAAGATAAATATTTCTTATATTTTTAAACTTGCATTTTTGAATTAAGCCATTGAGTGCTTATTGAATGTCTACTATGTCCCAAGCACATTGTTCTAGAGGTTGAAGTTGTACCAGAGAAGAAAGAGATTTGAATGTCCACCCTCAAGGAGCTCCCATTGTGATTACCTGTGAAATCTGACTGAGAAATTCAAGTGAGTATTAAAAAAGAGTAGTTTTCCAAAGACTCACTTTTATCAAGTTAGCGAGCTGTTCACATTTTTAAATGAAACAAAACTTATATTATGAATGAAAATGAATTATCTTGAATATGATGGAAAAACTGGAAAATAGAATTGTATAAACTATAACGCAAACTAGCCCTGTTTTGGGAGTTTAACACTCCTGATTACCCTCCCACATATAAATATTTACACAGCCAACTCTACTTTCTGTATGGAAAATGAAGGGACTGGGGGCAGAAAGTCAACTGAACTTTCTAAATATCCTCCAAGTGTGTTATGGAGACAGGAAAGCTGGCTGCCTCCACCCCTCCACAGCAGTGTGTTCACAGGGCAGCCCTGCATAAACTAAGTCTTTGCATACTCCAAACCCACAGGTCAGCTTTAGTCCTTGAATTAAATGCCTTTATTAATGAAGTTGCAGAAGAGGTTGACAGAATAAAATTATTAGTGAATATGGAACTTCCTGTTTCATAACTGTTTTTTTCTTAAAGTACATAATTAATTTTGAAATCACAAGGCTAGCTCCTTCTGAATACTAATAGCATGAATTTCAGAAAGTATATCATTGTATGTCTTGGGAGATGAATGAAGAAGGATCAAAGGAAGATGAAAAATGTGTTTTTAACATAAATAAAGTAACATTCATTTATATGCAGTTAAATCAAGTAATTTCTCCTGTTAAGGAGCATTTTTAAACTCAGAACATTTATCAAAAAATCAAAGACAGACAATGGAATTATTTAAGACTAATATGCTTGTACAATCTAACAAAAAGGGAAATAATGTATATATAGCCTAATATAAATATATCATTACCATGGATTAGCAGGACATTAGCTAACAGTGTATGGGGGTTTACCCAAGAGTGTCTGAGTCACCATAATTAGATGTGTGGCATCATTACATTTCTGTGGACTCTTCTGAGTCCATAGAAATACTATCAATCACATTTTATTGTAATTCTTTTCATTTTAATGTAATATAAACAAGAAATCGGTTTGCTAATTGCTAATTGATCTGGAATCAGTTTTCATTTGTGTCCTTTTATTTTGGCTTAGTTGTTTATTTCCTTAGTAATAAAAACTAAGGGAACAGGATTAAAAATTTCAAAATAACAGGAAGTGAATAAGCAGTGTTTATATTTCTCAAAAGATCTGGCTTTCCAGTCTCTGAAACAGAAAATGTAACCCATGTGTAAGGGAAGCTGCAGAGTCAGAGACCAGATTAAAATTTTGGTTGCTGGAAATTTTGTTTTCACCTCATCTCCCAGTCTGAATATTTTCTTCTCATCAACTCTTTCACAAGTAATCCTTCTAACGTCTCAATTTAAAATCTTCCTCCAAAACTCTTCTTTTGCTGTTTTTCTCTTAAATATCTCTGCCTCCTCAGATTTATAGATTTAATTTAATTTTATTTTATAAATACATAAATAAATACTAAGAATTCTGTGGATTCTTAGAATTGGGTTTATCATTTCCATCCTTGCCTGCTTTGACACCTATCAGACTTCCCTAAATAATTCAAATATCTTAATCAATAACAACCAGAGGGCATATTGGCTTGGTTATGTCTATAGGCTGCCAGAATTTATGTACTTCTCAGTGTCAAGATAACGTAAATATGCAAACAAGACGACATCATAAGGTTTGGTAGAAGCCAGAGGATGGTGGGTTAGATTTAGGAAATCTGGATCAAGTCTCATCCTTAATAAGCTCATTAAACTTTTTGTATTCATTTACAATAAGGAGAGAGATGATATGATCTATGACTGCCCTGAGAGTGTTTTTTTTTTTTTTACTTTATTTCACAGTGCATGAGTCACAGGCCATCCAGCATGGTACTTACTTGCCGGAAGTAGTGCTCCCTAGAAATGAGGGCAGCATGAGTCGAAATGATCTAAAGTATGAATTAGACAGGGCACAAAAAATAAAAATATAAAATATCTCACTAAGAAACATATATATATATATATATATATATATATATATATATATATATATCTTACATGTTATATGATAATGTTATATATTGGGTTTACTAATAAATATTATTAATATTATTAACAAATATATTAATTTCACTTATTTGTCTTTTAATTTTTTAGCTACTTTAAATTGAAAATCATGCTTGAGCTATATTTATATTGGACAGCACAACTCTAGAGTATCCGAAAAGTTTCAAAATGTTTCTTTTTTATGGAGAATTTTACAGAAATAGAAAACTATGTTTTGATTTTTTAAAAGCATGTTCAACATGTTTTGGCAACATTTATGTTTCAATCATGTAGAGTTTTCCTATATATGTTTCAAATTAAGGTGATTGCTCATAACATTATTGGCAAATATATTCTTGAAAAGTGTGTTCTGATAATGAAACTGTACACCAAAATGTCTGTGGCTGTTATTTAAATATATGTGTACAGGTCATTTTATTCCTGGCCATACAGTTACATAATGCAGTTGTCATATCACAAGCAAATGGACATCATTAAAAAAATTAGATACATCTGCTCAACAGTTCAATCTAAACTTTGAGAAATCCCACCATTTAGACAATGTGCAAAAAATGATGACTAACTTTTAAAATGTGTATTTGTTAAAATATCTGCTGTACTGGAAGTCAGAGGCCAAGAATCATATTACCCATTCATGCTCTCTGAACAGCATTGTTTTAAAACTTAACTGTATTTAAATTTTAGCTTAAACTTTGGCAAAGAATAAACATCTAGAAAAATTGTGGACTTAAAATTTGTTGGATGTGAAAAATTCTATCTTGTTCTTATCCCTCTCTGCATGAAGATTTATTTTTCTAATGCGGTTTGTATGAGCAACCAGGACATGATGTAAACAGAAAGGAGACAGAGAATTCTAGCAAGATACCAGCACCCTAGCATGGGAACGGGTATTAATATTTATCTAGTGAAACCAACTGTGTTACTTAATTGCTTAAGTAGAGGAGGAGTTGAAGCATTTCAAGGACAAAAACTCTATGTCCAAAACATTTCCAAATGTAGTACCCTTATAACTAATATTCTTACCCTAAGTTCCTAATAATTCCAATATCTTCACTTCACCTCTCCACTGGCTGCTTATACACCCTAGACACCATACTGCTCTAGCATTTCTTCCCAAATCAATGACAAATACCTCTTATTACCTCCTCCCATCCTCCTTGTAACTGTCCCTTTTGACCCAGCCTTGAGTCTGTCAATCAACTCTACTGCCTTTCCACCATCTCTCACTTATTTCACATCTCCCCTCCCCTCCTCCTGTGTACTCCATTTTTAATAGATAAGTCTCATCCTGGCATTCCATCCATCTCACCAGCTTAGAAAACCCTAACAGGTCAATGCCATCTATCTGACTGCTCTGTATGTGCCCCTGAGCACCTTCTCATATTAGAGAAAACACCTGCTTGGGTCTCTCCTCAAGTTCTTGATTCTGAATCTCCAAGGGGCTTTCACCACTGCCGACTCAACCTTATCCCATTTCACTTCTCTTCCACTAGACTCCTGTCTTCCTTAAGGCATCTTCGTTGATAAAATTGTTATGTTTTCCCACGCTCTACACCTCTCAATCTCAGGATGCCCATGTGCTTGCTATGTGTTTCTGCAGAGGGATTGTCCATGCCCTCAAGTCAGGCTTCCTGTTCTTAGGCACATCTCATCCCAGCTCACCTACTCAAAGGCGGGTCTCCTGCCAACACAGAATCCTTGCTCCTGTGTTACATCAGTTCAGACCCCTGCTTTAGGCCACTCTCATCAGTAAGAGAAGTGTTGTGATACCTTCAACTTCAAAAAGTGATCTTGATCCCTGCTCAGGAGCCATCCCATTTCTCCGGATTTTTATAATAAAAATCTTTAAGAAAAAAATTTTCTCTTTCTATTCTCTCCTGAAGTTACTCTATCAATTTCAGCCCCAACTTCAAACAAAATCAGAGAATAAATGATTTCTACATCACTAAATCTAATTAATGGTTAACTCTATACCTGAAATTCCTGTTTTATTTGAATAATCGGTAGCATTTTATATGATTGTTATTTCCATCTTTCCAGAATCCCTCACTCACCTGGCTTAAATCAACCCAGATAATATTTAAATACATAGTAATATTAATAATTTTTCAAAGTTAGGATTTCAATTAAATGGCTAGTTTATTTCCTCTAATACAGTGTCCAGTTTTCCTTTTTGTACCCAAGGTCTCAAGTTCATATTCTATCACATTTGAGCATCTGTAATTGGTGAGAACTTGGCATCAGGAATAAGAATCATTCTGTGCAATATAATCTTGGAACATAACCTAAATCTGTTTATTTAAAATACAAAGTCATGAGGTCAGGGACCAGATCATGGCATTTCAAATATCCTCATCTGCTTCAGTGTATGGAAAATATGTTTCTCCTGTAAAGCTTACTTAAATGATACTATACTTATAAAGTAACAGATAACATGTTTATAAGTGATAGCATAGAAACCATCATATATATATTTGTATGTGTGTATATAAATCTTCCAAAAAAAACTCATTAACAGCATAAGCTGAAGTTTTTTTTTTAACTTCATTCAAACCATAGAAAAGAGAGAAGAAGAAAATGAATGCTAATTCAAATACTAGTTCTATTTTACTTCAAGAGGAAATAAAAGATGTTTAAAGTTTGTATACATGGGGGACAGTTGCTAATAAATAGGTTCTAGTATTTTTACTATGGATACACTGAATACTATATAATCCATTAGCAACATAAATTTTATGTGTACTCTTCCACTTGTTGAAATAAAACTAAAATGTATATGATGCTTTCCTTTGATAATAATTGCATCTTTCCATAGTTTTAAGAGGGCGTGGTCACTAAGTAGTCATCAACATCACACATTGAAAATAAATCAAGGAGAGTCAACCTGCTCCCGATAACATTCCCAAGCACTTCAAGTATTTCTATTGTGTACAACAATCTTCACTGAAAACCTGTAATGAAATTTCCTCTGAGAAATCAAAAGATAGCTTCTCTTTAATATGTTTTAAAATAAGAAAGAAAGCCATAAGTATTGAAGAGGAGGCAAAACAATTCAAATGTAAAAGCTGCTCCTTATTTTTTCTCAACAAGCATTTTATTTGTACTTGTTTTTAGTAAATCTCTTTCACAGACCCAAATATTTATTTGCCTTTCATTTGTTATCTACCATGAACCAGGTACTAGGCTTGATGCAAATGAAAAATATGAACTCACACACAGGTGCACACACACACACTGAAACCTATTGTCCCTTCCTCAAGTGATCCATATTTTCATACTTTATTAGAAAAATATCATAAAACACTGTAAACACCTCCCTGGTAGTCAGGGACACAGATCCACAATGCCAGATATGTCTCCGTAACAATTACTGTTCCTTATTTTCATCATTGATTTCTGTTCTCTATTGCTATACGGAATATTGAAATTGATCTTTGGGTTGTTGTCTCCCTTCCTCCTCTTTGTACTTTATTAATTCAATGCCCATTTCAAAATTCTCTGTTTAACTTCTACCAGATTCACATTCCTGAAATACCAGCATAGCACTGTGAACATACTCTGGAGCCAGAAAGACAGTGCCTGGAACCCTGGCTCCAACACTCACTGTATCTGTGGCTGTAAGTAAATGATTTGACATTTCTGAACACCAGATTTCTTCATTTGTAAATGAAGGTAACTTGTAAAATGAAGTTCAGTTTATTGCAGAGCTATCAGAATTGAAGACATGTATGTCAATCACCTTGCACACAGGAAACACCATCTGTGTTGGCAGGATATGCTGCTGATGGTGAGAATGAGGTAAGAATGATATACTCCATCTCAGAAACTTGCCATCACCCTCACTGAAGGATATATAAAACCTGAAACATTGTGTGAATTTTAAGATTTCCACAAACATTTTCTGCTCCACCTATGTGGAGCACAATGTCAACTATTCACAAAGTGCATTTTTCATGTTCTGATCTCTCAGATTACTTCCCACTATTCTTCCATGCTTTATGCTAATTAGGGCCTTTAAGTTGACTGCTTCCACAAAGTAAGAATATTTCTCTTGTTTTGAGCAACTATCTAAGTTTCACTAATTTTTCAATATTCAGCAGAAAGTTGAACCTCTTTCAAAGTCTCGTGAGTTCTTCTAATACTAACATCTCTGCTAAAAATAAAAATTTTTAAGATTTTGATGGATCTCAATTAACCTTGTCAAATCAGCATAAAAAATAAGGCACTTTTTCAATTAAAGGTGACCTGAGAATATTTTTCATATATTTAATAATCATATTCATTATCTTTCTGCCTCTAAGAATTAGCTAAAATACATAAATTAGAGGTCATATCCACTGCAAGAGGCAAGAAGCTCTGTACCTGGGATGAAGCAACTGTTGAAGCTAATGAACATGCAGAATTCAAAAGAGAAACAAAAAATAACATTATTTCACAAGAAAACTATTTTTAAAGTTTCTGAAAAATAAAGCAATTCACATAAACTATTTCTCCAGATATTTTAAGTCCAGATTGCAAAATGACACAAAACCTATAAATATTGCCTGACTAACTTATTGAATTCCTTTCCAATTTACTATTTATCAAAAATATGGAAAAAATGGAATTCAAGAACATTTAATGTGTACATAAGGACATTTATGGATAACAAAAAGATTATAAAAACAGAAAAATGGGTATTCATGTAAATAAGATTATTAAGAAATATCATTATATAGTTTGGTGCCTTATATTACTTAAACATTTCTAATGGCATCTTTTATTTTAAGAATATCTTCCTCATATTTATGTCCAACTGATTCACCCACTGGGCATTTATTTGATAATTTATTTTTGTAGAAAACATAAGCAAATTCTTCCCAATTGATCACAGAGATTTTTTTCCTTTAGTCCTGCAATTTATTTCTGTATAATTGAACATCAATTTCTTTTCTTTGTTCTTAAATGCAAGATTTTATGATTTTATTCCATGTCCCTATCTCTTCCACACTATACAGGTAACATATAAAACAAAGTCGGTATCATTGCAATACTTAAAGTACACTTTTCTGTTAAGGATGAAAAGAATTCAGCATGAAGTCTCATGAAATGAAAAGTGCATAGACTTTGCATGACAATTTCACTGTTTTTACTACAAGAATACAGATTACTTCAAACACATTCATTTATACGCACATGGAACTAGAAAGTAAGGGTTCAGTATCAATCTATTCTATGACTGTCTAAAATTGGAGTTGAAATTCTTACCTGAGTTTTATTTAGGGTGCATTTTTTTAAGACAGAAAATGCATGAAGCTGTCAGAATAGATAATACCTAGAGTGGAAAAAAGGAAGGGAAGCGAAGAAATCAACTGCATTTTAAAAAGATCCTCCAAATCCTGCTTCCAGACCTACAGTAAGTAGTTTTCCTCTATATCTTATAAGCAACTGTCTTTTCCTTTGCTATGAGAACACAGGCTTTGCCTAGCAGGAAAGTATGAAAATTAAACAGAAAACCAGAAGGTTATGAAATTCTCTTACCCTCTGGGCTTGCGGGACTGTGCTAGCGTCTCAGTTGCAGACACATGTGTAAACAAGAGAATTTCCTGCATCCTTTTCTCATCTGAGCAGCTCCGGGGTCCTGGCCAACGGGATTATTCCAGTATTAAGGACACCCCACGCTAACTCCAAAAGGATTCCCATTGGTTGTGAAGTTCTCTCAAAACCGATACCACAACACCCTCTTTGGATCACAAGTAAGATAACCAAAATAAAATAATTTCAATGTTCTCAAAGCATTAAGTATTTGTTATTCAAAGCTTTCCAGACAGCCCATTTGAAACTATGTTCTGTGAGCAGAAAAGGAAGAAAATACCTACCTCCTCATTCACACGTATATTTAGTATTTAATAATAATAACTTCTAAAAATGGGAAAGCCTAAAGCTAAAATAACAAAAACTATTAAAGCCCCTATCTGGAAAATAGTTAAAAGAAAATTCTACTGCAGGTCATAGAACAATGGAAAATATCACTTGTTCAATTTGGTTTGCAAATTGCCAAAAAAAGAAAAAGAAATCATATTTAATAAAGTTTCTGAGAATACAACTCAGAATACAAAAACTATCTGTCAGTCCTTGGATCTTAGTCATGTTGGCAGGGAATGTGACCTGCAGTCCCAGGGACTCACAGGAGAGTTCCCTGGCCAAGGAGTGGCTTTCCAGTGACATGACTCAGCTGTCAGGAAGTGTGGTGATGAGGGGTGCTGGCAGACCACGGAGAAGAGAGCTTTCCTGGCTGACAGAGGACACAATTCCCCAAGGAAAAGAGCAAGGGCAGAGGAGACGATCAGGATGCTCCTCGTGAGTGACCAGGACAGCTTTGGAAATTAGGAAGTAAATGTCAAGTAAATGAGTTTATTCTTCCACCTTTTAATTTGGAGGATTATTCTTAGCTGAATATCAGGGTTTTTTTAAAAAAATATTTTTTTAGTTATAGTTGGACACAATACCTTTATTTTATCTTATTTATGTTTATGTGGTGCTGAGGATCGAACCCAGAGCCCCACACGTGCAAGGCCAGCACTCTACCGCTGAGCCACAACCCCAGCCCAGCTGAATATCAGTTTTTATCATTTATTTCTACTTCACAACATCCTTTACTTCTCATTCCCTAGCTCAGTGGAAATGTGACCATTCTCCCTACAGAATCAACAAACCCTTTTGAGCTATCTGGCTCCATCACGCTTCCCTTTGTCTTTGAATTCTCCCCCTCCCTGGACATCCCCATGGGATTTTAAACACCATAAAGTCCTCAGGTGATTTCACTTGTGCCAATAAATTTCAATTTCCATCTAGTCATTTTCATTTGCAGGAACTTTTTGTCTCTCCTTCATAGTCAAGTGATTGGAAGAGCTCTCCCCAGCCAATAACCCCATTTAATCTGGATCCACTTCCTTTAATGCATCAAAGTAAACACACACACACACACACACACACACACACACACACACACGCCTTTATGTGAAAAAAAAGATAATGTTTACAAACTCTGTTCTGTCCTCACTTTAACAGATTTATGCTGCCCTTGGATGCCCTTCGCAACCCTGTCCATGTGAAGCTTACCTTGGCACAACACTCTCCTGACCTTCATCTCTACCTGCCTCTTCCCACCTCCTTTGGGGTGTCCATTCTCCTCCCATCCTTTATTAGACATCAGGTAGGTTCTTAGATAACGTACACATTCTCTCTTTGGTTAGTGTCAAACATGCTCATGGTTTCAATTACCATCTCTCTTTCAGATGACTTCTCAATATCTGTCTTTGGCCCCAATCATCTTCTGAGTCTCCAATACTCATTCCTTAGTGCATTGTGTCCCTGCACTAGAAAATATCACAGATACGGAACCAACATGTTAAATCTGAAGTCATCATCATGCCGTGGGCCTACTAAGTTATACCAATAAATTCCAACAGAGCTTATAGATGACTAAACAAAAATCCTGGAAGTCACCATGACTCCTGTTCTACACCCACTCCAATACCAGTTCCTTGTGATTGACATCCATAACTTCGCCATTCTTCTCTCTTCGCACTGCCACCACCCTGGTTCAAGCACATAACCATTCCGAATCACTGCAGTGTCCTCTTAAATCTCTGCTCTGCTCCCAAACTTGCTCTTCTTGTTGTTCAGTGAGAGATACAGCGGCCTCCATCCAGTTCACACACTACTTGACACTCAGAAGATTTCTAATCCTCTGGTCAACTCTCTCCTTGTCAAGCTCCTCTTATTTTCCAGAATGAAGCTTTTCTGTATTTTTTTTAATTTCTTGCTTATATCATGCACTGATCCCTTCTTTTTTTTCTCTCCTCAGTGTTGGAATACTCCAAAGAACCATCAGTGGTTCTGTTCTCATTCCACATCTTTTGTCAGGGTGATCACATCTATTTCTGAGGCTTTATTTTATCATATATATCATTGTAGATTGCATTGTGAACTCCAAAAAGATATGCTGAAATCCTACCCAATGCCTATGGATAGGACCTACTTAGAAGTAGTATCGTTACAAATGTAATCAAGTTCAGCCATGCAGGATGGGGCCAGAGCTAATCCAATGTCTGGTTCCTTGTAAAAAGAAGGGCATTTGAACTCACACAGCAGGGGTATGCCATGGCAAGACAAAAGCAAAGATTAGGATGGTGCATCTACAAGCTAAGGACTGCCAAAAACCACCATCAGCTAGGAAAAGAGAAGAATGGTCTCTCCTCAGGCCCTCAGAGAGAGCACAGGTCTGGGTGCATCTCCATTTTGGACTCCTAGCCTCCAGAACTGTGAGACAAGAACTGTCCCTTGTTTTAAATCACAAGTTTGTGTAATTGGTTACAGCAGCCCTAGTAAACTAATATACATAAAATTCCAAATATACAAGATATCCCCATAATAGTGCCTCAGCCTTCAGATCTGTACTTCCAACAGTCTAATGAAATATTCACTAGGAACCAGTCAAATTTCAGTGACACCAATTCTCTTGTATTTCTTCCAAAAACTTTCACTGTATTTCCATCTTAAGATACTATCACCCCACACTCCCTCAATCATTTTATTGTCCCTGAGTCCTTACACTACTTTGCCCCTCAAATTTAGTAACTCAGCTTTGTACTAAAACTTGAACCATCAGTTTATGTCTCTGTCTCTGCTTCATCTTCTTCCGTCTTTGCAGAACCTGCACCAGTCAGGATTTTGTCTCACTATAATTTTTTTACAGGAGGTTCCTAAATTACCATCTAGTGAACTCTGACTGTGAATGGGGGCACTGTCTCACTTGCAGCTTCCTCAAGTGAAGGGTCATGTTTTCTCACACAGCCCCACCTCCCTTGGGGCCAGACAGTAGAGTGGGCATCCTGCTTCACACTTACTGCTAGGTCTGGCTCCCAGGTTCTTTGTTCACTGGTAGCATGATACTTACCACCATCAAGGAGACAGTAATCCAGGGTCTGTCTCCATCCTAGCTCAAAGGGTACATTGAAACCATGATCCATAATCTACATGCATACACACACACACACACACACACACACACACACATTCTTCTTGAGTGGATTCTAATTTTATTCCATACACTAGGCCTTCCCTGTGGATTCTGCTATTTGCCTATCCAATATCATTTCTCCCCTTCTTTTCCAACAATAAGAATTTTATTTTTGTTTAAGTCAACAATGTGATTAATTAAAGAAATTGCAATCTAGCCTCCTGTACAAATGCACTTGGCTGGGAAGTAAGTTTTGCCAATGAAACGTAAGTGGAAATCTAATGAGCATTTTCAAAAAAACAACAAAAAAAAAAAAAAAAAACAAATCTGCTCAAGATGCCAACCCATTTTACATCCTCTTTTTCCTTTTCTTCTTCCTGTCTTGAGAGGTCAGCAGGCTGAAGGTGGAGAAGCCACTGCTGTATGATGGTGCTGTCCTGGGCCCCTGATTCCTGTGGAAGACACAGAGTGAGAAGAGCAGAAGGAGCCGGGCTGGCACAGCTCTCAGTGTTGCGGGGAAGGTGGTCATCTGGCTAAGACACTGTCGGGTTTCTTCTGGGGCCTTCTTACTGAGTCAGGAGCTGCTTCAGGCTGAGGGAAAGTGGTAATGGTCTCTGCTGGAGAAACAATGGGAAATAACTATTAATCAAAGCTGATTTTATTCCAGGTCATTATCCCCTAACTGGGAGGTCCAGAAGAAAGCATAAAATTGAAAACTCATACCGCAACCTCCACCCAGATATACATCCATCTCTTCCCCTGCTGTGAGGCATTTCCTCGTTCCCATGACTCAGGGTTAATGCCAAAGCTCTGCACTTAGTTACATGCTTTGCCTCAGAGACCATAAATTTCCTAAGGAGGTAATATTGTATTTGTCTTTGGGTCTTTTGCAAATAGACAAGTTAGTCAATGGACAAATGGCTGAGAGTATAAATGGTAAATGAATTGATGAATGAATGCTCTATGTGTGCATTGAAGAAAATAAAAATAATGAGAATATCTGAGAATTGGAGAAGTTGTAGAGACAATAAATTAGAAAAAAAAACATGCCCTTATAACAGTGAAAAGGTCCATGGAGATGTTTAAATTTCTCCTACCATTTCTCCCTGCTTTTACAAATTAAAAGAATTAATAGGGCCAACATCATGCATATGTGCTTCTCCCAGACAACTTTTAAAAAACAGAAATACTCACCAAGTAAGACAAATAGAATTTTCTGGACCTTGGTAACTATTTAAACCAAGCCATACTTTTAAATTTTAGGTGCCACAATTTTAACGGTTTTAAAAATATTTAAAATGTGACAGTGTCAGTAACTGAAAATTTCTTGTAAGGAAGTCAATTGTGATTTTGACTGAGAATCAGTAGGTGGTTTAGAATTGTGATTAGAAACACACATTCACAAAATTCACAAAATTCCTAAGCCACAGCTCTGATGTTACAAAGTTGCCTTCGTTAATCAAGCCGGTGGACTGGGTTGTCATGGTCTTCTATTAAGCTAACTAACCTGTCCCCACCCTCCTACGTCAGCCTCATAAACAAACCCAAAAGACAGTATGTGAGTCTGCTGTGACATATAGAAAATAACATTTTTAACTCTCTTACTATTTTAAAAATGGAGATTATTGTCTCTCAGTTGCTTTACAATCAATATATATTCTCAATAAGAATGCGAGGCTTTAGCATTAAGTCACTTATAGTTCTATTTTGTCAAAGGAAATGTTAAGGAAAAAAATGAGTAATGAATCTGATTTATAAAATCTAATACATTGAAAAGAGATGACGCCAGACAGACCTGAGATGGCATCTAGTGGAGTGTGCTCCCAACAACATCTCTGAGCATCATGCCTTCATTTATGAGGTGGATGTTAGACAGATTGTAAAGGTTAAGAGATAACAGACATAAAGTGCTGCAAAAGGTACTTAACATATGAATGAATGAAAGCTACCATCAGTAGTAATTATTATTATGCCGTCCTAACTACATTATCTATAAGGTAGTCTAAAGCAAAATGTTACATACTATGTACAAATGCTAAACAAATGTAGGCATGGTTTAGTTTGATGGCTTAACATATTGCTGCCAATAAGTGATAGTTTCATGGTTGTGGTCTTGTTCTGGCACCCAACACTTAGGATATGACCAACACTATTAGGCACATTACTTATAATAAAATCCATGCATTTGTGTTTATGAGACTCTGAATATTTCAGGAATGTTCCTTGGAAGATCTAATAACAAAAAAGTGACCCCAAAACAAACATTTTCCTTTTAAATCATCAGATATACTTTATTATATATATATTGTCATTGAAATTTTAGCCATAGAATTTTGCTTGAACTCAGCAAAAGTATATGGTTAACTTAATTATTTGGTTGATGGTAGGACATACTCCATGTTTTAGAAGGTTTTCTAGACTTGTCATGTTAACACTTATTGGGGAGCGCGGGGGGGGGTGTACTGTGTTGTAGACTGTGGGGTGCTTAGCAGCTTCCCTGGCCCCTGCCCACTGCAGTAGCACTCCCGTTGTGACAACCACACCTATTTCCAGACTTTGCCCAGGTCCCCTAAGGAATAAAATAACTGTTGATCAAAATTCACTGTTTAGTGATGGAGAGTTGTAGAAAGATGAGACTCAGCCAGGCTTAGCTCTGCTGCTGGCAGATGACAGATTGTGGCCTTGGGTAAAGTGACTCCATGCTCCTAATCTTATTTTCCACATATATATATATATATATATATATATATATATATATATAGAGAGAGAGAGAGAGAGAGAGAGAGAGAGAGAGAGAGAGAGAGTCAGGAAATTAGATAATCTTGAAAGTCTATCTTACTAAAAATTGAAGCACTCTAATATCTCTTTCCACCCCCTCATATTCTCTCTCTCTCTCTCTCTCTCTCTCTCTCTCTCTCTCTCTCTCCCTCCCTCCCTCCCTCACATATTTCAAACATAGTCATTTACGTAGACATGCATTATGGTATCAAATGTGTAAGGAATGAAAATTTTAAAAAAGATGCAAAATCTACTATTAAGTGGAGTCAGAGTATTGTAATTATTTTGTAAGTAACTTCAATTCCAGGATTACCATGTACACAGAAACAAACAAATAAAAAAAGGTTTGTTCTGAATAAGTCTACATCAACATTGTTTAGCACTATTTTATCTCAGAATACAATTCAACATCTCTTATATTGATGAAAAGTGCTCTTTTACTATATATAATTACAATTTAATTTAGCCTCACTAATAAGACTATTCATACACTTAAAATGTAGAATATAATTTTAAGAAAAAATAATTTTTTATTAATTTAGAAAACATATCTTTTTGAGCAGAATAAAAATGTACAGTTTCATTGAAATCTTAGAAGGACAAATATTTAATATGTGAAAATCAGGCCTATAAATAATATTAAACAACTTTCCAAAATAATTTAATAATGGTAATATATTTGGTAGTAGAGTATTAACCAGGACTACACCTACTTCTTCAATTATAAATTATTTTTTGTTTTTATTTGAAACCAGAGAAGATTTAACTTTCTGGTTGAATGCTAAAAATTGTTAACACACAACTACAATAAAGCCAGCTTTGGTGTTAACAATTTCTCTTCTGTTGATGTCCCAGAGCCCTAAAAAATACCTCAGTTACTATTCTATTTGTAATATCTCTCATATCTTAAAATTAAAGTTATTGTATATTATCACTTAAATTAAGATAATTAATAGGATTTAGTGATACATGATGTTATTATAAAAACTTTCAAAATGTACAAAGTGGGAAAACCAATTCATCTTTCTTCTATTTAATCTCCAAATCATTACATAGGCAATACTCAGATAAGTTGTAGGCAATTTGAAAAATAACAAAATAATAATCATACATTAATATTTTGGCAGTATAAGGCCAGAATTAATCTTTATTAAACAAAAACATATTTCAGAATTTTTTATAAAGTAATGAAGTGTTTTCTCTAAGAGTCAATAAAAAAGCATATATTACACAGAAGTCATTTATGTCTAAAGTGAAAACTCTCCCACTAAGGCATAGAGGAACCTTGGATACCTGCCTACTTGGAAACTCTCCCCACATCTAATTTCCTCCAACAATGGTCCTTGGAGGTCATCCACAGAACCCAGACTCCATGGGATCACTTAGGAAAACAACTAACACAATAAAAGCATTACTTTACAGATAAAGAATCTTGACTTCAGCAAGGAAAAAATATATGTCCAGGTTTCTTTTGGTCTATGTACTCATTAGCCTTTTATCAATTATCTGGAAATTAAAATATACCTTTGTCTAAAGATAATATATATTACATAAGTCAGAGATATTTATTATAAAGAGAACATAAATAAGCATAAAGAAGATTGCCACCCATTGCCTCCATGGTCAGGGAAATCTGGCAGGCATTACTGTACTTTTAAGGGCATCATTAGTGAATGATACAGATGATACATAGATAATCATGCTTATCTGTGGATACTATGTCCAAGTTGCACTAATCTGAGTGTGTTATCCTGTGTACTTAAAGACTTTACTGATGTCCTAGGCTTTTTCCTTCATGCTTGGTAAGGCATGTGTCCCAGCAGCCCTTTCACCTTGTGTGAGTGCCATCACATCATTGTCTGACACCCATCCAGGTCTTTTTTAAACATGTTACAACAGAGAACAGAAACGTTGACATAGAACTGTGAACAGAGTAGTCACTGTAAGTGTATGCAAAATGATTCTGATCCAGGTAGCATCAGCTAAGTGGTGCAGTAGGGAAACCTGCAGCTGAGAAAAAATAAAAAACTTGTAAAACTTGTCAGAATCTCTGTGGGCACTCTCAAAAAAAGTTATACAAATGGTAATATGTATGTGAAAAGATGTATAGCATCATTAGATATTAGGAAGTGCAAAATGACAGATATTAGGAAGCAAAAATGACACATTATCTTAGACTTATTATGATGGCTTTAATCGAAATGATATAAGAAAAAGTGTTGATTAAAAAAAGTGTTGATGAGGATGAGGGAGAAATGGAAGTTTCATATGCGCTGAGACTAATACAAAATGGACAGCTCCTTTAGAAAGTAATCTGGCAGTTCTTCAAAACAGTACACGGGACCTGTTGAAATTTAATTTAAAAAGGAGGCATATCCCCATAAACGATGATGGAATGAAATTCAACAATAAAGGTCAATGAAGTACTGATAATATGCTACAACATTGAAGAGACTCTAAAACGTGATGATAAATGAAAGAAGCCAGTCAAAACACGACAACACGCTGTAGGAATCCATTTGTAGGAAGTTATATTTTTATGAAATGTCCAAAGTGGCAAGGTGTATAAACACAGAAAGATGAGTCTCTCCACTGAAGTTGGGGGGAAACGGAGAGTAACTGCTCATGGGTGCAGTGTAAATGCCATGATTAAATCGTACTCTTTAAATAAGTGGACTATATGCCGTTGTGAGTTATAGCTCCATGAAACTAACTTATTTTTTTAAAAAGTCAGCCCATATGTGAGGCAGTGAGCTTGCCTAAGCTTTATCAGAGCTTCTTAAAATCAAGAGCAAGGCCTGGGAAATAACTAATATAACTTATCTCTGTAAAACAGCTCTCCTTTACTGCCTTTTCCTTCCCTCACTGCATGACGTTTCGCTACTCTATTGTAGTGGTCTCCACATGTTTCTGACTACAGAGCCATCGGCAAATTACATTGAGTATAAACCTATAATATATGATGTATATACATACATACATACATATACACACCCATACAAATGTATTCATTCATAAAAATATATTCATGAATTATTGTGCCAATATGTGCTATATATTATTGAACTATGAAAGAGCAAATTTGTTATTTTGCCTACAGTTTCTGATTACTTCAGCAATCCAGGCACATTGTCTGGGGAAGAAATGCAATTCCCAGCATATCCTGCTGCTAGACACACCATCATCACCCTCCCTCATAATCCTTCTGTGACAGGACTGTGTGTGTCTTGACATCAGGTCCAGGGCCAGCTCACCCACCTATAGAAAGGCACAAACATGTGCAGAACTACTGCCACTGTAAGTTTTCTGTTATCGTCACAGAAAAGCACCTGAGGATGGCTGTCCAGTTCTCCGGGTGGCATGTGTCATTAAATAGGAGCACATTAAATGTCTTCTCACTATCATTCAGAGTAACCTCTACCCAAATTGAGGACAAGCCAGGTGCTGAGGGCTCATCTTTCACATACACACACCATCTGCCTTAAAATTGTTTTCTGTTCTTGGAATTCTGGCACTGGGTTTTCTCAGTTTTTGGTTTTGTATTTCTTTAACTTTTCTCCTTTTCATCGTTGTAGTGAGAAATTTGGAAAGGATGAGTTAGTTGAAGGCTATAGCAGGAAATCGTTTTGATCAAAAGTCATCACGGTTTCTTCATAGCTCTGCCTCCCCAGCTCTGGGAATCCCTCCAGAGCAGTTCCCAGCCCTCTTCACCTCCTTATCCCCAGTTCCCAGCACTTTAGCCTGAGAAGTACTTGGTTTTCAATGAACACACTTTGAATAAGTGTGTAATTTACTCAATCAGTTATGCATCAGAGATTTGGTATTTTTCAGCATAAACATAAACACATGTCAATTAAATGTGCAACTTGGGGAAAACTTTCACAAATCAATGTGCCTTGGTCTTTGCTTGCTTGTTACTTATTAAAAAAAAAAAAGTCCTGATAGACAATCAGCATTGTCTGGTGAGATGGCAAACTCAAAGTGGGCGCTTACTACACTAACTCTTGGCAGATACTCCATTAGAAGTATTGTTAGAGGTAAAATAAACCATTCCTGGCAATTAGATTCCTCCCAAAATGGTAAATATCCAATATGAATTCATAAATAGAATATAGATTGATGAAAAGGAAGTAACAAATCTTAGAAAAAGCTAGATGATGTTATATTTGGAAAATTAATCAAGAAACTTCCTTTGCTGGCAAGTGGAGATTTTGGCCCTTGTAACCAGAAACTTTCACCATTAATTGAAAGAAATATGCTTGGACAGTTAGACTACAAAGAGGGAAAAGGTCTACTACCTACACGATTTCCAAGTACATCAAACTGTCGTAGGAAGTTGTTCTTCTATTAGATAGAAGGGCCACTCTTATGTTTGCTATTTCATGCCTGAAAGTGCTACCTCACTTGTCAGATTTATGGATTAGTGGTTTAATTAACACCCTGGTGTAAGCTCTATGGCTTCTGAACTAATTTCTAATCTAGTGCCTCTACCCTGTCAGCAAGTAATACCTTGATAATGAGAATCTATCTTTAAAAGATGGAAGGAAGTTTTCCATTTAATTCATTACAATATGCTTGTCAAACTTGTTTTTAACTTTTCTCCTTTTCATCGTTGTAGTGAGAAATTTAGGAAACTGTTCTTAGTGTCTTTCTGTTGTTTATTCATTTGCTACCAGGCAAAAAACCTCTTAGACTTACTCTAATGTTATACATTTGAGGCATATGACATTGTGAGCTCTTTAATTTGAATATTTTATTATTGATAGCAACTTTAAAATCCTCTCTACCATAGAACAACTTTATTTTTTTCAGCAGCATAATGATCTAAAGACTTCCTTGGGGCCCTTCCAATGATAAACTTTAAACTAGCAGAGTAAAAAAGAAACACTATTTTGCAGAACTGTGGGGAAAAAAAATGAGAAGTATTAGGCCAAGCAGGAAGTCACATTAGAAATCAAGGAGGAAAGCGGTTGTGAAGGCTGTTTTTATTGTGAGGGAATGTCTCTATAATTGGGAACTCTGGTTCTCTGTTTGGAGATGGCTCAGGGCATAGGCGGGAAGGAGACCCTGACAGGTGTGGCTCTGGTTCCTTGACTCTCACTCACATAAACCCGAGTCCAAACAGCTGTGACTTCAGCAGAGAAATCAACTGCAGTCTCCAGCCTGTTGAAGTGCCCCACACAAAAGTCAGAACGAACCTCTCAGTCTGACATATAGTTAATAAGAAATACAGAGAAGAAGGAAAAAGTCACACTTATTAACATTAGTAACTAATTTCCAAAGGAAAAGAGGAATCTGTGGATTAAAATAGACTTAAAATGCAGACTAGCTAAGTGCAAAGCATGGATCTTATGTAAAGCTCATTCTAAATAAACAGCTAAAGTGATCTCACATATAATAAAAGGAATTTAGCACTAACAAAATTAGACATATTCTTTTAGCACTTTAAGCAGCAGCAATGCCAGTATGCCAGAGTTAAACTGGTGAAAGCAGAAAAGGACATGTAACAAAATCATTAATTAGAAAAATAACTGAAAAAACATGTTTAAATCAGCACAAATATCTGTCAATATTAAAATGGATGAAATTCATAGTTAAATATAGACAGAAAAATGTAATTTATCCAGTTGTAAAAAGGAATGAGGGGTTTTTCCATACATGGCTATAAAGTGATATCTATAATGGAGCATTAAGAAGCCAGCCAAGGAAAACATAATAAAAAGTGTATCATCTTACAATGCATTTAAGAAAGGCAAAACATGCATATGTAGCTATGTATGTATCATGTAGTTAATGTGTTTTTGTATAATGTATTAAACTATAATATTTCAAACGACAACTAAGAGTGGTATGGATTATATCATCAATATGTGTGGAAAAGTTAAGAATAAACTATAATATTTTAAAATGGCAACTATCAGGATTATTGGGTAGAAAGCACAGGATTAAAAAGTTAAATCAAATATACCTTGTTTGTAGGATCAATTTTGAGCCCATGTAAAATTAAATTAAAAAGGAATCAATCTCTAGAATTCTAGACAAAATAAAATAAATGAACTCACATGTACATTCAATAAGTTGTCATGACCACGAAATGACCAATGATTCAAGTTATTTATATCATGAAAATTTGACAAAAATAAGTGCAAAAAATCAAACTTTCCAGCGGTCATATTGCTGATGGCAGCATGGATATTGTTATTCTGAGACCATTGTGTCCATATATAAAACAATATATGGACAGTATATAAAACAAATGAAAAATTACGTGATATGCAATATACTAATATAATTCTGGTGTCACTCAGCATAAGAGTCTGCCACATGGATAAAAGAGGTACTGAAAAGACTAAAGAGGTTAGGAGAAACCTTAGTCCTGACTTTAAATAGAATATGAGAATCCATTATTTTGTATAGACACATAAAAGTTACACGTACAACTACATAAATATATTATACATACACATACACATCCTAGCTTTATTAAATAAAAAAGCCAAGGAATAATGTTAAGCCTAGTAACAAATAATATTCCTCACTCCCAAAATATGATCATCCAATACTATTTCCCACTCAAAATAACTGTTATTAATAGATCAGAGTAATTTAAACATCAGAAAAAAATAATAATTTCAATGGTGTCTATAAGAGAATGCTAGTGATCTGCCCACCAATTTCTAGTTGTGTTTTAATGTTGTCTATCTTATCAGATTAATGATATAATGATCATTTTTATTTGTTGCTTTAACAAATAATGGATAACCTCAAAGAAAAAGTGTAAATATTTTTAAATGTAATGTTTACTCTCTTGAGCAAGAGAAAAATTTCAATTTGTGATTTAGTTATAGCTATGGAAGGAATTATGGTGTTATCCTTGTTTTATTTTTCAAAAAAAGAGATGAATGTTCAAAGAAGGGACTATCTAGTCAAATTAAGTGTAGTAGCAAGTATGAGAGAGAGAGAGAGAGAGAGAGAGAGAGAGAGAGAGAGAGAGAGAGAATTCCTTGTATCCTATCAGATCACAATGGAGTGAAATTAGAAATAAATGACAAAAGATAAAACAGAAACCACTCTAATACTTGGTTTCTAACTAATGCACTTTGGTGAATGGATAGCAAAAGAAATCAGGAAAATAATTTTAAAGTCTTCTAAACAAACGAGAATAGTGATATGAATCAAAATCTCTGGGAGAGTATAAAGACAGTTCTAAGAGGAAATTTTATAGAACTGAGTTCATACATTTAAAAAAATACAGGGGCTGGGAGTTGTGGCTCAGTGGTAGAGAACTCACCTAACGTGTAAGGCACTGGGTTCAATTCTCAGCACTACATAAAAAAATAAATAAATAAACAAAATAAAGGTATTGTGTCCATCTACAACTAAAAAAGTTAAAAAAAATAGAAATAAGCCAAATAAAATCTAACATTATGCCTCAAGTCCCTAGAAAAGAACAAATCAAAATCAAGGTTGGTAGAAGACAGAAAATATTAAAATTGATGAAATAGAGAATAAAAAATACAAAAGATCGATAAAAAGTTCATTTTTTGAAAGGGTAAGAAAAATTGCTAAACTCCTCAATAACTTCACAAATACTTGGGAATTAATCTAAGGAAAGATACCAAGGATCTCTATAATGAAAACTATAGAACACTAAAGGAAGAAATTGAAGCTCTTGGAAGTTGGAAAGAAATCCCACATTCTTGGATAGGCAGGATTAAAATTGCTAAAATGATCATAATACCAAAAACATTATAGAGATTCAATGAAATTCCCATCAAAATATCAATGTCATTCTTCACAGAACTAGAAAGAGCAATTATAAAATGTATTTGGAAATATGAGAGACTGAGAATAGGCAAAGCAACCCTGCACAAAAAGAGTGATGCTGGAGGCATTGTAATACCAAACCTTAAAGTGTATCACAGGTTTACACTAACAAAAAGAGCATGGCATTGGCACCAAAAGAGATATGAAAACAAACGGAAGAAAATAGAAGACACAAAGATAAACTCACATAAATACAATTATCTTATACTAGACAAAGGTGCCAAAAACTTTGATTAAATCAATCTAACCTAACTTACCTATGTACGAATGTGAGTATACCACAGTGACTCTCACTGCACACAACCACAAGACAGTAACAAAGAAAAAAAATGTCTACAAGCAAATAGCAGAAAGATCAGGAGAGCAGAGGGATGGAAGGAAAAGGAAAAATACTGTGGATGAAATTTGAGCAAATTATATTCCATCCTTTTAAAAAATTATGTCAAAATGAATTCTAAAGTTATGTATAGCTAGAAAGAAACTATGAAAACATCTAAGAAAAATACCCCTAGTTATTTGTTGAATTAATATAATAAACAGATTTTTGTCCCAATGGGAGACTGAAAAAGCAGCTCAAAGATTATTTGAAAGACCTATAAGAGTTCATAACATGATAATTTATGGAATAAAAATACAGTAACTATTTTGGTGGAAATACAAGCAGAATTTATGGAGGGAATGTGAACTGTCACAATGGAATTTACAACAAAGAATTCCCAAAGGGAAGACCTTAGTCTCATCCATTTTCCATGCATAACAGAGTTCTAAGCTCTCAGTAAAATTATAAATTGAGCAAAAGCTAACATTATTGAACAATACTTGTTGCCTATCAAAACATTCTCCTGATCATTTTAACCTACGTAAAATATTTTTGTGTTTTCCACATTTCAATATAATTGGACAACCTCCAAACTTCTTTAAGGCAAGACATTTCTTACAGCATCACTCCCCTGTGTGTATCTTAATAACTTTTCTACAAAAACATTACATCCTTTATTACTTAATATTCTTTAGTATTTTTGTGCTGTGAATCAGCATGTGTGACTGCAATGTAACTTTCCAGGATGGCTCTGACAACAGTATCAACAATGTATTTCACAATTGTTAGAACATTTCAATGAATAATCTGCAATAAATTAATGTTTCTATGTCAACTAGAAATTTATGTTATGCAGATGTATAAATATATTAAGTGATATAAAACATTTTAATACTTAAGGAATAGAAGTGTCAGAATAAAGAATTATAAATGTGGCTGTGTCACTGTAGTATGCTGATACTAAATCCTTTGGGTATAAACCAAGGAGTGGGATAACTAGATCAAATGGTGGTTCCATTCCAAGTTTTCTGAAGTATCTCCATACTACATTCCATAATGATTGCATCAATTTGCAGTTCCACCAGTAGTGTATGAGTATTCTTTTTCACCATATCCTCACCTTCATTTATCGATGCTTATATTCTTGATAATTGCCATTATGATTGGAGTGAGATGAGATCTTAGAGTAGTTTTGATCTGCATTTCTCTAATTGTTACATATTTTGAATAGTTTTTCATATATTTGTTAATTGAATGTATTTCTTCTGTGAAGTGTCTGTTCAGTTCTTTAGCCTATTTAATAATTGGGTTATTTGTTTTTTTCGATGTTAAGCTTTTTGAGTTGTTTATATACCCTAGAGATTAATGCTTTATCAGAGGTGAATGCAGTAAAGATTTTCTCCCATTCTGTAGGCTCTCTCTACATGTTATTGATTGTTTCCTTTGCTGAGAAGAAGCTTTTTCGTTTGAATCATCCCATTTATTGATTCTTGATTTTACTTCTCGCACTTTAGAAGTCTTGTTAAGGAAGTCAGCTCCTAAGCCAACATGGTGGAGAGTTGGACCTCCTTTTTCTTATATTATGCACAGAGTCTCTGTTCTAGTGCCTATGCCTGTGATCCACTTTGAGTTGAGTTTTGTGCAGGGTGAAATGAGAGATAGGAGTTATACTTCATTTTTTTAAATACATGGATTTCCAGTTTTCCTAGCACCATTTGTTGAAGATGCTATCTTTTCTCCAATGAATGTTTTTGGTGCCTTTGTCTAGTATGAAATAACTATTTATGTGGGTTTGTCTCCATGTCTTCTATTCTATACCATTGGTCTACATGTCTCTTTTGGTGCCAATACCATGCCCTTTTTGTTACTCTGGCTCTGTAGTATAGTTTAAGTTCTGGTATTGTGATGCCTTAGGCTTCTCTTTTCTTGCTAAGGGATTACTTTGGCTATTCTGGGCCTCTTGTTTTTCCAGATGAATTTAATGATTGCTTTTTCTATTTCTATGAAGAATGTCATTGGAATTTTAATAGGAATTGGATTTAATCTGTATAACACTTTTGGTTATTAATTTTGACAACATTAAGTCTGCCTATCCAAGAGCATAGGAGATCTTTCTATCTTCTAAGGTTTTCTTCAATTTCTTTCTTTAGTGTTCTCTAGTTTTAATTGTAGAGGTCTTTCACCTCACCTCTTTTGATAGATTGATTCCCCAAGGTTTTTTTTTTTTTCTTGTCTCTTTTCTTTTCTTTTCTTTTCTTTTCTTTTCTTTTCTTTCTTTCTTTCTTTCTTTCTTTCTTTCTTTCTTTCTTTCTTTTTTTTGAGGCTATTGTGAATGAGGCAGTTTTCCTAATTTCTCCTTAGTGAATTCATCACTGATATATAGAAATGCATTTGATTTATGGTTGTTAATTTTATATCCTGCTACTTTGCTAAATTCATTTATTAGTTCTAGAAGTTTTCTGATGGAATATTTTTGAACTTCTAAATATAGAATCATGTAATTGGCAAATAGTGATAATTTGAGTTTTTATTTTCCTATTTGTATAATTTAATTTCCTTTATCTGTCTAATTGCTCTGGCTAGAGTTTCCATGAGCACCATTTGACCCAGTTTTCCCACTCCTCAGTTTATACCCAAAGGACTTAAAATCAGTATACTACAGTGATGCAGCCACATCAATGTTCACAGCAGCTCAATTCACAATAATCGAACTATGGAACCAACCTAGATGCCCTTCAACAGATGAATGGATAGAAAATATGTGATATATATATATATATATATATATATATATATATATATATATATATATTACACAATAGAATATTATTCAGCCTTAATGAAAAATGAAATTATGGCATTTGCAGGAAAATGGAAAACCAGAAAGTTTTCTCTGATATGAGTATAATAGTTCACAGTAAGGTAGGAGTTAGGGAAATATAAAAGTATGTTGCATCAGGCAGAAGGAAGTGAATGTAGGTGAGAAAGTATGGGGGTAGAAAGGATAGTAGAATGAATTGGACATTATTATCCTATGTGCATATACGACTACATGACCAGTGTGATTTTACATCATGTACAACCAGAAGAATGAGAAGTTATACTCCATTTATGTATGATGTGTCAAAGTGCATTCTACTGTAATGTATAATTAGAACAAATACAAAAAGGAATAGGGACCAAAAAAATATAAAATGTGAAAAAAATCCCTAAATGTTGTGCAAATATGAAAATTAGGCAAGACATCTTAGTGTTTTTCCACTCAAACATTTTAATGACAACCAACCACAAACATGCTTATATATTAAATAATTATCCTTAACAATTAAAAATTTTTTTACATCTTTTGAAATCCTCATCCTTAATGATAGTCAATAAGTAATATAATGGTTTGCATATTTTGTACTTGGAAAATACCTTTAATTAAAGAAAAATATATTTAGTTTGAAAAAAAATTAAATTATTTTAAGCATAGCTTTAAAAACCTCATTTAAGATCCAATTTACAATTAAAATACATTTATATTAGGATGCTATATAGCAAGGGATTTTAGTCATTTAATTTTTCATAAAGTATAGTAGTTACATTAGATAAAAATGTTTTGAAAAAATAAAATATAGAAAATTAACTTTAAAACCTTCATTTTTGGAATAAATTTTTCTTCTGTTGAAAACATATGAAGTACACTAACTTCTTGGATTCTGCAGGACCTATCAAATTAACCTTCCCTTTCCCTGGATCCCTTCCAGTGTCACTAGGATCTCATCAGCGTCATTCCCACAACTTCTGGATTTCAGATTATTTACAGCTGCAGACATCCTCTAACCCTGGCAACAACGACCCGGTGTCAAATTTAGGGGAGAAACTCAGTACAATTCTTTTGTCTTGGCCTTTCTTTTTCTACTTAATTTTGAAGAGGTTGCTTCAAGAATGAGAATTTCTTATATAACTTTGTAATAAGTTCTTATAGCACATGATGTATTTTTTAAGTTAAGGCTGAAAGTTACTCAATCCTTTATTTTGTGATTTTTGTTTTGTATTCCAAATGTTTTAACATTCCTTTGCCCCTTTTCAGTAATCATTTTGCCTTTAATTTGCTTTTGCTGACTTGTACCAGTTTGCCATCTAAGTTTCTATCTCCCTGATATTCTTTCTGAAGTTTCTGTTAAATGATAGAAGTTCCTGGAGATGAGTATCATCCAGCTCTACCTAAAACAATATTCAAGCTATTCTTTTAATTAGTCTGTTAAGAATGATCAAGAAAAATCAGGGTATACTCTACTGTTCACATATCTTCTTTCCTTGGACTAGAAAAAAAATTGTTTTTAAGTCTCAATCTCCCAATGAATGAAAATATTAATATTTTGATTATTTCATTTATCAAGATATACATATGTCAATAAATCAGAAAAGGCTTGTTAAATAGTTTGGCTCCAGTGTATAAAATTAAGAACGAAAATTTCTGGTTTCTTAGCAGTACAGATTCTGCCAAAGACTGTAAAGTACAAAGCAAAATGGAAAATTGGCCAGAGGGTTTGTGGAGAGAGCCAAGACAGACAGTTTGGGTCAAAAAGTAAAATTTCACCCATTGTTCAAATATTAGGAGTTATTCACAGCTGCAGATAATTTGTACTCTACAAGTTCTAAGAATACAGTGCTTTGTCTTCATTATTTGGTTCAGCTGCCCAAGCTGACCGGATTTTCAGCACAGTTTCCAGCTTTTCATTTCACCTCATGCTGGCAACAAGAAAAGGTTTCAATAAAATAAATCCATTTTAGTGAGCAAATCTTTGTTCTGTTGAATGATACTAGATTGCATGTGAGACTCTGGAAGTTTTTGTTTTTGATCCACAAACCAGTGTGTTCAAACTTGGAGTCAAAAACTCTTGGATCTTTGGCAGAAGTCACAGGAGAATTTGATTCTGCTCCTCGTTGCATTGGATTCTGCACTGAGTTATATTTATCCCTAACCTTGGAAATGTGCAGAACTGAAATAATAACATCTAAACAAAGGCTCAGTGAAACAATAATTGTTTGGGTTGGCATTTTAATTGCTGTGACCAAAAGACCTGACAAGAACAATTTAAAGGAGGAAAAGTTTATTTTGGCTCATGGTTTCAGAGCTTCAGTCAATGGTTGGCTGACTCCATCATTCTGGGCCCTAGATGAAGTAGAACATCATGGCAGAGGCTATGGTGGGGAAAAGTAGCTCAGAACAGCAACTAGGTTACCAGGGATAAAATATAAACCCAAAGATACACCCCAGTGACCTAATTCCTCCAGCCACACCCTACCTGCCTACATTTAGCACTCAATTAATCCATATCAATGGATTAATACACTGATTAGGTCATACCTCTAATAATCTAATTATTTTACCTCTGAAAATTCTTGCATTGTCTTACACATGAGTTTTTGAGGGACACCTCATATCTAAAACATAACAATATTTCCACAACCACATAAAACAGAGAAACCTATTTACCTAAAGGTAAGCTGACCAGACATTAAGAATTTAGCTACTTAAAAATTCTTATTTCCAAAAGACATGCCTGTGTTTGTGTGTGTGCACTCTTGAATGCTTATATTTCAAGCTACCAACTCATCTGTGCAGAAGTGGCAATGTCTCTCTTAGGAGTAACTGAAATTTACATGGGGATGACCAGTTTGTTATGTCGTTTCATCAACAGAATTATTTCTCCTTTCCTTACACGACAGTTTGGGGGCAGTTTCAACAGCTGTTTTAGATTAAATTTGTTTTTAAAAATAAATTAGAATTCCTAGGAGGAGCAGAAATGTCTATGGTCATACATAAAGTCATACCTTTCTCTGGAACCTGCAATCTCAGTAAAGACAATGAGCCTGTTCTCTTTATGCAAGCTACTACCATACTCTTAACATGAAATAAACGCAGTTATGTTCCTTAAAAAGTCAGGAATAAGGAAAAAAGGCTTTTGGTAACAGTTAAGGTTTTGCGATGAGGACAATGCAAGTTGAGTTACAGAAGTGATGAAGAACTAACTTCAAGAAGGTAAGCTCAGAGCACAGCTGTGAGCACCCAGTTGTCATTGGCTCTGAGTAGAATTGTTGGGTTAAACTCACAGGCGTGGGCATGCTACACAGACAGGCTACACAGCACTGCATCAATAGGACATGTACATAGTGGTACAAAACTTGGCCTCTGAAGTACGAGGGACTTCTGCACTACCCCATGGTTGTATTGACCTGGCTTTTGAATGTCCCTTAGAAGTAATACTCCCTGGCTCTTGTTAAGGACACCAGGTATGTCCTCAGAAGCTATGTGCCATATTGCGAAACTCCAGGCAGAAGCTTTTAAATATACAGCTTACACTGGGCATGGCATTTCTTGCCTTCAGTACAGTTAGAAATACCTACCATATGTGGCACACATGGCCATCATTCTACCAAAACGTTTTCCTTATTGAATCAACACATGCAATTTGGATTTCCATTTTAAAGCATTATTGAAATTTGCAAGTTTACTAGGATGAATAGAAAAAGACATTGCCTAAAACAGTTTTTTAAATATATTTTGTATCTGCTATATTGTCTTTCATATTTTAATTTGTTTATATATGTTTTCTTTGTTTTTGTTATCTCAGAGGGTCATCTATTTTATTGTTTTAGGGGCTTTGCTATACTTATTTTAGAAACTACAAGATACTATTAATTTACTATTAAATAATTTACCAATATAACCTACTTAACTTTAGTGTTTGAAGTAATTTTCTCTTTCATTATATTCATTATTTTCCATGTTATCCTCTCTTATTTGCCTGAATTAATTCATTGATTTTAAAATATTATTATTGGAAACCTTCTTTGAGCCAAAGTATGATAATTTTCTTGGTATTTTATTTTTGAATGCTTAATACCAACTTTTTAACTTATCTCATAATTGATTTGCTCTATAATTCCACAGTTACTTGGAACAGTATTTGAAGTGATTGAGGTAATGTGTGTTTGTATTACATAGAAGTTTGGGCTGGGGTTGTAGCTCAGTAGTAGAGCACTTGCCTTGCACACATGAGGCCCTGGGTTTGATCCTCAGCACCACATAAAAATAAATAAATAAAAATAAAGATATTGTGTCCATCTACAACTAAAAAAATATTTAAAAACAGATGTTTGATAGTAATACTTAGTCTGCAGAGGCAGTTTGGAAAGCATCACCTAGGTGTTTAGGGCTCCCAGATATAATACAGGAGCCCTGAAAATGATAAGTGAATTATAAATGCTGATACGTGAAACCCAGTTCTAGCTGAGCATCCCAAGTTTAGATTGATCAAATTTGGCAACTCTATACACAATTTCTATTATTTGTAATTTGTAGAGAAGTTCTTACTGGTCTTTTGTTTTTGATACTGGGGATTGAACCCAGGGGCACTTACCCACTGAGCACATACCCAGTCCTGTTTTGTATATTATTTAGAGACAGGGTCTCTTTCACTAGGTTTTTAGGACCTCCTTAAGTTGCTGAGGCTGGCTTTGAACCTCAATCTTCCTGCCTTAGCCTTACTGAGACACTGGGATTACAGGTGTGTGCCACCATGCCCTTCATTGCTTACTGGTCTTCTAAATCATAGGTTCTTATATTTTTTTTTTTATTGATGTTTGTAGGGAAGTTCAAATCTCAAATATCGGCTTTATATATATATATATATATATATATATATATATATATATATATATATATATATATGTATATATCTATATAACTTATACATATATATAACTTAAAGCTATATATAACTATATATTTAACTATAATGTATATTTATATACATTAATAAAATTTTGTTATCAATTGTTTCCATTTTTTCTTTACTTAAATCTATTATGAATAAATTACATGAATATAAAATCTCCTGTTTCAATTACTTTTCTGACAATTTACATATTTCATATCATGTTTGACAAAACCCAAAACTATAATTTTCATATTTGTGCTTTACATTGCAGTTTCTATAAGTATAAAATATCTCTATTTCTACAATAGTAATACTGCAGAGAAAAATAAACTTTTTTTTTCCTTTCTTTTGATATATTGTTCATAGATTGTCTTCTCTCCAATCATGACTTTTTAGGGCTTGAACTGGTTCTGTCAGGCTGGCATAAAGCCTGGTCATGTCTGTCATACCCGGCCCTCCTCTGTCTCCAAGTCCAGTGGTCCAAGAGACTGAGGTGTAACCATGCAACTAGATCTTCCTAGAAATAGCAGCCAAGCTGTAGTTACTACAATAAAGACTTGGAGTGATTTCCTGGGCAGCATCTCCCACTCCAGACATCTATTTCTCTACTAGAGAACAGTTTTGAGGCTTTCTAGGTTTTGCATAATTTTCTGAATTATTTTGCAGCTTTCTTGCATTTCTCAATGAATGGAGATCAAGAATAAAGAAGCAATCTGAAATAGTTTACTTGATGTTCTCTCTTAGTCTATTGAAGATGCTATAACAAAATGCAACAGATGGGAAACTGAAAAGCAACACAAATTTATTTCTCACACATCCTGAGACTGGAAATTCAAGATTAAGATACCAGTGAAGTCAGTGTCTGCTGGGATACCTCCTGGGTTACACATTTCCATCTTGGTGGAAGCAGCTGGAAAGCTCTTTTGGGCCTCTTGTACGAGGGCATCCATCCTGTTCTTAAGGGCTCTTCCCTCATGACCTAAGCATGTACCAAAACTCCATCTCCTAAAATCATCACATCAGGGGTTTCAGTTACAACATATGGATTTATGGGGACACAAATAGTAAGTCCATAGTGGTCTCCCCAGCCCACCATTGCTTCTGACCCTGTCCTCTTGATGTCCAATCACCAGTCCTATCTATACATCCTTTGCTTAAGAGGGGTTTGCATAGCCATCTCACACAGCCTGTTCAATTCAATTCAGTCACATTGTTACTAAATTTAGCAGACTTTCTTTGGGTTCCTTAAAATGCAGAATATAGCAAATTTTACTGGCTTCCAATGAATATGGAGAATTTCCTTTTTTGAGTCTTTTGAATATTTAAATAGGACTTCACAAGGCAGAACTAGGGAATGATTTATGGCCTTTCCATTTAGCTAGAAGTTTTGCAGTTTTTATCATGGTCACTTTGGTTGTAAGCCTCTTCAAATCCTTTGTGGAATAAACAACTCAGAACCAACTAAATATCACCTCTCACAAGAACTGTAATAAAATTGACATTTAAAAAAATTTAAGGGAAGAAGTTGATACACAGTAATATTAACAGGTCTATCTATAATCAACTTGAGCAAGAAGGAGGTGATTGAATGTTAAGCAAGGCTTGTACAAAACACATTCTTAGTATTTGGGACACTAGACAATGTTGAAACAATTTTTATAATTTAAAAATAACAAAGAACTCTGTTATTTTTATAGAACTGGGATGTAGATAATCTTAACTGTGTGTATATATATATATATATATATATATATATATATATATATATGTGTGTGTGTGTGTGTGTGTGTGTATCTTTTATCTTTATGTGTGTGCGTGTGTGCACACACACGTGCCTGGGTATATGTATATTGGTACATACTTGAGATAATCTATAATAAGATGGTTAATTGGTTTCTTATCCTCTTCACTGGTAATCTCCAAGTTTCAAGATGAGTTCAACCAAAGAAAATGAAGATCCACTTTTTCCTTTGACTGGACAAACATACCCAAAGAGTCCAAAAGAATGCCCAGTCAGATATTTTAAAGAAAAAATTTCTAACATGCAAAAAGAATAGATGTTGCTATTATAAATCCCAGGTATTCACAAGCTATTTAAGAAATAAAAAGTAAAGAATAATACAGTGAAATTATCTGTGTTCTTCATTCTTATTCCCCCATCAGAGTGCTAGTGACAACCATTATCCTGGAGTTAGAATCTGACTTTCATATACATGTTGCTATACTTTTACCACCTAGGCAACTTATCAGGTAGGAGTTCATCACAGGAAACACAGAGTCTGTTCTTGCCAGGTTGAAAAGAGGATTTATTAGTATTCGGTAAACTGCTTTCAATACAGGAAGCACTGAAGGACCGGCTTGAGCCAGCTACCATGCTGCTTGTGCAGCCTCTGGGTTATCTGCTATTGTGCCGCCAGGACATGCTGACACAGGAACTGCCACTGCTACAGGGAGTCAGAGAACTGCAAATTACTCACTTGGAAAAACAACTATATGTAGCTGCCTCATTAGGAAATTTTGGCCACCACTGCAGATTGCAAGTCTGCCGGTTAGAAAAATGCACACCTAGCACTCAGCCTGTCTGCTCAGGCTCAAGCTTCTGTGTTAAGGCAGAGTCTCATCAAGGTACACACAAGTGGAAAATCCTGTCTCATCTGGATTCTAGCTTAGAAAGTAAGATAAGGGGTTAAATTCCAAAATACGTAAGGGAATTCTACAACAAACAACAGACCAAAACAAGTAAGCCAACTCAAAAATGGGCAAAGTATTTAAGCAGACATTACTCCCAAATCATAAAAAAAGTGTTTAGTTATGTGAAAAGGGGCACAAAGCCATTATCATCAGGAAAACACAAACCAAAACCACTGTGAAATGTCATCTCACATCTTTTAGGTTGATTATCATCAACTGCAAAAAGAGAAGTGTCAGTGAACACATGGAAAACTTGAGCCCCTGAACACCATTGGTGGAAATGTAAAACTGTGCAACCACTATGCAATCAGAGGAATTGGGACCAGCGTGAGGAAGGGAAACCCACATGCCTACATTCACTGCAGCAGTGCCCATCCATCACAGAAAAACATGGTATGTCCAGTGCTGTTGTTTGGTCTGGAATGTCCCCCAAAGCCCAGGCGTTAAAGGCTTGGTCCTGGCCTATTGCACACTTGGAGGGTGGTGGAACCTTTAAAAGGTGGCGCTTAGTTGAAGGAAGTCAAGTCACCGGGAGAGTGCCCCGTGAAGCAGATGTTGGGTCCTGTGCCCTTCTTCCCTCTTTGCTTTCAGGAGGCCAGGACATGAGCAGCTTCCTCTGCCATGTGCTTCTGCCATGAGGTACTGGCTCGCCACAGGCCCCAAAGCAACAGGGCCAGCCAGGCATGGGCTGAAACCTCCGAACCTGTGAGCCCAAAGAACCTTTCCTCTTTAGAAGTTGATTGTCTCAGGTATTTTTTCCACAGTGATTACTGGGACTAACACATACATACAATGGAGTTTTACTTGATCTTAATAAAGAAGTTCTTCCACATGTGACAACATGGGTGAACCTGGAGAACATTATGCTGATGAGCCAGTCACATAAAACCTGACACTTGATGAATGCCACACATGTGCAGTGTTTAAAATAGTCCCCAACTCATAGAGAGTCAAATGGTGGTTAGCAGTCGCTGGAGGGGGAAGGGAAGTAGGAAGTTGATGGATGGGTATACAGTCGGTCACATGAGATGAGTAACTTCTGGAGATCCTCTTACAGCACAATGCCTACAGTTAATAATGCTGCCTTGTGCACTTAAAATCTGTTGAGGGAGTAGCTTGCATGTTCAGTGTTCTTACCTTAAAAGGGAGGGGTTTAATGTGAAAATTATGTTCTTTACCTTCATCATGATAATGGATTCAAGGACATAAACCTACATCCAAACTCATCAAATTGTATACATTAAATAGGTTCTGTTTTAGTATATCAATTATACTGCAATAAAGCTGTTAATTTTTATAATATGATAACTCATTAATAATATAGAATCTGTGAAACTAAAAGTGTAGCTAATTTAGGGGAAAATGTTTGTAGCAGTGGGGTATAAAAACAAACCTAAAAAGGAGAGTAACAGAAGAAAACCTGTGTCTGTTAAGGTAAAGTTATGACTGAATTTTTCTTATGATCAAAGAAGATATTGAACCATTGCTTGTTCTAAACCCGTAATATTACTGTTCACCAGGAATTCTATGACTAGGGACTTCGTCATTCCTTTATGCAATCCTGGTATGGTTTGGATTATGAAAGAAGCACATCACATTAGGTAACAAACTGCTTAAGATTCCTTTCTGAGAAAAAGTTTATACATCTTCCAACAGCCCTTTGAAATGTCTTTTGGATAGAAAAGGATTCCCATCTGAAAATGCTTTAACTGTTTTTCTTAGTAATCTGCAAATGTTTTCTCACCTCTTTAAGTGACAGACTATATTCAGAAATAGCTGAAGTAAGGGTAACTTCAAGGGCCTAGAAATTATGCAAAGTTCAGCTCTTTTGTAATAAGTTCTTAATATGATAGTGATATATTGGCAGTCTGGCTCCCAAGCACACATCTGGAGTCTATTTCTAAGCATAAGGACAACATGTCATACACTGCATAATTTTTTAATATGATATAAGTCAGTAATAACATTAAAGGTTTACTCTGCTTTGTGGTTAGACAATTCATATGACACTGTAAATAATATGATTGAGTGTCTGATACAAATATAGGGGAATTTTCTTGTATATGCTAAGAAGCTCAAATTCCTAGTCCATTTTATGTGACTACAACAGGAATATTGAGACTGGGTGATTTAAAAAGAATAGGGATTCATTTTTTAAAGTTCTGGATGTTGGAAAGTCCACGGTCAAGGGGTGTGCATTGGGTGAGGGCCTTCTTGTTGCATCATCCCATGGCAGAGACAGAAGGGTAAGCAAGGACAAGAGTGAAAGAATAGGGGAGATCTGAACTCACTACTATAATAACTCCCTCTCCCATGATAGCTAAGTCACTTCTGCAATAAGGACATTAATCATTTTATGAAGGCACTGGAGATTGTTCTAACATGTGAACTCTGAGGCACACATTTAAACCATAGTACTCTGTAAATGGTACCTTTCATACTCATCCAAGTTCTGAACCTAGTAAGAATTAGTGTAAGAGAGAGAGGCAAGACAGTGGAGTGGAGCTAGGCAGCGAATGTGGACTCATCCGCAGTCTGGAATCAGTGCACTGAGAGAACAGCCGATGAGAGATGTGGGTGACAGAGGGAAAGCACTAAGACACCATATTCGACATTCACAGACTTGGAGGGACTAGAAAATTCTGGAAGGAGGGAGAGGCAAAGTGGAAAAGCTCCCTTCAAAAACAACAATAGGCAAGTTAAGCTGGGGCAGGAGCGGCAAAGCCACTTAGAGAGCAAGCACAGCGTAGCTTATCTCAAATTGCTGGCAGAAAACTGTGACGGGCCTCCATTTTGGGGAGGCCACGCCTAAGCCCACTTTTCTAGAAGAAATTAAATCTATAGAGCTTCAGCCCACCTACACAGAGCAGTTTACTATTATAGGGAACACCTTTGAGATGGGATGTCTCCATATCTGTTTAGAGGGATCCCAGATAGCTGACGGTTGCTAACTTTCATCCCTGTTGAGGGGATTGAGGTGGAGTGGAGCAGAGACCAAGTCATTCTCGGGGAGTTCAACCACTAGGGAGAAGCAAGTGCCCCAGCTGCTGGTCCCAGCTGCCGAAGCCTCAGCAGATGACAGAACCTGCCTGGGCCCCAGCAGTATGCTGTGCACCACGGATGCTGGCCCCATTGAGCATACCCGAACAGCTATCCCCACTAGCTATCAGAAGCTGCGTAGGCCCCAGCAGTCCAACAGAGCCAGCCTGCAGATGTGTACACACCCAAACACAAGCCTGCTGAAGTAAGCCCTGCTGACCTGAACTGCAGGCAGAAGCAGTACCATGCACGCCACAGAGGCAAGTGGAAGGACATACCCTACAGAAAATGAACAGGACAGAGCACTTCCAGACACAGGTGCACTTTGTATGTGCAACTACCTCACTCCCCCCACATACCACCCAGAAACACTGCCACTGGGCCACTGCACCTCTGCCACGCAGCATCACGCTCTGTACACCCTGAAGTCTATACAGGGGAGCTCACACCTGTTTTAATAGCTCTGGGCACAAGAAACTTTTCTGTGTGTGGAGACACAAGACTACATCCCATATTAGGGAGAGACCTGGCTACTAGGTGACAGACAATTAGGGCTTATTTCCTCTTTACCTACCAAAAGCTATTAGGTGCCTGGACACACCAATGATCACAGGGAGCCTCTTAGATTTGCATTAAATGGGAGCTAGTGAGGGTGAGACTCCACATACAGAGAAACTGAGAGGTAGAGTCAAGGGTTGTGGGCATTTGCTAACCCTCCTCAAACCTGATGGGATCCAAATCTGTAGGGCCCACCAAGAAATCTCTCCAGCCAGGTGTGGTGGCACATGCCTGTCATACCTACCAGCAGCTCAGGAGGCTGAAGCAGGAGGATCATGAGTTCAAAGCTACCCTCGGCAAAAGTGAGGAGCTAAGCAACTCAGTGAGACCCTATCTCTAAATAAAATACAAAATAGGAGAGCTGGGGTTGTGGCTCAGTGGCAGAGCGCTTGCCTAGCATGTGTGAGGCACTGGGTTTGATCCTTAGAACCACATATAAATAAATAAATAAAAAGGTTCATCAACAACTAAAAAATATTTTTTAAATGATACATAATAGGGCTGGGCATGTGGCTCAGTGGTTGAGTGCCCCTGATTTCAATCCCTGGTATCTACCCTCCCCCCAAAAGAAATCTCTCCATCATGATAGTTCAGAATGGAATAACTTAAACCTCTCTAGCATCAGATTTTGATTTCACAGATGTTATTTTCTGTATTGATTTCATAGTTTCTCCCTATTATTGGATACTGCATTCCTTAATTCATTTTTATGGATTTCTTTCAATGTTCTAAAGTGTTGATTGTTTTCTTCTTGCATTATCTGCCCCTGTCTCTAATACCCCCATTTTTTTCTTTTCTTATTTTTCTCTTTTTCATATCATGCCATGTATCATTCTTCAAAAGTAATACTATATTATTGCCTAATTTCTCAGCCTATCCTAGAGCATTATTGATTTTTTTCTGCTTTTGGATTAGTGGAGTTGTGGAGAATATTTACAGTAAGTTTTCTTAAGGTTTATTACTACATGGCTTCCTTCTGAAAGGTCAGAGTTACTGGTGACTCTTCAAGTAGTCCTGGGGACTGACACAGCATGTGGCCACTTGAGTGGGAGTTTTGACACAGATATACACTCATTCTGGGGCACACAGCAAGGACAAATAAACTCATTAAAAATTCTCTTGTCTTAGCAAAGTAGAAAAGATAATCACTCCAGTTGATGTGCCAAAAATCAACATAAAAAACCCAGGAACTATAATAAAGCAAGGTAGTGCCTCCCAGAGTTCCTAACCCTCCAGTAACTGCTACTATAGGCATAAAGTAAAGGAAATGTCAGGGAAAGAAATGCAAAAGTTAAATATTTAAATGACCAATGAACTAGAAAAAAGAGTTAAAGTGTGAACTAAGAAAGAAAATGCAGAAAATGAAAAAGCATTTCAGTAAAGAGATAGTTTTTCTGAAAAAGAACCATATAGAAGTCTTGAAAATGCTAACTCAATTAGATACAAACTCATGATATCCAAATTAAAAGCTTCTTTACAGCAAAGGAAGCAAGAGTGTGAAGAGAGAGATCTTACAGAATGGGAGATAATCTTGGCCAGCAACTTTTCCAACTGAGGATTAAAGAACACAAACAACTTAACAAAAACAATCAACAAATGAGCAAATAAATAAACATTTCTAAAAAGAAGAAACACACATTACTGACAAACGTAAGAAAAAAATAATGTTCAACATTTTTGGCCATTAGGGAAATGAAAATCAAAATTACACTGAGAGTTGATCTCACTCCAGTTAGAATGATAACCATCAAGAATACAAATAATACATTCTGGCAAGGATATGGGGGGAAAGGAACACTCATGTATTGTTGGTGGAATTGTCAATGATCACAAACTCTATGAAAATCTGTATGGAGCTTCCTCAAAAGACTAAGAATAGAAACATCATATGACCCAGCTATCTCTCTCCTTGGTATTTACCCAAAAGAATTGAAGTCACATACTGTTGTTATAGTTAAAGCTTCGTCCCAGGGTTTCATAAACTGACTTCCAGACCACTTACGTATAATTGAATCAAGCCTTTATTGAAGCACACTGGTGGCAGCTGACCAGAACATAAAGCTGTTCCCCTGATCAGCAATTGCAAGGGCACTCCTTATAAGCTTGAAAACTGCAAAAGGGATGTTTGGGGGGGTCTAGCCAATGCATGCAAGCCAGGTTACAGAAGCGGGACAATGTAGTCAAGTGGAGGGAAGCCTAACCAATCACAGTTAGCCCAGTCACCCCAGTTACAGATACAGCCCCATTACCCTAGTTACAGAAACAATACCCCATTAGGTAGTTCTGTGTTCTTACAGGTTTCTATAGCAAAAGGAAAAGAACATCTTGCCCCAGTCATGACTCTTCTACTTGGCATGGTTGTTTTACAGGGATGAAGTCATAAAACAAAATGGAGTCACATTTGCTTCTACTACCACACTATAGTACCACAACATATTTATAGCATGTGCAATTCACAGTAGCCAAGTTACAGAACCAGCCCAAGTGTCCATCAATGGACAGGTAGATTGTGGTATATATACATAATGAAGTGTTACTCAACTATAAAGAAAGAAGAAATTATTTCTTATGCTGGTAGATAGATGGAAGAGCAGAGCATCATGCCAAGTAAAATAAGCCAGACTCAGAATGTCTTGTCTCATATATGGAAGTTAGAGAGTTTTTAAAAAAAGGCTGGGGGAGGAATAGAAGGGAAACCAACAGAATAGAGAACTGAAATGGCAGGGCAGGAAGGGAAAAGGAGGTACTGGGGGATGAAATAGGCTAGATTATATTAAGTGCATGTATGTCACAATATATCCTACTAGTAAAAATATCCTTAATGCACCAATAATTCTTTTAATTAGGTGAGGAAAGAGGCTGTTGGAGAGCAAAGCATCTTTATTATTTATAAACTAAGTTCTACAAGGTAGCATACAGGGTATGTGGTGGGGCAGGGGCACGCTGACTTCAAGACTGATTCTCCCTTGAGCTGGGCTCTCTCAGTACTCTGTGATTAAATGAGCAGAGGACGCTCAGATCTCTGTGGTCAGGGTGGCTCCCAGAAAAGAAAGCCGAGGGTTGTGATTTGAACTAAGCACACCCCATTTCTTGTTCACACATCTCTAACAAGTACATGACTTCCACTGCCTTTTCTCCTACCTCTGTGGGGAGGGACAGGAACTGGAAGGAGTCCCGGGGAGGGCTTAGTGCCTCTTCTCCTGACTCCAGGCACAGGAGTAAGGGAGCACAAGCCTGCCCAGAGCGCTGCTCACTTTCTCTGCTCTCTGTGCTAATCACACAGTCAATAAGGGTTGAGGCTGTTCTCTTAGAGACATGAAACCCAGGTCAGTCTGGGTGCCCGGCCTCAGCCTTGACTGGATCATATCTCCAATGTCAACTCCTCCTCTATGGGTACTTTTGAGACCCTGCTCTGGTTACACAGCTGCAGAATTAATCACTCAAAACATGGTGCTGCACAGCAGTGGGTTTTACTGTCCACAGGCTGAGGCAGGGTGAGTGCCTTGTCTCGCTCTCCCATCTCTGCTGTCTTGGCTGGGGTGAATTGACAGATGGAGGTCACTAGAGAGCTGAGGGGTAATTTGGAAATGTCTTCACACGTCTGCAGATTGATCCCAGGTGGCTGAATCTGTCAGCAGGGACTTCAACTGTGCTGTGAGCCAGAACACCTACACACTGACTGTGCGGGCCAGGGTTCTTCACGGCTTGCCATGTCAACGCAGGTGGACTTCTTATCTAACAACTCCATGCTGATTTGAAAACAAGTGTCCCAGGAGAACTAGGAGAAGCTGTGTGGCCTTTGCTGACCTAAGCCCAGAAGTTAGGCACTCCACTACAATCTGTCCTTACAAGCAAGAACTATGTTAAAGAGGAATACACATAAGCCCTGAGCTCATAAAACGAGTATCAAAGACTATCAGTCATAATTTATAACTTCCAGTCTGTTGTTAAATTTTATTTTGTTGATTAAGAACATAAAATTAATCAGAAGGTCATATTAATACAGCCCCAAGACAAGTCTACCACCATAGTGGAAAATCGCTCCTTTGTTGCATATCCCACACAACCTGTGACCAGTTAAGACTTTCAACAGAGCACATCACAAGATCTGCAACCTGCAATGAAGTTAGACAGCAAGATGTTCAGATAGTAGTTTGACTAGAGATATTCTAATAAAATTTACAATACTATAGAAATGTCCAATATGTTGATTATAGTTTCTCATTAAAAATATTCCCAGCAAGAAATTAAATGCAAACGCTAAGTGTTCAAGACCAAAGACATTAAAATCCAAAAGAATTAAATCCAAAGTAAAATTTTTTTTGCCCTGACAATTAAAAGTTCAAAGAAATTGATTCCTCCTAAGTTTTCTTTTGCTCAGATTTAACTTTAAAAAAAAATTCTTAAAATCTTGATGAGCTTGTGGTTTTTCTGGCAGCTGACAGCTGGGGCATCTCCTGCTGAAATGATTAAGGTTCCTTTAAGCCTCAGAAGCTTGTTAGTTCAGTCCCAAGTCTTCCATCAGCCTCTGCAAAGGTATCATGACTTGAAGTGTCTGGTAGGATAAGGCTGCCCATGCCTTACTCATACAGAAATTTGCTTAGTGGCAACACATATGATTCTGTAAGAGAAAGATAAGAGAGTTCCCCAAGCATTGGGAATTTGAGAGACATGCAAATGTTAACTCCCACTCCTTACTCACACACCAATGCACTTTCTGAATTGAGCCATCAAGATGTATATTATGAAGCTAGCCTTCCAGAGAGCTCAAGGCAGAAGCTCCAAGAGAAGATTTTAATGCACTATGATCCATAGTAAGACCAAATCATCTAACCCGTCATGCCAGTAAAAAATCACAAGATACAAGTATTCCATAAGACCAGAACTTAAACAGATGTATTAATTTCCATCACTCTTGGCTAAAAGTCAAAGCCAGATATCCAGGCCTCCCCAGACATAAAGCTAGAGCTGTTACAAACCAGCTGTCAATTGTGTTAATGATGGTCCCTCTCATAAAGAGAAGAGTGTTTAAACTGTCCCTATGTCCAGGAAAGGTAGAAAACAAAGCAGGCTGTGTTCTCTAAAGCAGGTAGGGAGGCCAAATTTCATTTCCATGATGGAGTTTCTGGAGACAGCAAAGACCTTAGCAGGAACTCAATGGCATCGAGGTGTCAGTGAATGGAGAAAATCAATGCTTTCGGCTCTACCATGACAGCCACTAACCTGTGTTAGTGGTTCATGGCATTATCTATTGATAAATTATTTATGTCATTAAGTTTACCTTTTATCAAAGCATTAATATATCAAAGGGTAGCATTGGAAATTTATTAGTCTCATATGGGTTGAAATGTGTCTCCCCAAAATATGTGAACACCTAATCCCTAGCACCTGTGAAGATGGCCTTATTTGGAAATAGGGTCTTTAGAGAAACAGAGAAGTAGTAAGTTAAAAAAAGATGGTAGTGGAATCACTAAGTGACTGGTACCCTTACAAAAGGACAAAATCACAGGGATGGACTCAGGAAGAAACCCACATAAAGATGGAGTCAGAAACTGGAGCTGTGCTGCTGAAAGCCAAGACTTTGCATTCATAGCCAGCAGCACCAGAAGCTGGGAAGAGGGCAAGAAGTAGATTCTCCCTCCGATCGCAGAAGGAAGCCATCCTGCAGGAAGCCTGGCATGAGATTCCAGCCTCCAGAACTGTGAGGCAATAAATTTCTGTTCTTTTGACTCAGCTGGTTTGTGGTAACTTGTTGCAATAGCTTTGGGAACTAATACACAGTCTGACTATATTTTTTCAGGTTTGACCACTAACAGGTTTCAAGCCTGACCCTCCCTGTTTCCTTCTATTTCATAGCTGGGAAAGTAGATAAAGATGCACAGGTATTTACTCTGCTGTGGATGTAGGCTCCAGTCACCCCTCAGCTTGTTGCTTCTCTTGTTCTCCTCGGCAGGTGGACCAGCTCATGAAGAGAGGCATCGCTCTGCAGTGTGCTTGTCATATACTTCTCCTGGATGGGATTGCTCTAGAGCCTCCCCAGGGATCAGCTCTCACACGTTCTTGCTGAGCTGAATTCCCATGTCCCAAATCCCTGATGCTCTTCTGAGAACATTCCTCACCAAATCACTTGCCAAGAATCCCGCCTAGACTCTGCTAGGAACCAAAGCTTGATGTTTGCTCTTCAATGTGCTATAACTAGACAGAATGTAAATCATTGAAATAAAAACATGAGAAAACACAGCACACATATAACAATTTGCACTTGCATCCAGAAAAAAAAAGTTCTATAAAAACCACATGCTTAACCCATAGTGTTAGGACAGAGTGATAAAGGGATATGCATGGTGTAGTGACACGAATCATCAGTTTTACCAAGAAGCCAGAAAAACATAATTTGAAGCTCACAAGCATATGTTAGTTTATACTGTTAACATTAATTCACTGTGAAGCTGGAGAAACATCTTTGTGTTTCTAAGAGCTACTCTTGGATTCAATATTTAAGATTATCATCACTGATGATATGATGCCTCATATGATGAATCACATTTTTAAAGATGTGCCTAAGATTCAAATGTTGAACAACTTTAAATTTAAGGTACTCTCAAAACTGACTTGCGTTAATGAATTTTTATACTTTTGATCAGTGTGTGCCCTAACACAGCCTTTAGAATTGCTGTTCCCTGTATTTATTTGTAAAACATGTTTTCTTTTTCTTTTTTAAAAATATTTTTAAAAATCTTTTTAGTTGTTGGTAGACCTTTATTTATTTACATGTGGTGCTGAGAATTGACCCCAGTGCCTCATACATGCCAGGCAAGTGCGTTACCACTGAGCCATAGCCTCAGCCCAAACATGTTTTCATTTAAATAACTGAAGCTATTATACAGTGAAAAAATATTGCCTGGTTATAAGATGTGTGGTATTTGGCCTAAGAGAACTGTGGGACAAAGTGTCTGTGGTGACTAAGGCTAGTTGGTCTCTAGGGAGAAAAGTGGTTGGGTGGCAATAAAGCTGACAAGCCTACACAATGTCAGGCTACCACGGGCGTCCCTCCAGCACAAGGTTCCAGGGTGGAAAAGGCCTTCAGAAGCAAGTGTCAACCTTTGCAGATTCAAATACTCAGCTAAAACAACAGAGCCACACAGCTTACAACACAGGGTGTTTCAAATTGGGGAATTTACACTGGATATTGTGTGTTCCTTATGAAAAAATGGAACCCCTTGGAAAGTTCTGGGCAGCTAGGTGAGGACATCTGGTAAGAAGGTGAGTCAGGGCCTGTGCACTTGAGTCTCCTTGTCATGTGTGCCTGCCTGCCAATAGGATACACAGGGAAAAACCCATGTCTGGAAATGGTATAGTGAAATTTAAAGAACACCAAAGACACAGAAACATATAGAGCTTTTTATAATTCAGTCTTGATTCTTTACAGATCACCTGCAGAGAAACAGGATCAGAAAGACATCAGACCTAACAATGAAAATGAATGCAAGAAAATAAAGGATATTATGTTTTTATGTATTTAAGGGAGAAAGTGTTGGATAGAAAATTCTGTATGTACACACAAGCAGAAGTCCTTTTCAAATACTGTTATCATAAAATATGATCTTGGCAATGCAAGGTTTCGGAAATGTTTGTATGTAAAGAAGCCATTCATAGACATTCGTGAAGAGAATACTAAAATGATTTGCCATGAGGCAGTAAGATTGGTCAAATTATACCACAAAGTATTTTGGGATCAAAAAAAAACCCAATTATTAAAAAATATTAAAGGAAGACTATCTATAAAATCTTAGTCTAAATTTTCATAAAATATCAGCAGGTTGAGGAAAGTGACGGCAAAGGAGCTATTCAGCCATTCTTACACTTTGTCTCTGTCCTGCCAAGCTGCAAAAAATAAGATGGAAAACATCTAAAAAATGGAGGCTAAAATTATCAAGTGTTTTTTTCAAGACATGTACTTAAATGGTTGTGACCTCTAGCCTGAAAAATATTCTGAAAAGGTTGACATTTGTAAAGGTATGAAGGAATAAAAAAAGGTACTCATTTTCAGAATACTGAATTAGGAGGTGTTGCTTTACATCTTAAGTAGACTTAAAATGGTGGCATTTGAATCACTACACATAAGGCCCTTGGCATTTCTGGATTTCTCTTTGTGGTTTAAGTATATGTGGTGCATAAAATTTCTCCCCAGCGAGGTGATAACAGCAGTCCCTCACTGTTGTTCCACGGAGGCAGTCAAAGCACGCTGCATCATGCTGACTGTAAAATGCAGTTCAGATTTTGAAACAATACAGGTATTGAAACCCTGCTGTTTGGCCTACTCTCTATGCGCTGATGGTAATAAAAGTATTTACAGATGGACACTTCTCTAGCTGTTTGTCTTTTTTAGAGCTGAGCATGTCCTGTCATATGTGTCTTTAATGAGCCCTAAAGCCAGCTTCCCTGCGGCAGCACACTATTCTCCATTCTTCTTCCCAGAGGACAGGTGCGTATTGGATACTATAGCAACCACTGCTCACTGCTTTCTCTCTGACTTTTTAAGCTTAGTCATGTAGGGTTTTTTTGGCAAAAATATTATTCCAGAAGATTTCAGTTCCCAAACCCCTGTCTTAAGGAGCTTGGCTTTTTTTTTTCATCATAAATTGTTATTCTGGACCAAGTAGGGGGTTTGTTATTGCTACATTCACATGTGTCTGTGGTCCTTCCTGGGAAATACAGATAGATATATGGGTGAAGTGAATTATTCAAGCCTTGCTCTCTGATACTGAGACACACAGTCTCAGCATAAGTAATCACTTATTCCTAAAAAAATATTGGAACCTAAATATTTTTCCAAGCTGATAAAATCCATCTTCGCTTTCAGGAGGCAGAACTCATCACAAAGTGAAAGGAGTAAACCCAGGCCATCAGGTGCATGATTTCCCTTTCAATGGCTAGACCTAAATGGCTAGTTGGAAGACCTCCTAGATTAATTTTCATTTCAGGAAAGTTTTTGGTGATTTGTTTCCTGAATCTTAGTTTACTCATCAATAAGGGAAAGTAACGAGTTCAAAACAAATGAAAGATTAGGAGGGTTAAGTTGTAACATATCACGTGATGTTCCTTGCCACAAAGGCATAAGGATTTATTTGGCCTAATCTCCATCATATGGGTTTAGGCCCCAACTTCCTTAATAAAACTCCTGTGGCACAAGAATTAAAATCAAGAATCAATAAATGGGATGAACTCAAACTAAAATGTTTCTTCTCAGCAAAGGAAACAATCTGTGAGGTGAATATAGAGCCTACATATTGGGAGCAACTCTTTACCCCTCACATATCAGATAGAGCACTAATCTCTAGAGTATATAAAGAACTCAAAAAGCTAAACACCACTTGAATCAAATGTATGAAATATGATATGTCAAGAGCTTTGTAATGTTTTGAACAACCAATAAAAAAAGAAAAAAAAGCTAAACACCAAAAACAACAAAAACAACACACACAAAAAAAGTAATAACCAATCAATAAATGAGTAAAGGACCTGAAGAGACACTTCTTAGAAGATGATGTACAATCAACAAATACATGAAAAAGTTTTCATCATTACTAGCAGTTAGAGAAATGCAAATCAAAACCACTCAAAGATTTCATCTCACTCCAGTCAGAATGGCAGCTATTATGAAGACAAACAACAATAAGTGTTTGTGAGGATGCTGGGAAAAAGGTACACTCATACATTGCTGGTGAAACTGCAAATTGGTGCAGCCAATATGGAAAGAAGTATAGAAATTTCTTGGAAAATTGGGAATGGAACCGCCATTTAACCTACCTATCCCTCTCCTCGGTCTATACCCTAAGGACTTAAAACAACATACTACAGGGACACAGCCACATCAATGTTCATAGCAGCACAATTCAAAATAGCTAAACTGTGGAACCAACCTAGATGCCCTTCAGTAGATGAATGGATAAAGAAAATGTGGTATATATACACAATGGAATATTATTTAGCATTAAAGGAGAATAAAATCATGGCATTTGCAGGTAAATGGATGGAGCTGGAGAATATAATACTAAGTCAAATTAGCCAACCCCCCAAAACCAAATGCTGAATGATTTCTCTGGTTTAAGGATTCTGATTCATAATATGCTGCAAGAATGAGGGGAATGGGAGGATTAAATGAACTCTAGACAGGGGAAAAGGAAGGGAGGGGAAGAGAGGGGGCATAGGGATAGGAAAGACAGTGGAATGTGATGGTCATCATTACCCTAAATTCATGTATGAAGACACAAAGGATGTGACTCTACTTTGTGTACAACCAGAGATGTAAAAAATTGTACTCTATATGTGTAATATGAATTGTAAAGCATTCTGTTGTCATATAAAACAATTTTAAAGACTGTGCTATTTCAAACCAAGCATAGCTTGATAATTATCTCTATAAATAGTACTGTTTTTATCCAGTTTATCAGCATCATTTTTTTCTAAGTAATACCTAAGTGATATTTTGGGCAAAGAATAAGCCAGGAATATATTTAGTAATCTCATTTCTAATACTGGTTATACAAAAGCAGTTCAATTGCTCAAAAAAACCTTCACAGGATTCTAAGTAAGGATGTTGAGCAACCAATTAACTGCAGGAAAAGGATACAATATAACAACAGCATTGAAACAATGATATGGATCACAGTATCACTGTCTCACTGCAAGTGGTTTGGAAAAGAGAGCAGGTGAGCATGTAGATCTTTTTTTCTGTAAGGTTCATAGGTGTGTGCACTTTCTGTCTGGAATCAGGAACCACTTACATATACATAGAACACTGTGGAACTAGGGATTCCAAAGTGGAATTTTAGTTGGGTTTTTAAATATAATACTGCTTACTTACCATATTTCTGCAACAAAATCAGCCCCAACCATAGAACTCTCTGGGGTCTCACTGATACCAAATGTAAGTCCACTGTCTCACTCTAATAAACAATGCTGACAATCAGGCAAACAAAACAGAGGAACAAAAGAAGCAAACACTGGAAATTCTTTGAATCCAAGATTACAAAAGCAATGTTATTTATTAATTAGCATGTTTGAGATCTTGACTAGAGGCTAGTGTCATGCAGGAAATTAAGCACAACAGCTCTGGGCAATTCCAGAACTGATGCAAATTACCCTTCACAGCATGTTATAAAATTGACTTCCTGTTCCTAGTTTTACTATTTTGATTAGAAATTTAAATATATAAAAATTATTTTACTGCACTTACTTAAATGATTTATTTTTCATTTTTCAAAGGTTACTACAGAAAATTACATTTAACGTTTCATCTAATGTTAAACCATGCTTGTATTTCTGGAAAATATACTTTAGTCATGATGTATTGTCTTTTTGGTACCGTTAGATATGGTTTGCTGGTATTTTAGAGGGAAAGTTTTCTGCTTTTGTTTGTGAAATTTCACATGCATAATTTCCTTTCTCACATATGCCTTTTCTGGTATAGTTCCAGTTGATAGCCGCCTCATTGAATGAGCTGGTGAATGTTCTTCATTTTTCTGCTCTTATAGAGTTTGTAACAATAATTTGCTAGTTAATTGTATGTGTCAACAACAGTGAGTTAAAGGATACCCAGATAGGTGGTAAAACATTATTTTGGGGAGTATTTTTGAAGATGTTTCTGGAAGAGCTTAGCATTTTAATCAGGAACTGAATAAGCAGATGGCTTTCTCCAGTGTGGGTGGGCATCACCCGCATACATCTTGAAGAGAACAAAATGATGCAGGGAAGGTGAATTTACTCCCTCTGCTTGAGCCGAGACATACACCTTCTCTTGCCATTGTACCTGCTGCCAGTTCTTGGGTTTTGAAATTCGGACTAGGTCTTAACATCACTGGCTCTCAGTTCTTAGGTACTTGGACTTGAACTCATTTGTATCATCTGCTTTCCTTGTTCTGGAGCTTACAGGTGGCAGAACATGGGACATGTTGGTCATCATAGTAGTGTGTGCCAATTCCCAATAATTAATCTCTTCCTATTGGTTTTATATCTCTTGAATGTCATGACTAACACAAACATATATATATATATATATATATATATATATATATATATATATATATATATAGTGTGTGTGTGTGTGTACACATATAGTATATATGTTTTTTTTCCATTAAGATAGACATCTTAGAAATTAGGTCTAATGTTTTCTTATGAGATAATTTCAACCTTTTGACTCAACTTCTTTAATGCCTATCCAACCTCAAATCTTTTTCATTCTTCAATCAATTTTCATTATATTTTTAGAATTCTGACTTTTAAGTTTTAATATGCATTTTTATAAAACTGTTCCTCTTTTCAATCTTTGCTGTGCAACAACTAGTGCATACTAGAATTTGAGAAGCACCATTGAACATTATATATTTTTATTGAAAAACATAACCCTGAATCATTTTATTTATTATTCTGTTTTAAACTGTTCTTGTTAGAGTGTACACACTGAAAAGTACACAAACACTAAGAGTCTGATGCATTTCCACAAACCCAGATTGAGAAACAACATTTACCTGTAATCCCTGAATTTCAGTGCTATTGTTCCACTAGTTTTGAGCTTATGAAAATAAAATCATGCCAGTTGTTGTGGTGCACCTCTGTAATCCAAGAGGCTCAGGAGGCTGAGGCAGGAGGAACATAAGTTCAAAGCCAGCTTCAGCAAAAGTGAGGCACTAAGCTACTCAGTGAGACCCTGTCTCCAAATAAAATACAAAATAGGGGTGGGGATGTGGCTCAGTGGTCAAGTGCCCCTGAGTTCAATCCCTTGGACCCAAAACAAATAGATAAAAATAAAAAATAAAATCATAATAAAATGGCTTTTCTTGCTTGACATTTATTATATGTATCGTTGTAAGTTCCCAATACAAAAGTTCATTTGTTCTTATAGCTATAGGAGAACAACACAATTTATCCATCCTATTATTGGACATTTTAGTTGTTAGTCTTTCACAGAAACAATTCTATTATAGATATCCTCATACACACCTTTTGGTGAAGATGTTAAGTCTTAGCCTGCTTCTGTTACTACATCAAAATAATTCAGATTGGGTGACTTACAAATAACTAAAAATAATATTTATCAGTGCTGGAGGCTGAGAAGTTCATTATCAAGGTGTCCGCAGACTGGGTGTCTTCTCTGCTTTCAAGGTGGCACTTTCTTGCTGTGTGTTCAGATGGCAGAAGTTAGACGCAGAAAAGGGACTAGAATGCTCCTTTTAACCTTTTTTATAAGGACACTAACCCCATTCATGAAGGTTCCACTATCACGAATTTATTACCCCTGTTGGTCCCCATCTCTTATTATTACATAAGCAATAAAATTCAACATATAAATTTTGATATTTTGATATTTAGACCATAGCAATGTGCATGCAAAATATAAAAAAGCATATGTATGCATCCATTGTTCATCTGAAAGTCTTTTTCAGAAAAAAAAAACACTTGTCACAATTATAAAAACTTTTAAATATTAAGGGTATTCATCACTACTTGAGACAGATGAGTAAGTACTAAGAACTTACTTAGTATAAGTTTTACCATATGGAAAGGTAATATATTTTCTGCACAAGAATCCTAAAGTTTGTTTTGATCATTATCAGATTAATGCAATTTTTTTACCATTTTCAGATTCCCTAGGTTAGTGATGTGCAATGAAAATATAACACAAGTCACATATGTAATTTCATGTTTTTTATTAGTCAAATTGAAAAAATGTAAAGTTGAAATCAATACAATGTTTTATTAACTCAATAGATGAAAACCCAACATTTTACATTTATAACACATTTCATTACAGACTCTAAAATTTCAAAATACTAATTCTTGATTAGTATTTAGATTTCATAAAATTTACAGTAGAAAATAATATTTAAGGTGCTTGGCACACATCTGTTATCTCAGAAACTGAGAAGCTGAGGCAGGAGCATTACAAACTGCAGGCCAGCCTGGGCAACTTAGTCAATTCCTAATTCAAAAAAGTAAAACAAAATGGGCTGGGGATATGGCTCAGTGGTAGACAACTTGCCTAGTACGGGCAAGGCCTGGAGTTCAATTCCCAGTAATGAGGGAGGAGGGAGTAGATTCACATACCCTAGTTGTTCCAACCGCAAAAATATTTCCAATAACTAAATTGTGTCAGTTTACAAGTTTACTAAAATTAAATACTTGGTTACTCTGCCACACTAGCCACATTTAAAGATAGTTAAAGATACCATTGGAAGGCATAGGTATAGCTCCAGTGGGTTTTACTGTTTTGAACAGCTTGAATTAAGTTTCAAGTGAAAATATTTTCTTTTACAGGCTGTAGCAGTGAATTTTAAAATAGATGAGAATGCACACACACACACACACACACACACACACACACACACACCTCAGTTTCCTCCAGAGATGTCAAATCTTACACTATATATCTAGGTATTTTATCACCTTGTAGAACACTTTCATCACCTCAATAGTCACCTTACTTTCTTTGTGTACTTTTTAATATATATCTATGCATATATACATATTTGAGTTTGTGAGAGGCTGCACTGAATACCATGCTGTATACAATAAGGGGTGAAACAGGATGCTTGTTCTCAGATGCGTGTAACTTATAAACTTCTTGTAATACTGTCCAAGGAGGTTTGTTTGTTTTAATTATGAACGTAGAGTGAATCAGTTGACATCCTAATCTCTTTCTGCTGTTCTCTTAAGTTGCAAGAATTTCAAGGATACTTTGGTACTGTTTGTACTATAAAAATTTCATTTAAGTAATATGTAGTGACAGGTGCGAGAACTGTTATGTAATAGAGTATCGTTCTTATATATCATGCATGTATGGGGGAAAAACTGACAGCAAAAAAAAAAATCATCTAAAACAAAACAAAAAAAAATCTTAAGCTCAACTTCAGTTTTCCAGGATTCCATGGAAACAAATTTTAAAGAGGGGTTCCTTTAGTTGGTCAACTGAAGGAGCTTGCGGCTGTATGAGCCCCCGTTTTGCAAACAACGTTTAAGATGTTTCAAATACATCTTAAAAACACACGGACGGATGCACAGCTCGGCAACCCACAGATTTCCACTTTCCACGCACGCAAGGCTAACGCACGATTTCCCACGAATTTTGTCCAAGACCAAAAGCGCAGGTGCGCTCACTGTAGAAAATAAAAAGATACAATAAATTCAACTTTGACGGGCATCCCAGGGGTCCACCCCCCAGCGTGCCGCGGCCCGCACAGTCTGCACCGGGAGCGCCCCCTAGCCGGGTTCCCACGCTTTCGTAAACTGCTGCAGGGCAAATTAACCCGGAGAATGCCACCGCGCTTGCGCCGTGGAATGCGCATGCGTTGCAGTGCCGCGCATGCTCTGAGGCAGAGGCCTGGGAGAGCTCGGAGGGTAACGGAGCTGAAGCGCCCCGCCCCCGGTGTGAGTGCGGAGCTTTTCTTCCGCACCGCGTCGGCTTGTTTTTTTTACCCCCGCGGCAGACGACCGGTCGTTACCTGCGTTGTCTTCTCCCCCCTTCACGCTGAGCTGCTGCAGCCCACCATGGCGAACGTGGCGGGCCTGGGGAGCCGGGCGGCGCTGGGTCTCTGCGCCACAGGTAACAAGTGCACTGAGGCCAGGTGCGCGGCCCGGCTGGGCCTGGCGGGCCGGGGTCGCCGCGGGGGCCGACACTGCGGATGTCTTCCGGGGCTTTGGCACCGGCGTTCTGGAGACTTGGCGCGGGGTGTTGGGAAGATGTGGCTGCTGCTCCTTGGCTTTTTACTGCAGGGGCAGCGCTGACTCCATTGGTGGGCGATGGGAATGCCGGTGTTCCTGCAGACCTTGCCTTGGCTCGAGGGTCTGCCCTGTCACCTTCAAGGGTGTTTACCACCGGGGTGGGAGAGAGGGTCAAGGACTGACCGTGGTCCGATCGCCAGGATTGTGCGCTGTGAGACGTGACTTGATGGTGTTGGTTAGCCTTTCCCAGGGCGCCCTGGCTCTCGTTGCTGGATGATTCGGCCACCATTAGAACCTGCGGTGTGCCACCCTCCATTCTGTGGGCAATGAGTATCAGAGGGGTAGCTCGGCTTTGGTTTCTTCTCTCTCTCCTTTTTTAAAAAATAGTATTTTCAGTAACGTTTGGAGTTTTTAATGAAGAGAGGTGATTGCTTGCAAAAAAGAAAAAAAATAAGAGAAGCAAGTTTTGTCTACATCCAGAAGGTAGTGAAAAAAAAAAACATACGTAGAAAATGGCACCATGTCATAGGTGGATTAGCCTACATAGCATTTGCTAGTTGCAGGATGATTGCACACAGAGTGAATGTTTGTTAAATGGATGTAATTCATTTGCATCACTGTAATTCTTCTGCATCACTCAATCCTTGGAATGAATCATTGATCCATGGTAGACCGTAACAAAGAATCAAAATATTTTATACGTGACTAAACATATGGTAAGAGGCAAATGATAAATCATTAAATTTTGTCTTCTCTTTTTGTTTTGCAGTTATTTTGCTCGATATGGCTTTTTTTAAAAGTGTTGTACAAGATTTAGATGACTCGTGAGTATATATATATATATATATATATATATATATATATTTAAACTGTTATTTTAACTTTAAAAACTTGAGCTTTTATCTAAATATTTGCATGTGAATCTTTTCTTTAAATGATAGGGACAGTAATGACCAGTGTTTATATGTTGCTACTTTTTTTTCAGGAATTGTTCTAAATACTATATATGTACCCCAAATATTTATACTAATAGTTAAAAGATCAGAAAACTGGCAAACATCATTTTACCTTGTATTTATTTCTTTGTACTCTAATCATATAGAGTGGGTACTGGAATTTACTTTCTCCTTTTGGGGGGAGGGGTGTACTGGAGATTGAACTCAGGGGCACTGGACCACATCCCCAGCCTTATTTTTTATTTTATTTAGAGACAGGGTCTCACTGAGTTGCTTAGATCCTCGCTTTTGTTTAGGCTGGCTTTGAACTCACAATTCTCCTGCTTCAGCCACCTGAGCCTGGAGGTACAGGCATGCACCACCATGCTTAGTGTTTATTTTCATAGTATCAGCCTTAATCACAAGGCCTTGCTTATAGTGGGTGAGCTGTCTAGCTCCAAACAAAAATCCTATGTGTGATTTGGCTTGAGTGAAGGTGACAGCAATGCCTTTCCTGCCAAGCCACAGGGGGAAGGTGCCCTCCCCACACCAAATTTAGTTGCACAGTTTATTGCAGTCTCTGGAGGGTCTTGTAATCAAGGATTCAGACCTCCTGGGCCAACCATGTTCATATGTATATGTGTGCTCCTAGCCCAGTTCTGTTTGGAGACCTCTTTATTTGGAGCTTCATCTGAGGCATTTCTCAGATACTTATGCCAAGACCTCCTCATCAATAGTCACTCATAAAGAGGCAGAACCCTTTTGTTCAGCTCTTCTCAGCAGTGAGATGAATTTCCCTGTCTTCTGCATCAACCTGATTCTCTGTTAGTGCTCTTTCATGTATTAAAATGGTACATCGAGGAGCTGGCACCTCTTTTATGTCTCTTGGCTCACATTGTGAAAGTAAGTGAATAAAGGCTTGATTATTACTTCCAGTCTAGCTGATTGTCCTAATTTACCTTCTGAAAACCTGATTGCATGACAGAATCAGTGTGGTGTTCAGGCTGGTCAGTTGAGCACAATGTTGTTACAGAAGAGCAAAACCTAAGATCCTATGTGTACCAGGCATGCGGATGGATCTTGGGAGTACTTGCAGATTGCTTATAGAAACTTTCTGGTGCTGAGGAAAACAATTAGGTACAAAGAAGTAACCTTATTGAATTTAGTGATACCCAATGGGGTGTGTCATTACAGTTTTCAGCTTATTCTGGCAGTGCTGACTGCCTGAGGAGGAAGGAGGAGTTATGCTCCTGCTGATCATTCCATTAGCTGTGTAAATGCTTACTGCAAAGGCCCCTACACTGGGGAACATTTCCAAGAGCATAACATGCTTATGAGATAAATGTGGAAACTGGTTCCTCACAGTCGAGTAAGCACATGTGCCATCAGTTGTTTCCTGGATCCGTAAGACAGGGGCCATGAAGATTCTGGTAAGATTCTGGACCAAGCATGGAATGCCATTATTTTGAGAAGGCACCAAAACAGCATTGAAAAGGTGTTCCACTTGTCTCACCATGATCAAAGCTAAAAGTACTTCCCCAGGGACAGATTCCTCAAGCTCATGGGTGAGGGTATTCTTACCAAATAGAGAACACTGGACCCCTTATTCCATTAATAGTGCTCTGGATCCCAACTGGAATTGATGATTCTCTGGATTTGCCTTAGCCATCCACATGTGTTCCACTGGCTTGAGCCACACTGTCTAGACCCTGACATGACCACAATTGCTTCTTGTTCACATTCTCTCAAGATTACTGTATCTGATGGCTCAGCCTGTACATTGGTGGGACAGATCTTGGGCATACAGTGCATTCTCTATGCTCCAGATCACTCCAATTCATAGGGATGGTTGAACATTTTAATGGACAGCTGATGACAATGTACCACTTTACCCCCACCTGGACTGCACATTTACTGAGTTATTTCAATGCAGTATCAATTGGGTACTTTTCTCAAACATTAAAACTGAGCCATCAGGAAATGATGGGAACCCTCCTAGAATCCAACTTCTCAGATTAAAAACAACAGATTAAAAACCGCCAGTTTGTAAACAGGATTTTCCAAGCATAGCAAACTTAGGCTTTGCTATATTAACTTTTCTCTAGAGGTATAAAATGTAATAAAAGGGTGAAGAACTTAGGTATACAGTGTCATCCCTTGGTATCCATGGGGATAGGTTCTACAACTCCTTGTAGATACGAAAATCTGGATGCTTAGGGACCTTATATAAGTGGTACGGTGATCTGTGCACATCCACCTGTATAGTTTATATCATCTAAGTGATTTATAGTATTTAATGTAAATGTCATATAAGTAGTTGTTATTTTCTGTTGTCTAGGGTATAATTTCAAGAGAAGAAAACCTTGCAAGCAACACTCTGTCAGATGATCAAAACTGTCTGAAACAATTTGAGCTTGCTATAGCAAGAACTCAGGGATACTCAACTACTATTCTGGCATTAGGGTTCTCTCTTCCATCAGACAAACCATTCTGTAGACTTAAGAGTGTTAAAAAAAAAGAAAGAAAGAAAGAAAGAAAGAAAATTAAAGCGAAGAAAACCTGCACATGTTCATTACAGAATTAGAGAGGCAGTTTTCTATCATGCGTCCCACCAAGTATTTTCAGGTCTTAGTGATCACAGATGAGGAAAACCAATTACGTTTGTATTTCTCCCAGAAAAACCTTAGTTCCACTTTTTTTGTTGTTGTTGAATTCTTTATTCCTCTTCTTTGAGTGGTTCTTTTTAAAAATTCAAAGAATAGGATAAGATGTGGAGGTCACTGAGGAAAAATTTTACACACATTTAATGAAAGAATTTGTTTCATGTTTCTATATTTATCAATTTATTATCCCTACCCTTATGATACATTTGTAAAGTGAACACAAACATAAAAATCAGAGATCTGCTTTTGTTTTTAGGTTTAAAGAAAATCGAAAAGATGACATTTGGCTTATAGATGTGAGTATGTAAATTTTATGTTAATTACCTGCCCCTACCATTTTAAAGACTCTTTTTTATTCTCTTTCACGCAAAGAAGGCAATATATAGTTAGTACTTATGTATCTTCTTAATTTGTTTTTGCAGATAGTATTGTTTTGGTTTTTCTGTTAAAATGAACCTTAGAGCTTTAAGGTTTAAGGGACTTATTTTATTGAAATTTTGGGGGTGAGAGTATTAAGATGGGAAGCTAGTACCCTATCTTATAATGCAGTAAATTTATAGATTATGTCTTTAGGAGATTATGATATGATTTTATTACAGAATGCACTCATTTCTTCTTGTTTTCCAAGATATTGAATATATTAATATCATTTAGTCACAGTCATACTTTCATCCTTTTTGTTTTTTGCATTCTGGGGATTAAACTCAGGGGTACTCAACTACTGAGCCACATCCCCAGCCCTATTTTGTATTTTATTTCAAGACAGGATCTCACTGAGTTGCTTAGTGCCTTGCTTTTACTGGGGCTGATTTTGAACTTGGAATTCTGCCTCAGTCTCCTGAGCTGCTGGGATTACAGGTGTACGCCACCATGCTCAGCCGTACTTTGATCTTAATAGTGAACAAAATTAAATATTTAGCATCCTTTCCTCACTTTCTAGTTTAGAATAAATTTTAACCTCATGACATTGAAGATTTGTTTTAACATTGCCTCAGCAAAAGTAGAGTAGCCGCTGCAAAAGAAATGAAATAAAGATGGTAGAGTTGGGGATTATTGAAGCTATGTGATGGGATATGAGAGTCCACTGTTCAGTTTTTTCTCCTTTTGTATATTTTAACATTCCCATGGTAAAAATTTAAAAAGAAATATTATTTCATGAAAATGCAATAAGCAGTTTGTTAGCTTGGGTTCTAAGTATTACCCCCACCATTTGCTGATTCTGGTCTGTGATTTTAGTTTTATCAGTCAGATTTGTCACTACTGCTACTACTGCTGTGTGACACAGGGAAGGTTTCTTAAGGCTTCTAAGCTTTGAATTCCAATGCCAGTAGATACAATAAACTCAGCAAAGGCACTCACTTTGTTGGGATTTTTGTAATAAAAATAGATTGTTTATCATTAACATTTGGATGTGCACATGGTATGACATATGCATTTTTATTTACTGGTTTCTTTCTTTCTTTTTTTTTGAAGAACATGGATACATTCACTTGGAAGCAAAGACATTTTATTAAAATTCATATATCTGTTTTAAATAGGTATCAATAATCTATTAAAATGAACTTAAGTTAGTATTATATTTGAGGTATGACTTAGTAGTTAGCCTATCTAGATTTCTGTGTGTCTTTTATATTTTGCTGCATAACCATTTAGGAAATATATTTAAACATTTAGTTCCAAATAGATTATTAGCAATTATTTAATCAAAGAGATTCTTTAAATATTAAGATTGATAGTTACAGTAGTACAACATTTTTAGTGATTTTTTTCCCCCTTTGGGTAGTTTTATGCACCATGGTGTGGCCATTGTAAAAAACTGGAACCAATTTGGAATGAAGTTGGCCTTGAGATGAAAAGCATTGGTTCTCCAGTTAAAGTTGGAAAGATGGATGCTACTTCCTATTCTAGTAAGTCTTGATGTAGTTTATTATTTTACTTTTCTCATATAAAGAAAATGTTTTAATTATATGCAGCAGTATTCAAGGTGGAAGAAAACATAATTTTCTGCTCTTGTAAAATTATCTTAGTTTAAGACTATACTTTATAAATTAAATGAATTAGCCATTGAGTATTTACTATACAACCTGTGATAGTCCTAGGCCTAACATAAACATACAAGCCATTGTGTATTCGTATTTGAACCCAACTTAGGTACTTAGTTTACATGAGGCAACTATAGAAAGTTGAATGTTTCATTGTTGATATAAGTTAAGTGAATGATAGTTTATTGTCTGAGTAGATAGATGGTATGGTAGAGAAGTACATAAGAACTTAAAGATGAATTAGGATGAATATGAGAATCAGGAAGGTATTCATGCTGAAAAGAATATAAGAACAAAAATCAGAACTGAAAATGAGCTTAATGAGTATGTACACAAAATAAAATGAAGCAGAACAGATCTGTCCTCCTGTTTGTTTTGTAAATAGAATTATTGGAACATGGCTACACTTGTTTATTTACAGTTGTTTAGACAGTGTTGATGCACCAGTGTCAAAAATCAGTAGATACGACGAAAACTACATGTTCCCCAAAACCTAAAATATTTATTATCTAATCCATTATAGAAAAAAGTGCTCTCTTAAAGGATTTAGGCAAAGAAAAAATTGAGTTTAGAGAAGTATGAATTATCATGGAAATTTAAAAAGAGCATGACTCTAGAAGTAAGCCTGGCTTTGCCTGCTACTACTGCTGTGTGACACAGGGAAGGTTTCTTAAGGCTTCTAAGCTTTGAATTCCATATTGGTACATAATTAATTGTAATGCAGCTTTTATTGGTTATTCTGAAGCTTGAATGATGTTGTGTTTGCAAAATCCATTGTATGTTATATATTTCCTTTTCTTTTAGCTGAAAAAGAAAGTTGAACTGTGTAATATGTATTTCTTTTTAGGAAATCAACTGCACATTTTGGATCATACCTATGTTTTAATTTCAAGTTTCTCATGTTCTACTTTTGTGGTTTTGGGAAAATACTTAAAATACTTAGTTTCCAGGTCTGTAAGGGACAGTGATATTTTCAAGGTTGTGAAGATTTTATTACTGTTTTATGTTCAGAACCCCCTATTGCAATAGCATATATACAGTGGTAAAGGATGATTTCAGATTGTTAGAACCTCCCAGGGCAGAATGTTTTGCGTTTTATTAGTTGTCCTTAAGGAAGTTATACACATTTTTGAGAAGACAAATTATTTGATAGAATTTTTTTGGCAGCAACTTGTAAATGAAAAAGAAGAGCAGGTGGAGACAAGAAAATCACGTGAGTGAATTTTTTTTTTAAAGAGAGAAATGAGAGAGAGAGAGAGAGAGAGAGAGAGAGAGAATTTTAATATTTATTTTTTTTTAGTTTTCGGTGGACACAACATCTTTGTCTGTATGTGGTGCTGAGGATCGAACCCGGGCCGCACACATGCCAGGCCAGCGCTTTACCGCTTGAGCCACATCCCCAGCCCCGTGAGTGAATTTTTTTGTGTGTGTGTCCTGGTGTGGGTCACTAGGAGCTTAGGCTGGGGTAGAAGCAGTAAAGTGAAGAAGGAATTCTTATATCATGTTCAAGGCTGAAGTAGCAGATGAGATAGTTTGACAATGCTTCATTATATTCACTCACCTGTACTACTACTGTCATGTGGAAAAGAATGAAAAGTTTGATTTTGTGTGCATTTTCAACCTCACTTGAATTGGAGCCATTGCTTCATTCATGTTTCTGACTCGAGGAACTAGAGTTCATTTGCGTGCTTAGAGCTGGAGTTACTGATCACACATCAGTTTTTGCAACTTTGAAATAAGACAGGACATTGTCAAAGGGAGAAAATAATATTCTTGAGTTGCTATTTCTTGAGATAAACTTTTAAATAAACTTTTAACTTCATGTGTAACTACTGAAGGAATCCCTTTATAAGGCATTCCTTCAGTAGTTACACATGAAATAGGTTCTTATGTCTTGATTAGAAATGTATACACATTGATCATAGATGCAGTCCTTCATTAGTTCACTCAATTATTATTTCTTAACTACTGTTTATAAACCACCAAGTCTCCAGAGATTAAAGAAAGACTCAAACACATCCTGCCTGTTTTGGAAATGCTTATAATACAGCCTTATAGAGGTAGAAAGATAAACAAAGCAGTAAGTGTAAAAAAGTCATAAAAACTGTAAATTCTTATGATCACTTGAATCATTGAGTGGAGTAATAATGTATAAAGCAAAGTGGAAATATACAAGAAAAAAGTCATTGAAAAAGTAGTTCATATAAGTTAGTAAAATTTTTTATGGTAAACTGGTCATGTGATGTTTCAGTGATAGTTAACAATTTACATTGTTACAATTCATTGTAATATCTAATTCATCAATGTACTATTTATTAAGTGTTTCTGTGTGCCATTATTACATTGGAACTCTGATTAGAGGCAAAATAGATATTCAAGGGCTGGGTATGTAGCTCAATGTTATAGCACTTGCCTCGTATGCAAAAGGTCCTAGTTTTCATCCCTAGCACTACAAAAAAAAAAAAAAAAGCCCATGCATTTCTCCTGAGTAACTTAGAGAAGTATTTTAAATGCTTCGATTAAAAATCAGTATTTTTTTCTGCATCTTCAGAATATAATGTGTATATAAGTCAAGAGTATCCACACACAAACACACTGTATACATATATATACTATATGTTGTTTTTGAATTTTAATTTTAAAATGGGACTGGGACTTTTTTTTTTTGTTTTTCATAAACCAGAGATTTGGTTTTTGCCTATAATTTCATGATTGTTGCAGATTTTATTCCTTATGTCTTGATTAGAAATCATCTTAACATCATATTACATGTTATATTGGATTAATGGGGAGGAAAAACCACTATAGAGATTGCTTTGAAGGAAATATACATACAGCACATTATCTCACACAAGCCACCTAGCTTTGGGAAAAAGGAAAAGAGGAACTGATATATACTGAGGCCACTATCTGCCAGGTTTTGGGATAGGTATTTTTTATATACCACCCCAGCTTGCACATCAACCTACATAATGATGTGTTCTTGTGAATACTTGTGGCTCCTTGAATAATTGAAACATGGTTTATTCAAAAAAGTCATTCATTTGTAAGAAAGTTATTGAGTCACATTCATTAAATATCACGTATTGGGGCAAGACAGGAACATTCTAGGTGTTGGTAATTTGTTAGTGAGCAAAACGAACAAAAATTTCTGCTCTTGTAGAGCTTGCATTTTTATGGAGAGAGACAAAAATAATCAATATAAACATGAGTGAATAGTCAGTATTTCATGTTAGTCATGGATGCTTTTCCCTGCTGTAGACAGAAAGAAATTTTATCTTCCTAGTATTTAAAAAAAGTTGATAAATATTCAGAACCACTGTGGAGACATTACAAATACATTTTGGCTTATACTTTCCAATGTTTCTTTAAATACTCTAAGGCAGTTCAAATTTAGGCATTTTAGTGGAATTTAGAGTTAAATAGACAAAGAAATTGAATCTGTTGGGATTATTCTGTCTTACTGTAGAATGTTAATGATTTGGCTATTTTACTAATACCTCTTCCATCCGCACAACCCACTTCTGTTTCTCGGCCTATAGTCTGTAGACTTATGACATGCATTAGGATGACGTGGGAATTCATTGTCAGTTCAGGATCCTGAGGCCTACACCACTGTACCAAATGGAAATCTTTCAGATTTGGTCAAGAAAGTATATTTTGAACATGTACTTCAAGTGATTTTGCTGCACACGTAAGTTGAAGAACCACAAAGAAGAATATTAATTTGATTAATAGATAGTTACAGGACTTTGTTTCAGAGTGAGGTAGGATTATTCAAAGTGATCAAGTGCAACAAAAGTCTCTAAGATTCTTTGATGATATCTTATTTCTTATTCATCTCTTTGTAGTGGTTGAAAGCAAATGCCATCAAACTCAATCCAACATATCTGTTTGTAGAACTTTTGAAGTGGAGAAATTTGAACTATGTTTATTCAGTTCTCTGTGTTTAGAATTGTACCAGAAACTTCTTGATGCATGGTTTTGTTTTTGTTTTGTTTTCTTTTTTTGGTACTAGGGGTTGAACCCAAGGTTGCTTTATTATTAAGCTACAACCCCAGTCCTCTTTACTTTTTATTTTTGAGACAGAGTCTTTCTAAGTTGCTGAGGGTCTCCCTAAGTTGCTGAAGCTGGATTCAGACTTGTGATCCACCTGCTTCAGCCTCCCTAGATGCTGGGATCCCAGGTGTATATACTATATTAATCCCTTCATGCACAGTAACTAATATCAGATTTAATAAAAAAGCTGTATGTGATCACTGTAAATTCAGATATATATTTTAGCCTTTCTTTTTTGTATGTATTCCTTCAAGAATAAATATTGGAAGTTTCTCATTCAGTAGTTAAATTGTGATATTGTGCGCCCTGTAGTGGGATGCTGATTTTATTGTGGAACCAATGGAATTATGTTTAGTCTCTAGATATGGTTGTATGAAAAAGATCATAGTTTACCTCTCTTGATGCCTAAACATGCAGTGGTGTTTGAACAATAAAATTCTTATTCTGACTTCATGTTTACAGATTATATTTACAAATTAATTTTACTTTCTAGATTGTAAGCTCTGTTTGATCAGTGATTACATTTCAAGTTTTCTTACCTTGTATTATCAGCATTTGGGGTCTCTTTTTGGGGGGAGGGGTACAGAGGTTCTGTGCATTGTAGGAATTTTTTTTAGCATTGTTTCTTGCCCCTACCCACTAGATACTAGTATACCACCTCCTCACTGCCCACTCCCATCACCACATTGTGTCAATGAAAAATGTCTCCATTTGATTGACAATCACTATTGTCTTTTATGTCCTTTTCATGTTGGATATATAGTGATACTTAGAGAGTACTAAGACAGATAGTATTTTTCAGCTGAAATAGAGATTGAGAGTTTGAGGCTAACTCCTCGCTACGTCCCCCCACCTCCAGTTTATAGGTTAAGTAGCATGGTAACTAAGTGGCATGAGAATAATTATACATACCAGAATTTGAGATAGAATTATGCCCAGAATTCAAGATTACCATGATTCATATCTTTACCTGTCTCTGCCATCAAATTATTATAATTTCAAGAAGCCAGAAATAAAAGATTGCTTCATATTTAATCTCATTTTAGAAATATTTAAAAATATTTAAAATTATACAACTTCAGAGGAAGTTATTCATTTTATAAACTGGATCTTCTGTTTCTAAATAAATCAATATTATTATTCTTTAATATAAAATGTAGAGAATGAAAACTTAGACCGAGTCTCAATTGCAACCTTGCTTCCTAATTTGTTGTTTTCAAACAAGTTACCACATTTTCAAAAGTTTTCTTTAATTTGAATTTGCAGTATTTTTTCCCTCCAAACAAAAATGTTTCAAAGTTCAGTGGAAGGATATTAAAACCTGTTAAAATTTGTACATATTAGTATTTTAATATTATTTACACTTTGATGTATCAGCAGATAGTTACTAACAGTGAGGTCAAGAACAAGAGTAGGAAGGAAATGGCTCTAACATTTAAGGATAATTTATGTGCCAGACTCTGTGTTAGACACTTTTCTACATATTTTCACATTTAAAAATTCTACCTGTAGTCCTGAAAGGTGAGTTGTATCTTAAGAAGTAGTATCTTCTGAAGCAGAATCAGAGAAGTTGAATCATCCAGCATTGCACTCGATAATAAATGGAGCAGAATCTTAACCTGGGTCATTGTACGTCTACAACCTAGCCTTTGCTTGTGTGCTTTTCATTATATTGTCATTCCCCTCTAGGGGAAGCTAAGACAGTCATTGTCAATTGAAATTCTATCAGACATGAAGATCAAGGAGGCAAGGGGCTTTTAGGATAGGTGATATGAAAACTTCTAGATATGAAAACTGAGGTCAAAGAGATTGATAGAGTTCAATGTGGAGCAAGGATTTTTGCTCTGAAACCTGTTAAAGAGATTCACCTCATGCTGTGAGATACCATCACTATATTTGTCAGTGTGTACTTTGTTTTATTTATTGGATTTTTACATAAATAACTTAAAACAATTTGTGTGGATTGATTAATTAGTAGGATATAACTCCCTCCTCCAATCAGTTATATTCTCATGTTTTGGCAGATTTTAATCAATTTTTAGGTGAAGATGATATAGGCTTATATTTATTTGCCTCCGTAATTTGGGAAGGACAGGGTTTACTCATGTAATCTCTCCCAAATCAGTGTTTTTGCCGTCTTGGTAGTCACAATCATATTTAGTTAGAATACACTTTACAGAATTAAGTTTTAAGTTTAAGTTAGAGATGGGCACAAATTGTGTAGTTGCTCAAAGTTCACGTGGATATTCAGAGACAGGACCTCCAAAACTTGAATTTTCATTAGCTTTGCTGTTTATGGTACCTCTTATGAACATAGGTATTGTTCATTGTCCAGACTATTATGGTCACCTCCCTCCGTGTGCCTCGGGAAGAACTCTAAGGTGATAAGGGAAGGCAGAGAGATTGGGGTGTTATTTTGCTACAGATTTTCCTTGTTATTCTGAATTGGTGACATATAATAAGAAACTGGACATGAAGTGAGTGTTAACTGGAGCTCAGTGCTGAGAGCCATGGCCAAGCAGTTTCCTTCTCCCCAACTGCAGTACACATATACTTGCATATACTGGAAATAGAGGAGATGACAAAGGGAGAAGTTTGGGGGTAAACATGGTACACTCTGCACAAATACTAGTATAGCTTTGCAAATGTTTTATATTGTATAATGTCCACTGAGAATATTTATTCTCTCCTTGTTGCCCTGAGTATAGTATTAATTTGATGAATGTTTTTTATACTTCTGAAAGTCCTAATTCTCTATTGGCATTTACTTGGTTGTGTTTTTATTTCTTCTTTTGTCTCAAAAGATGCCATTGGAGCAAATCCTTCTCATTTTAATCACTTGTGAGGATTTCAGAATAATCATTCGAGTTTATTGGAATTATTCTAGGTTATTACAGAAGCAGAAACTTACAAAATATAAACTTGCGTTTCAATCATATATTTACTGCAGTTAATTACAATTAGTGGTTTTAAATGTAGTAAACAGTAAAGGAAGAGATGGGTCTTTTTTTTTTTTTTTTAGAAAAATGAGTTAGATCTAGGAAGAAATGCTTGTCCTGGAAATAAAGTCAAAAGAAAAGTACCTGAGTACTTTAAAATATTAATAATAATAGTAACCAGAATGTCTTTTAGAATGATTACTCTGGAGATAAATTTTGAACTATTCTTTTGGCATTTTTTATTTTATCAGAATATTTATTTCCTGCCATGGATTGGATTTTTAAGTAATTGAATTCAATGAGAATGTCATGTTTTTTATTTTTCTATGTGAGTTTCTTTTTAGCAATCAATTGCAACATATCTGCAAGGGCTTATATAAATATATATATTTTTTAAGTAAAAGACTCATTGTTATCTAGTTTCTTAAATAAAATATTTAGAATTATTTATTCTTTTTCTTATTAAGGCCTTGCTTCAGAGTTTGGAGTTCGAGGTTATCCAACAATTAAGCTGTAAGTTAAGTGTTGTATGTTTATATGTGTATTTTTTATTAGTTCACTCTGCTTACGTTTTAGTACGTTCATTTCTAGTAAAATTTCACTGGTGGATTGAGGATTGGGTTCAGCTGCCTTTTTAAGATAAAATTTGTATTCAAAGGAGAGGAATGCTCTTCATTTTTAAGTCAATACATTGTTTATGGCTGATTCAATAAGTGTGTTTTGAGTGCTTACTGTGTGACATGTCCTGGGCAAGACATGATATACAGTCATAAATTATGAAATGTCTCTTATTCTTGAGATGCTCAAGTATGTATTCTGCTTTCTCTCTGTAAATCCTGTCTCCTAACAGATTTAATGATTGTATGATCAAATTTACTTCATTAGGGATAAAAGACATGAAGGGAATCAAAATTGATGGTCATTAAGTTTAATTTGTAGGTAATTGATCAAGTCTAACAGTGTACAAATTGGAAGAAATGGTGTGATAATTCTAAAGAACTTTTATTTAATTTCTCAGGATATTCATTGCCCTTATGTTGGTAATGTGAATAGGTGAGGAATTGTTTTAAAAGTTATTTTTATAATGAAAGTTTTTTTTTCAGTATTTTAAAATCTCAAATATCAAAATTTGAGTAACTTAAATTCATTATATATTTGGTATTATGTTGATTTCTTTCACCTTTTCAAAATGTTTGCTAAGCCTCTTTTACTTTTTGAGTTTAATTTTCCTTTCTTTTGTGTTTAATTATAGGTGTTCTGTTATACTTCCTAATTTTCTTTTTGGTAATTTCTGTTAATTAGACACACATCAGCAGGCTTTTGAAGAATTATCTAAATTTTTAGAAAAGTAATTGTATGTAATTTTTATGGTAGATATTAGAGCATATGTTAAATAACTATGATATTTGTTGTTTAAATTTGAATGGCTTTACTAAAATACTCTTATTAATTTCCTCCTTTTGACAGATAAGATAGAATCATACTGCTTTGAAGCTCTTGTCCATGAATATGTAGATTACTCACTTTTCAAAAGGCATAGGCTCAGTGTAATACAGAGTCAAATATTTTTTATAATTTATTAGAATGCAGCCTTTTCCTATATATTTTGAGTTGCTGATCCTCTGAAGCCAGTTGCCTGCTATATTTTACATGACTATACTACTTGTAAAAGTCTTCTGCAATTACTATTTCATGTACTTTAAGTTTATGCTATAATAGTTATTAACATTAACTATTAAAATTTAAAATAATTCATGTTCTTTTATTTATTTACTTAAGATTAAAGGGGAACTTGGCATATAATTACAGAGGACCACGTACAAAAGATAATATTATTGAATTTGCTCACAGAGTATCTGGGTAAGTTCTTATCAGGAAAAACCTGTATTTAACACTAACATTTGAAAATTAGATATATCGTAATAAACCACTTAGAATGCACATATTTTAGGGACTTAAATAAGAAGTATTTGTTTCCTGATTTATTTATGGAAGGTAGTTATGTAGCTTAAGCAAAGAGATATTTTAAAGAGATAGTGTTTTGTATTACATATTTGTTAATCTCACATTTAAATTCACTTTGTGTATAGAAGAAATTTTCTAAAGTGAATTTTAATATATTTTCAAACTTTGCATTACTTACCAGGCAGTCCTCCCTCATTCATGGGTGGTACGTCCCAGAACCCCCAGCAAATTCTTGAAACTGTACATAATACCACACCCTGTATATGCTGTGTTTTTTCTAACATATCCTTACCTGTGATAAAGTTTAATTTATAAAATAAGCACAGCAAAAGATTAAATCAAACAGCAATTCTAGAAATATACTGTAATGATGGTTATGTGAATGTGGTGTCTTTTCTTCTTTTTCTCAATATCTTATTCTACTTTTACCTTTTCACTTAAAGCAAATTCTATAAGGCTTATCTCTGGTATCCAAATTTCCAGCATCACTACTCTTGCACATTGAAGCCATTATCAAGTAAATTAAGAATTATTTGAACACAATCACTGTGGTACTTTCACAGTCCATCTGACAATGAAAAGGGCCGCTAAGTGACTAATACGCAAGTAGTCTATACAGCATCCACATGCTGGAAAAAGGGATAACTCACACCCTAGACAGGGTGAAGTGGGACTGTGTGAGATTTCACCACACTAATTAGAATGGTGCACAACTCAAAATTGTTTATGCTGAAATTTTCTTACAACCTAATTATTGATTTGAAAGTGATATATTTTTTTTAAAATCTATCTTGCTTAGGAATAATAATTTAATTTGATTATCTATGGTTGTAATTATTTAATGTGATTATGTGGAACCTCTTGAAGAGAACATTTATCAAGCTAGGTTAACAAACATTGACTTTAAAGCATTTGAGCTTGACTGGATATATTGATATTCCTAATAGCTTTATTAGAATAAGATTGATTTTATTATGATATTTTATTATGATACTGTCTCAAATTATTTGAGAAAATTCACAAAATTTGAATATTTTTGTAGAAGTTTAGGATGCTTTCTGGTGTATTTATTTATTGATTGCATGTTTTATTTCCTTTCTTTGCTTTGTAAATAAATTTTGAAATAACTTTTATATGAAGGTAATGTTTTGGGGAATGGGCTTTACTCCCCCATGACTTATTAGTCTACAGGTTTTGACGGTTTTTAATGCTTTTTGGTTTAAGCTTAAGAATGGCTTCTGATGTAACTTGGGTTGACTTTATTGCAACTGAAATTTCAGGAGTCAGTTCTGGAGTTGCATCACTTGCTAGTTAATTACTGAGCATTAGAATAGAGGTTGAGGGAAAGTGATGCAATGAATCCCAAGAATTGTGCATTTTGAAAATGTTTCCTTTTGCAAAGTGTTTTCTGTTCCTTTTATGAATTTTGTGGGGTGAAAGTCTGACAATATATACCATTTTAAAAAGATAATTCTTCTTTTAGTTATTTAATTACATTTAAAGGTGATACGTTTTATAATAATTTTGATGTAATTCATTTCTGTTTGCTTTTGAAAAATACTAACAAAGCTGTAGAGTTCTGTTTTCTATCTACAAGCTTTTATGCACTATAATGCATACTATTTTATTTTTTCTGAAAATAAGTAATAATCTGTTCTGGAACTTGTCAGGTTTTAACCTCTGTAGATTACTTAGAAACTAACATTTAAATTGACAGAATATTATATAAATATTTTTAAATGCCGTATATTCCTGGGATGGTATTTCACAGTATGTTTTGTGAATGTTCTTTTAAAAGGGGAAAAACATTCTCATGTGAATTGTTTTGTTTTTAATCAAGGGCTGTAAAAAGATGATAATTCTGTTTTTACCTATCAAAATGTTGGCAGTGGTGATATTCTCTGAAGAGATTATTTGAAACTTGTTTTCCAATTGGTAGGTTAAATTGTAGGTGTATATATATTGTCAATATGTGGAAATAATCATAGTCATGGGTTGAAGCTTTATTTGCTGTATGGATTTGGGGATAATGAATTGATATATTATTAAAGCTTTTTCACTGTAGACATGACCAGCCCTCATAGGTAGGAGTAGAGTAAATCATGTACTATCTTTAGTTCATGCTTGTTTTGTTTTCACACAGAGCTCTAATTCGGCCACTTCCAAGTCAGCAGATGTTTGAACATGTGCAGAAGAGACATCGTGTATTTTTTGTTTATATAGGTGGAGAATCACCTTTGAAAGTAAGAAATTATTTCTTGATCTATAAAAACATACAATTATAATTAAATGTGCTTAATAGTTAAGACTTAGTCAGAGCCTCAAAATTTACTCCCATTTTTACAGGAAATCTTTCAGTTCAATCTTAAGTATTTTTGTAATAAAAACATTTTCTTGGATACCTTCTGTGGTGTTTGCTGCTCTCAACAGAAGTTGGTAAAAACATCGGTGGATGCCACCTGCCTTAGTGTTTCTTTCATTACTGACCTGGTTATTTAAAATTCACATTGCTTTTTAGCATTGTACATCTTTAAGACTACAAATTGCAGTGTGAATATCAACTCTCTAAAGGCAAAAGGCCCTTATTGTCTTAAGTTATTTTATGTGTATGTGTGCTCACACATATCTTCCTTATAATCATCACTGTCATTATTATACATTGTTAATCTAACTTAAATTAATATATTGAATCAAGTTTAAAATTAAATATCAAATAAACAATCAAATGTATTTGGAGGAGGATAAAAACACTTGGTTACAATTATCTTTTGCCCTAGAAACAATTCATTTCATTTGCTTGTATTTTATCTTTTCACTCAATGTGCTAGCAAATTGCAACACTACTACTTACTACATAAGGTAGCTCTGATTGTTTAATGAATAATAAATTTTCATCTTTTGATATTCTAAAAAGGCCTTTTTTTCCTCTTTATATTGTTACAGGAGAAATACATAGAAGCTGCTTCAGAATTGATTGTTTATTCATACTTCTTTTCTGCTTCAGAAGAGGTGGTTCCTGAGGTAACATTTAAAATTGTATTTTAATGACAGTTTTATTTTTTAATTTTACTTGATTTTATCTGATTTATTTATCGTGAGGCATAGAGTAAACATGTTTACTCTTTACTGCTGGTGACAGACTGCTTATTATTAATAAACAAATATCGCCAGATTCATGAAATTTAGGAATTATTATTATAGGTTTTTTTTTCCTTTTTAAATAACAAAGGTGGTAACAAATGATATCTCACACTCTAAGGTTGTTCATAAGTAGTTGTTCATAAGTAGTAGATTAACTTGGGTCTGTGCACATGCTTGTGTGTTATACATGAAGTCTACTGTTTGGATCCTAAGATAGCAGTTCTCAGTAAACAAATCTATAAACAGGATCTCATAAATTCTGTAAAACAAAAAAGCAGCAGTGTGATAGTGGGACATAGGGGGGTGAGATAGTTGCTGTAAATTGGTTAATTAAGAAATGTTTATATGAGGAAAAAATAGGTAAAAAGGACTTAAGACGATGTGAAAGAGTCATGCAAAGATAATACAAATACCAAGATGAGAACATTCCCAGCATATCTGAGGAAGCAAACAATAGACCAGAGTGACAGTGGTGATGTGAAAGAGGAGATCGGAGTGGGCACTTACTGGTGATGAGGCTAAGGTTGATGGAGAACATGGTTTGATACTCATTTTTTTTAAATGTAGACTCTCTTTTTAAAAAAATATATATATTTATATAAAACAGCAGAATGCATTACCACTCTTATTACATATATAGAGATCAATTTTTCATATCTTTGGTTGTATACATAGTATACTCACACCAGTTTGTGTACTCATATCTGTACTTTGGATAATAATGACCATCACATTCCACCATCATTAATTACCTCATGCCCCCTCCCTTCCCCTCCCACCCCTCTGCTCTGTCTAGAGTTCGTCTATTCCTCCCATGCTCCCCCTCCCTATCCCACTAGGAATCAGCTTCCTTATATCAAAGAAAACATTTGGCCACCCTGAACGTGCCCAATCTCCTCTGATGCTCATTTTAAGGACATCTGTGCTAAATGCAGACTGAATTGTAAATTGGATACATAGGAAAGAAAATCCAGGGAGGTCAGTTGAACTTTTGTAGTAATCTCCAGAGTTTGGGCTTGGGGGTTAGTAAAGAACTGGGGGAAGTGAAAGGATTGGTGTGTTTAGGAGGTAGAATTGTCAGGGCTTGATGTGGAGGTAAAAGGGTGGACTTAAGGTGAGCCCTGAGTGTTTGGTTGGAACACCACAGTCAGTGGTGGTGGTATTTATGAGCTTGGGGAATGTTGGGAAGAATGGTTGGGAAGTAGAATAGTGATAAAGAACTTGAAATTTTCTTTTTAATTTGATTTGGCATAACTTGTCAGGCATCTGATTTCAAGTGTTAAATATAACAGTTGGATATAGAGATCTAGAGATAAGACAAGGCTGCATGAATAAACTTCATAGACAGGGGATGCAATATTTTAAAGAAACAAGTAGTCCCAGAACCCAATGACAGCAAAGAAAAATGAGTAGAAATAACCAATAATTGAAGTAGGAAAACAAAGGAGTAAGTAATTGTGTCACCTGCTTAGGAAGTAATCAAGGTGAGGAAGTAACCACAGTGTCCACCTGGATGTGGTTGTTTTTGAGAGGAGTAATGGGGATAGATATTATATGGTGTCATTTGAGAGATCAATGGCAGATAAGAACATGGAGACCACAGTATGAAAATTTTTGCTTTGCAGGGTACCTGAGAAATTTGACAGTAACAAGGGAAACATAAAGGATATCAAAGGAGCTTTTTTTTAACTAGTATAAGTTATCAAAATGTTGAAATATTTTTATTTTCACAAAGGTAAGTCATATTATACTTGTAAATATTTTTAAAATGTCTTAATGTTTAAATATTTTGATGTAAGAAGATTACAGACTTACCTAGAAGCTACATTTAATGTTTCCTGCAATGTATATGCAGGTGTTTATGCTATAAATATGTACTCTGATCTGATTTTCAACTCCTTAGAGTACCGCAGGCAAGTTTTGGTCAATCTAAACTCACTTTTAGTTTATGTAGTTAGGTGTAATTCAAGTTATTTTGCAGCATATTCTTTGTTTATACTTTTACTTTTGGCAGACAGGGGAAGATGGAATGGAAAAAGGGCCAACTTTGCCATCAGATCTCAAACAAGTGTCTCAAAAGGTTACGTTTACGTATGGAATGCCAATATGTGATATAAAGCCTAAAATGAACTTGAACTAGAACTTCTAATTGTTTGTTATCTCCTAAGTCCAGTGGAACATTCTTTTTAATATTAGAGAGTTTGTGGTGAATCCTTATCTATAGAGTCTTCTTGGCACTTTCTCTTAGACACCAGGGCTCTGAGTAGGCACAGATAGCATCTGCTACATGGGCACACTTGGTTATTATGTATTACGGTTGATGTTGTTATTAGCTCTGACAACTAGTTTCTTTAAGCAGTTTTAAATTATTCTTGGAAATATCAGTCTTTGTCATCTCTTAGTTCTGAGTATCTAGTTGGCAAAGAGTGCTTGGGGAAATAATGGTTATTGCAAAATATTATAAGGAGTTTTACTCCAGTAGAGAGAAATCTAAAAAGGGCTAAGTCCATGATTTTTATAGTTCATCCATATTTTGAATATTAGTGTTTTGCCAGAGTTTTATTACCTTTACAGTTAGGATTTATGAAAATTCTAGTTGGTGTTGTAGGAGGATAAGAGGGGTGAATTAAGATAGTTTCTGACTTCAGAATACTTTAATGTGTATGGAGAAGAGTGACATGTAGACAGATGACTGCAGTATAAGATAGTGAGTTTAAAGGAGCACAGGGGAGAAAAGTAGACTGAAGTATGTGATCCTGGATAGGTACAAGTCTTCAGACTACTTTAGTCGTGTTCTAGGACAAACCACTCATATGTCTTTGAAAGAGAGACATGCTGAATGGTGAAAAATTATTTCATACATCTGTGTGGGTCAGTTGACAAGAGCAGGTAAATGGGGCATGTGGATTATAGAGCCCCACCTAAGAGCTTTACCACTGCCTGTAAGTAGGTGTTTTTTAAATTTATTTATTTTTTCTGGTGCTATATCATTTTTTTAGTGGTAATGTAACCAAATCATTGTATCTTATCTTCTCCTTTCCTTTATTTGTAATTACTTTCATTTTGCCATGCTCATAATAATTCTCAGTGGCTTTATCTTCTGATCTCATTCTGATTCTCTACTATAATTTTACTCCTTTAAAATTAGTACCATGTAGGTATAAGAAGCAATTACTTCCTGAATGAATTCATTATTATTGAGACTGTTGTAAATTGCTTATAAAACACTTTATAGTTTAAATATGCTCTCATTCATTATCTAATAGAACTCATAAGTGCCCTGTGGGGGGAAGTGGTCTGAATGTCCTTATCTCACAGAGGAGGAGGCAGATTCCTCTAGAAAAAGTGTTTGGCTCATTATCACACAACTGGTGAGTGGCTGGGAAGAGCAACCCAGATGGGCTGATTGGCACTGTGCCCTTGCTGTTCTGCTGAGTGCTGTGATTCTCATGATGGTACCTTTAGGTCTGTTCTCAGTTTTAAGAATAAATCCATTGCTTTCACCATTGTCAACTGGACAGTGTGCCAGTGTGTGTAAGGAAATTCAGACCCAATCTTTAGGTGAATCTTGGATTGATGCTACTTTTTTAACTTTGAAATGTTTTGATAACTTACCTTTCTCTTGGGGGGGGGTGGTTTGTGTAAGCTTGTGCAATGCACACTTGGTATCTTTCAATACTTGAAACCATAGCTATCAATTAAAATTTTTTAGTGATAAAAGTTATTTACATTTCTGATGTTTTGCAGTATGTGACCCTAAAAGAGGTGCCCGCTGTGCTTGTTTTCAAAGATGAGAATTACTTTGTTTATGATGGTAAGTTCCAAAGTTTTAATCCATGCAGAACATTTTAAAATTATATGTTATATATTGTCTATTACAGGAGGCGTTGATAAGATTTTTTAATAGTTGAATGATTAATGTGTTTTTGCCCTTCAACTTTAGTTTTTCCATTTCTTATACTTTTATTCTGAATTTAGAATAAAAAATTAAAAAATAGTAATTTTTTGTCAAATTATACGACATTTTGAGAAGTAAACCATATGCAATTTCTATACATTACTTTACAAAAATGTTCTGAATTAATCTTAGCCAATACCTAATATTTCAGATATATAAAAAGATGAAATAATAAAACATCTTCCGTAGTAAAGCCTTCATAAATTCCTTTCCAGCTGCATCTCTCCCTCATCAGAGAAACCCATTCATTGAACAAATACTTGATCTGTTTTAAAAAGTATTATTTTGATGTCAGATGTACATTATAAAGAGAATGATATGATGAAATCCTGCATACTTATCAGCAAGGTTTTTTTTTCACCCCCAAGCACAGAACTAAAAAATGTAACTAAAGGAAAACCTAACCCTCTTTATATATTACAAACAAACAAACAAACAAAAAACCCCAAGAGACATTTTATAAACTCCTGAAAAATAGTAGCTGCAACATTATTTAAAATAGCAACATAAAAAATGGTAAACTGAGTTGAATCCCCTAACATATATAATAAAATTCATAACCCATTTACTTGAAGCACTATACAAAAGCAGGAACAGAATCTCTAATATATGACAGTTAAAGACATAACATGATGCAAAGAGAGTTAACTTTAGCCACTTTTTTCTTTTTTATTATTTTATTTATTTTAATTAGGTATATATGACAGCAGAATGCATTTTGATTCATTGTACACAATTGCAGCACAGCTTTTCATTTCTCTTGTATTTATCAAGAATACAGACAACAGTAAGTTTTGGTGAGAATGTGGGGGAAAAGGCACACTCATACATTGCTGGTGGGGCTGCAAATTGGTAGAACCAATCTGGAAAGCTGTATGGAGATTCCTTAGAATACTCAGAATGACCATCATTTGACCCAGCTATCCCACTTCTTGGTCTATACCCAAAGGACTTAAAAATCAGCATACTATAGTAACACAGCTACGTCAATGCTCATAGCTCAATTCACAGTAGCTAAACTGTGGAACCAACCTAGATGCCCTTCAGTAGATGAATGGATTAAGAAACTAGTATATATACACGATGAAATATTACTCAGCATTAAAAAAGAATAAAATTATGGCATTTGCAGGTAAATGGATGGAATTGGAGAATATCATGCTAAGCGAAGTAAGCCAATCCCAAATACCAAAGGCCAGATTTTTCTCTGATAATTGGATGCTGATTCATAATGGGGCGAGGGCATGGGAGAAATGGAGGAACTTTGGGCAAAGGGGAGGGGGGGTTGGAGGGGGGTTAGGGAGGGTGAATGGTGAATAGGTACAGGAAAGATGGTGAAATGAGATGGACATCATTACTCAAGGTACATGTATGACCGCACATGTGATGTGATGCTACATTGTGTACAGTCAGCAAGGTTTTTTACCACATTTACTTCAGCTGTTTTGGTTTTTTTTTCCCCTTCTTGAAATATTTTAACGCAAATCCCAGTGTTATTTTATCACTTTGGTGCTTCATATACCAGTCTTTTAAAATGTGAGCCATATGTCTTAGATAGCCTCATGCTGTTAGAACAACTTGGATGATTATAATTCCCTAATACCATCAATCCCTACCCCCATGGTTCCCAGACTGCTGAGTACTGTAGGTAGTGCACCTGACTACCTGGGACCCCAGGAGATAATTTAAATTTCAGGGGAAGGGGAAGAACAAGACATCTGTTGGACCCTACATAACTGCTCCAAGATGAAAGTAAATGCAGTCTTAGCAGCCGTCTCAGTTAAAGTTTAACAAAAAACTGAGTTTCTCATTCTCACTAGCCAGTGACTTGTGGCTACTGTGTTGGAGAGCACAAATATGGAGCATTCTGTTCACTACCAGAACATTGTAGAGTGTGGTTGTTTTTCATGTTGAATTAATTGTACTATGGAACAGAAAGGAAACCAGAACTAATTGAGAACAATAGACTTTGAATTTCTTAATTCAAATGTAACAGAAGAGTATCCAGTGAAAGAATGTTTTTAATTAAAAGGAACATTTTCTTTTGATAGTCATATGAAAGTTGAGCATTTCTAATGTTAATTATCTTTAATTACAAGAACTGAATTTAGTTTCTTGTAGTAGAAGTGTATAGAGGGCATGCTATCTCTCTACTTAACCTGAGGTTGTCCTTTTATCCTCAAAGTAATCTATGAGGAAGTTAATATGGTAGATTGATTAATGTCCTAAAATTAGGGCAGGTAACTGATAATGTTAGATGGTAGAGACATGTACAATTAGTTTTTTATGTGGAGTGTTCAGTCATTCATTAGAATGTTTATTAAATATCTATGTTAGACATCAAGCTTAAAAAGGAACTTAAGAGGAACTTGCATATATGAAAAGAGAGGGAGATAGTTTTTATCTATTCTGTCTACTCTTTGATTATAGTTCTCTTTGTATAAGCATTTTCTGTATATTATTTATTAAAATAATCATTTAAGATTAATATTCTTAGTAATTTACAAATTGATTAAAGCATGAAGACATTTTTCCCCCCAAGTTAAAATGTGTAGTCATTGGGATCAATGTTGATCATACAAATTTCTTACTCCCATCTTATATGAGTTTCTTAACAACGTAGAAAGCAACTTTGTTTCTTTGTTTTTTTGGGGGGGAAGACATCAATTTAGATTTAGATTATTCTTTGAGTCTGCATAAGAAAGTACCCTATTCTCATTTCTCTGTGTTTTCAGCTGTGGAGACTTCTGTGCTTGAGACAGGATTAATGTGAGGTTTCTACATTTATAAAGGCCAAGCTTTTCTAACATGGAGTAGATGGTATTTAGAGCCTGCTTGGAGCCTTCAGATAGACTAGGGGTTATCCTTTAAATATTTATTTTAATAATTATTGATAATATGTTTAGAAGCATTGGGTTAAGGGTTTAGGAGGATGGTTTATTTTCTAATGAGTTTCCAGTTTATCACTTTGAGAAATCTGTACAAAATTTGCTTTTGACATAGAGTGAAGATTGTGTCCCAGAAAGCAACTTCTAGTTTTAGGTTTACTTTTCTGATTTATAAGTCCAAATGCATAAATACTTTCAGATTTGCATTATACTACTTATATTTTGATAACTTGAAAACGTTTGTTTAGCAATGCAAGTGACATAAAGCATACCTTTCAAGAAGTCAGTATAATACAGTTTTCAGCCAGAATTATTGATAGGCTTTAAAAGATGTTTACAATTGGCTTTTTTTTTCATACAATTGTAATTACTTCAGAATTACTTGAATTATATTTTTAATCAGGATATAATATTTCTTTTGAATATTATCTTCTCTATCTGCTTTCCACAGGAAGTATTTGATGTTGGAAAAAAGCTGATATGCTCTGGTTTTATGTGTGTGTTTAAGTTGTACATACAAAAAAGATTTCTAAACTAAGAAAAATTCATAAAATAGAGATGAGCAAAAAAATTATAATAAAAATGCCATCCATCATACAAGTGAAGGATAACCATTTAGGAGTACATGCTTTTATTTATTTATTTATTTATTGAGAGAGAGAATTTTTTAATATTTTTTTGTTTTCAGTGGATACAACATCCTTTATTTTTACGTATTTTTATGTGGTACTGAAGATCGAACCCAGCGCCTTGCGCATACCAGGCGAGCGCCCTACCTCTTGAGCCACATTCCCAGTCCCTATGCTTTTATTTTGTCCTTTGTTACTATCTTGTTTAACTTTGCAAAGTTAGTTATAATACTCATTCATTTATATTAAAATTTATTAAATTTTTAAAATTTATAAATCATCCTTCCCAGCATGTACCAATATGCACTTATTTTGATTTAGGGCATTTCAATTGTTTTTCTTACTTCAAATTATTTTTTGTTGTTTTAGTGATGTTATAAGTTGCTTTGTGCTTTAATCTTTTTGTATATCTGATTGCTTGCTTACCATAAATTTCTAAAAGTACTATTTATGGATTTAAGATTATATTCTTTGTCAGATATTTTATATGTATTGTCAGATTAAAACATTGCAACTTTGTTAAACATACTGGTACTACAATTTAGTCATTTTGTTTTGTTTTTAAGAATATGAGGATGGTGACCTGTCAGGATGGATCAACAGGGAGAGGTTTCAGACTTACCTTACTATGGATGGCTTCCTCTTGTATGAACTCGGAGACACAGGTAACAAACATATGTACAGCTCTTCATTACTCTTTGGGATTCCTTAATTGACTAAAATCGATTTCTAAAAGAGATGGATCATTATCTCCATTTCATGAAGTAAACTTGAATGTTAGTACTGCTTTTGAGAATAGAAACTTATTACCAAATATACTTGTGGGGGGCAGGTCAAAGATTAGCTAAATACAGGGCTTACTAATCAAACTGATGACAGGAAATCAAAAGGCCTGGATAGGAAGGGATTTGAAAAAGTTATCTACCAAGAGGCTATCCACAGGTTTTGTATAGGAGTTGAAGTAAAACTTATCAGAACCTTATTATAAGGTCTACTTGTACTTATGGTGGGTGGGGGAATGAATCAAACTGGCAATTTCTTAAAGTTACATGATTAAAAATGACAGACAAAGCAAATATGAACATAAAAATGGAAGTTACAAGAAGTTAATTACATAGTTTTATAGATGCAAACTGCAAAACTTATATCATAAGTTTTAAGCAGAATCGTTTTATAAATATACAGCAAATGAGAAATCATGGCTTCTCTTGCCATTTTTGTTTTAATTCACAATGTTAAGATTAAGCCTTCTGTAAATAGCCTAGTGTCTGGCACATTATTTGGCACTCAGTAATTGGTAAATTAACATGAAAAACTGTTCCTGTGTTTCTTGAATCTTTTTCGTACATGTTGTAGACATTGTGAATAAAGGAAACTAATGAGGCATGTAAAAACTAAGAAGCACATGGTAAAAAAGCAAACACTGAGTAGTAAGTGAAATATTTTAAGAATGGAAATAATCACTGTGAACTAATGTTTTCAGCAGAGTGTTAAAAGTATTCAAGATTGTGTGGACTTTAGAGATGTGTGTAAGCAACATTGGGGGCAATAGAAGCCATGTGTAATGTGAGGAGGATGTTGAAAGACTATTAACTTAATCTTGCTTTGTATACCTGCTAGGAGCCACATAGTATCCCAGTATTTTTGTGTATATAATCTCATTTTCCTCTCAATGACTCTATAAAATAGATACTAATTTCTTGGAGTAGACTGAAGCTTGCTGAAGTTGTTACGTAGCTAATACTCAACTGAACCTTACCATTGCTCTCCCAGGGCTTGAATAGTGCCAAGAACATAATGTCCAGCACTGATGATTATATCATGCTAATCCTCCTAGAGCTTAATCACATACATTTGATTCATGTTCTATTTAAGATTAACATGAGACATTTAATTCTGTTTATTATTACTGGCAAATAGGCTACATAAAAACCATCTTACTGTTACATTCATTTTCTTTTTACTAACAACTATAACAATTCTTAGTAAACTTTTTACCAATTCACTTCTTATGGTTTCAGCTTTTAATAAAAAATGATCTTAATCATTTTGTAGGTAGTGTGAAAACACAATTTGGGTATATAAATTGTTAATGGATTTACTATTAACATTTTGTGAGTGAGTGCTTGGAGAGAAATTATCACTTGAAGTTGACTAATTCACTGATTCTCTCTGATTCAAATGCATGTTATACTATAATGTGCTAGTTTAAGGAAGTTTAACATGTACGATAATTGTAATTAAATTTTAAAAACATTTTTTGCTATAATTCCTTATTCTCAATGAAAATGATAGTTTAAAAGTTGTTTAATAAGAGTTATTGAACTTAGATATGTCATTCTTAATTTCAGGAAAGCTTGTGGCTATTGCAGTTATTGATGAGAAAAATGCATCAATTGAACATACCAGGTATAGTTGCCTTGAAATAGTTTTAAGCTTCTAATGTCATCTAATTCAGACTACATGTGGCTTTAAGTCAACTTGATACAGTAGTATTTTACTTTTGCTACTGCCCTTAAACAAGGTGGAAGATATTTGATACTTATATGTTTCAAGTGATGAATTGAAATATTTATGTATTTGTTCTACAGATTAAAGTCAATTATTCAGGAAGTTGCAAGAGAATACAAAGGCCACTTCAGTAGGTATGTGCTTACATTCTGGAAGATTTACTTATTTTTGTTTAGTTTTATTTTGTAATATAGTAAAGCAAAAGTGGTAGTATAGTTTGAGCATCCCTAGTCTGAATATTGAAATGCTCTAAAATATAAGACTTTCTCAGCTCTGACATGTCACTTCCAATGGAAAATCTCACATTTGACTTCATTTGATGGGTAACAGTCAAAATGCAGGTGCACTTAACATATTGTGTCGCATTCCCTTCAAGCTGATTGAGGTATGTATGAAACAAATGAATTTCATGTCTGGATTTGGGTTCTGCCTCCCATATATTTCATTATGTATATGTAAATTTTTCAAAATGATAAAAAAAATCTGAAGCATGACTGGTTGTGAACATTTCAGGTAAGGGTGCTCAGTCTGTATTCTGGACTTCCCAAGGTAAATCAGGGAACTGAAGTATGGTAGCTTGTAGCATTTCAGAGTTTTCTGGATCTTGAAATTGACTGATAGTGTGTCTTACAAGTTAGGAAAAGAATGCAGCCTTATTTATAATTTGTATCATACCTGCTTTCTTATAGTATTGAGACAGGTTTTATGGAAGGAAATAGATGCTCAGATATTCATAAATTTGAGGTTATGTTACATGAGCTGTCAAAAGTTAGAACAAAACTATAAAGATAATTGTAACAAGAACTCAAAGAATAACAATATAAACATGTCATCAGAAATACTTTTGCTATTTGCCAAATCATTCTGTATGTTGCTGTCAAAAAAGACTGTGAGGGTCTGGAGTTGTGGCTCAGTGGTAGAGCGTATGCCTAGCATGTGTGAGGCACTGGGTTCAAAAATAAAAATAAATAAAAATAAAGGTATTGTGTCCATCTACAACTAAAAAAAATGTAAAAAGACAATGTGTCATTTTATATTATTTGATTTTTGTTATCTTATTCCAAATCTAGTGAAAGGTTAGTAAGCCTACAAAATACACAGTAGGTTGTATCTTCCGAATGGTCCAGTTTTAGAGTAAATAGGTATTTTATCTTAAAACATATTTCTGCTAGACAGGATTTTATTTCCACGCATCTAACCATTTATAAATGGAGATGTCTTAGAATTTGTTAGTGCTATTCATATATTTGTCTCAAAATCCAGTAGAAATCAGATTTCCTATGTATGTATATTATGTGATTCATTCAGTAGATATTTACAGCTTATATACTTATCAAGCCCTGAAGCTATTTGTTGTATTGGTTGGCTTTTTTTATTTTTTTAAATATTATGCTCTTGGTTTTTGTTGTTGTTTGTTAGGGATTTTCAGTTTGGCCACATGGATGGAAATGACTACATCAATACCTTGCTGATGGAGTGAGTAAAGTGCTGGGTGATTTTGCTATCACATCTTTAAATTTGTTTTTGAGAGATAGGTTTAACAGTTAAAAAAAAAGCTGTTGGTATATTCTGATGAAAGCAGTCTTTCATTATTTTACTTTAGTTTCTAAATTCTGTATATGAAACTTACTGTGTTTTAGTATTGCTGTATACTAAAAATATTTGTCTCCCAGCTCAGTGTTATAATTCATACTATTCTGAAATGACATTATTCAGAAACTCTGATTTACATACTTTAACAAGTTCATTTTTAATAGGTATTTATAACTATTAAATATAAAATTTTGAACATTCAAGAACTAACTGCAATTATACAAGAATTTATTTTAATAGATTAAAATAACTATGTAGGGGAAAATGTGATTTTATAATTATTTAACCTAGTATGTTTTTGTAACTATTTGATATTAACTCTCTCATTCTAATAAGGATTTGAGAGTAGTTTGCCGAACTATGTTGTGGACCAGATATAGAATACAATGAAATCAAGAGAATGAAAAAGCACAGTTTCTCTGTAGAGTATTTGAAATAGCTGACCCTAAATTTTTTAATACTCAAAGTGGAAAAACAGGTTTTTTTTATGCTCTCCCATTGTTATAGGATACCTGTTGGTTTTAGGAAGTGTATGGTTGACCTCATCAACCTAAGAGAAGTTTATGAAGGGGACACTCTGCAATAGAATTATATTTTCATGTCCCAGGATACAATTTGCCTTGTTGAGGGTTCCAAGTACACTTGAAAAATACATGTGTTCTGATGTTGTTGGGTAAAGTTCCTACACAGTGTGACAAAGGGAGAACAGAGAATTTGCAATAGTGTTTTCTTGACTACGTATGATAAGGTACATGCAGAATGCTAGGCTTGAGTTATCTCGTATAATTTTTGTAGCATTGCCCGCTTCGTTCCATATGAATAATGTTGTGTGTGTGAAGCTTAGTTACTTGCTTGACATACTGTAACTTTCAGGGAAAGCTCCAAATTTGAACATTCGAAGTGGGCCTCTAGAGGCCACACTCTTAGCCTGATTTTCTGAATGCTGTGTAGCTAAGGTGGGTTGTGTATGATTAACAATGATAGTATTTGAAGTGGACTTATGACAAGGAGGAATCTGTCCCAGCAATTGACATATCATATATCATAATGTTTATCTTTACATTTAATCATGATTACTCAGCTCTCTGTTATATTATACATTAGAATGTTTTTCATATAATTTAACTTATATAATAAATTATATATTATTTCATATAATATAATTTAATTTCAAATTGATACACAATTTGAAATTATAGGTGAAGCTATTGATACAGCTTCCTTTTTCTGTAATTATTGAGATATAAAAATTCCAGAATATTTGTTATCAATATGTTTAATGTTTATTTGATTTCTTTTTATGTTTTCAGTGAATTGAAAGTCCCAACTGTAGTTGTACTGAACACATCAAACCAACAATACTTTGTGCTAGATAGACAGATTTCAGATGCCAAAGACTTGATCGAGTTCATTAATAACATTTTGGATGGCTCAGTAGAAGTAAGTGTTTCAGTTCTCTTTCAGAGGAATGATAGGAAGTAGAAGAGAAGCAAGTTGTTTTCATACTTCTGATTCTGAAAGGAATAGCAGGCCCTTGCTGAGGGGTGAGAGGGAACATTCTTCCATGTGATGGTCTCTCCTTTCATAGGCATTGTCACATTCTCTCAGACATAGAAGATCTTCTATGGAAGTAGCTAACAGGTGGGAATGCCCCATTGGAGGGTAATTTGGAGACATTTGGGGTGCCACAGTGATGGGGGAGGTGATACTGGCTTTTAGAGTTGGCTCTGAATGCTCAGAGGTCCTATATTGTGTGAGGTAATCCCTGACTCTAAATACTGCTTAGTTCCAAAAGGACCATTGAATTAAGTTATGAGGATGAGTTTTCTAGGAAAATTTGTGAAGAAGACTACAGTTTCTTAAGAGGTAAGGATATTCATTAAGAATCAAACCCCTGTGGAGAATTTCAGATATAATCTTATAAAATATATCTCAGAAATAAGTGAATAAGTTGCCTTAGTAATGTATTGTTTTTTTGTTTTTCTATAAATCTTAAGTGGGTTGCCACCCTTAGCATTAAAGGATCATGTTTTTCCTTCCAGGTCACAGGTTGTAACTAGCACACATCTTAATAGACTCAAAGAAAATAAGAGACTTTATTGCTTTCATGAAGTTTAATTATTATTATTTTCTGTAGATACTCATTTTCAGCTTTACACAAACCTTATTTGAAACATAATATGCATATCTACCTTGCATCAAAGTCGAGAAGTTTGTAAAACCCTCTTAATCACATAGTGGGAATTTTATGTTTGCAGAAATAGTATTTTGGTTCAAATGAAACTTGTCTGTATGAATGAGAACCCTTCCATTGTAAGTGAGCGGATGGCTTGAACTGTTTAATAATACAGAGATTACACTGGTCCTCATAGGTTGGTGATTCAGAGTGGGCCAGAGTTCTTGGATGGCTGAGACCAGGGATTGGATTGATTTTCATCAGGAAGTTTTTTCTCTTTGCCTTTCAGCACTTCCTTTTGAGCTTTATCCTCAGGGAGACTTTCCCCAAATGATAACAAAGGTATCCTATAGTAGTTCTAGTTCAGCAGTCCCAGATCTAAACTCAAAAATTGGGCATGCCTGGATTTAGGGAGTAGGTCAGGTTCAACTAAGCTGCATGGATTATGAATAGGAGAGAATGAAATTCTTCAGAAGAGAATCAGGTTGTGTTAACACAAGAAGACAAAAAAAAAAACAGCAAATGTGTTAAAATGGCTTTTTCAGGTGTTTTATGAAACATTTTATAGTCAACCTTTTGGCCTCCGATAACATTTTAATTTCTGTTTTCTTATTAAATTGAAGGCCCAAGGAGGTGATAGCATTTTGCAGAGATTGAAAAGAGTACTGTTTGATGCCAAGTCTACTGTTGTGGTAAGTTGGACAGTTTGTTTAGTGTCATTGGAAGCTTAGAAAGTATGGGTTCTTCATGTCTAATGAGGGCGAAATAGAGAATTTCAAAGGATTTGTTCAAAGTGTGTCTTCAATTTGAAGGGTATGAACTGCATCCATCATAGAAATTAAGTTTCTTTTTTTTAATATTTATTTTTTAGTTTTCAGTGGATACAACAACTTTATTTTATTTTTATGTGGTGCTGAGGATGGAACCCAGCGCCCCGCGCATACCAGGCGAGAGCGCTACAGCTTGAGCCACATCTCCAGCCCCAGAAATTAAGTTTCTCTAATTATTTCCATATGATTGAAGAGATTACTGAAATTCAGAATCACAGAATGCACTAAAAAACTATTTCTCCAACCTACTGAAAATTTAGATAATAGGAAATTTTTATTTCTACTAAGCATTGTTTCCTGTGAATTGGTCATTTTTGTTGAAAAAAAAAGTCTCAAGAATTCCTTTTTTTTTTGCAATATTCAAAGTAAACTTCCAGATCTTAAAGTTTTAGGCATCCCTGTGATTTGTATAGTTTACCCAGATCTTTCCTTTTATAGTTTCATTTTTGAAATATGTTTCCTTAGCTTTATTCACTCACTTCTTACCTGATTTTTTCTGCCATTCTAATTTCCATCTGTTTTTACCATATGAAACTTCCATGCAGTCTCACTGATAGCCTGCTGATAGTTGAGTCTTCTTGTGTATTCCTTTGGATTTCTTCAAGGAATCTCTTCTTCGCCATTCTCCTTTCCCTGCTGCTGTGATACTTACTACTTCCCCCACTTCCACCCCATTTCTCCAATAATCCATGCCTTTCCAGTGTCTCTTTCTGTTGCCCACTTGAGTCCTTGGAGCTGAGCCTTCTTGCTTGTAAGTGTATTCTAAAAGCTCATTCTCATTCCCCAGCTTCAATTCTTAGTCACCTTGACAGTAGAGCCTGTTAAAATTTGCTTGAGGCCTAAACTTAGTTTTAATTATCTATCATGAGCCATGCCATCAGCATTTTCACTCTTCCTAGCTGAAAGCAGGCATGCAACTATAGCTAGCCTTCTCTATTCTGAGAAGTGACTCTCATAATCTATGGCTTACCATGCATAACATACTGTTTCTTCAGTTTATCAGTGGCATTTCTTAATTTTCCTGTTGCCACCAACATGGATTACACATTATCAAACTATTTCTCCTCTTTACCTGGTCTCCACACTTCGCTCTTATTGGTCTCCATTCCATTCTGTAAACCACTAATGCCTCTAAAATAATCAACTTTGGCCATTGTTCATCCTTTTTCCAGGGATGCACATCAGAATGTGAATGAACTCTGTCCATCTAAAATACTTTCTCATTGTTTTTAAAATGTTACACAAAGTTTCCTGGATCTAATTGCAAGTACTTCACATTATGCCTTGTTCTGCCTCTTTCTTCCTTTTCCTATTTCTACCTCAAAATATAACCTGACTCTGTGTAGCCTTCTTCTGTTATCTTAATCCAAAATAATGATCTTTCTGAACTTGTGTATATTGTTCTTGTGAGTTACAAATGCAACCCATAAAATACAATGTAGTGGAAAAAACATTTCGTAAAATTTCTTTTGTTTTTGTGGGAGCTAAGGAGATTACATATAACATGAGGGAAACTAATAAGTGAATGATGATTTACTGCTTACCAGATGAGTAATAAATGATAAAAACATCATGTGAAGGGAATATGTATATACTCTCTTCATGGTAAATAACTCCATCTTTGCCATGAGCATCAGATTCCTATAGTTCAATGAATAGCTCAAAAACTGGCAGGCATAGTAATCACCTTAAAGAGACCTTTCAGTTAAAATGAGAAAAATGAGTTTTTTAAAAAGGGATTTAAGCAACTTGGTACACACACACACACACACACAAACACACAAAAGCATGTGTGTGTGCACATTTACATGCATGGATGCTGAATCTCTCTCTTATGGTGTCTTTAGCATGGTAGTTATTGTTTAAGTGTTGACATTTAAATATTGACATTTCAAGAAAGTTGATAAGCAACAAGAAGAAATTTGCAGTGGTTTTAAATTTATTGTGTGCTTTTTATATCAGAATTACATCTGAGGGCAACTGAGTTTTAATTATCTTTCCTCAGTTGATATTCAGGAGCTCGCCACTTATGGGCTGCTTTCTCTTTGGCCTGCCACTGGGTGTCATCAGTATCATGTGCTATGGAATCTACACAGCTGACACAGACTCAGATGGAGGTTATATGGAAGAGCGATATGAAATGTCTAAAAGTGAATTTGAAATCCAAGAACAGCCAGAGGAGAACACAGATCAAGAGCCAAATGGTGGTGATTCTACAGCACCTACTGCCCAAGAGCCCAAGGATGTGTTAGAGAAAAAGAAAGACTGAGACTTGACAAGTATAAAACATTTGATAGGATTTCAAATCATTAAAGAGTCTATTTATTGGATATAGATATTTAATCATGATCTTTACAGAAGAGAACATGTTATTTGTACTTTGCTAATATCAACTGCATGGATTCAAGTAGTCCTTCTACAAAGGGGGAGATATTTGGAGTAAAGAAACGGTGTATCTAAAACAAACAGAATCAAACCACTCCATCAGAGTTTACCTTATAGATGTTATTATAATAGGTCAGTTTTATTTGCATGTTTCTCTATCTGAATATTCTGTGACAAAGTTAGGATTCTTGGAGAGAATATTTAAATTGGTCATTCAGGTAGAAAGTACATGTCTGATAGAGAAAAAAATAACACATCTACCTACAGCTATCCATTCTCATATATTTTGCATAAGATTTGTATGGACAATGTAAGTCTTTAAAAGTTAGGCACTTTAAGGAAAACTAATAACTTTTTCCATGTATCACATTAAGATTACAAGGTTAAAAGTGATGTGGTTTTATATATAGCATAGTGCTTTTATTTTGTTAGTTATTTTTAAAGGAGAGGAAATGTTACTTTTTAACTTTATACTTGGTTGCATTATTATAAAATTTTCATATGAGCCTGTATAGTGTGTGGGGGGAGTTTTGTGGTTGACCTTTGCAAAATAAGCAGGTTGTGCAGGGAACAGTAACTTCAGCCCGTTCCTGGGAATGCTCTCTAACCACTTGTCTTCATCAGTCATTCCAGGAAGGAAAGGAGCTATGTCAATCCTGTCTTGCTTAGCTTTAGCCAAAGCAGTTTAGGATTTTTGTGTTCTTTCTTTTTTATTTTGTATATTGAAATTTCTTCTAAAATTTCATTTGATTAAAAAATCTGGCTTTTGAAAAGTAATATATCATATTTTTGTTTGTGGTAAGTTTATAGCAATTTAAAATCTGAATTATCGCACATCTATTTTGTAATGCCATTATGAACACATGTTCATAATGAGTAATGAGTGACATAATTAGCATGTCAAGCAGTGTGTCACACACAGTGAGAAAAATAGAGATGGCTGGTTACTTTCTCTGTTCTCTGAGTTCTGTCATCCATTTCAGTGAGTATCTCTAATCTCATTTATAATGAAACAGTGTAGGAATTCTAACATAGTAATATCTAAAAATTGGTATTTTGCAGTAAGCTTGATATGCTTATTGTGGATTAATTTGTTATTTTTGAGGCCTTCGTTTACGTAAGTTTGGAATTTTTACTAGGTAACTTATTTAAGTACTTATTCTTTAGTTTTATTATCCATTGTAAAGATTGTCTTGATTGTATTAAAAATGTTTAATCATTTTAAAAATATGTAATTTATGGTCCTTACACTGAAGTTATTTAGGGTTTTGATTGCCAAAGGCAGCTTTTGGTTGTTTCTGATGCCATACTAATCTGGACTAACTGAAACTCTTGTATCTTAAATGCTGCAGAATTACAAATAATTGTTTTGTTGTGTTCATGTGTTCTTTTAGCATATAATAATTAAATATCCATCTTTAATGTTTGACCCCTTATTAACTTTTTTAATAATGAAATAAGTATGTAGTCAGAGAGAATTTCAGGAAATACTAAAATGAAAAGTTCTCAAATGGAAATTGGTCATAAATGCTGTTAATTCAAAAAGGAGATTCCTCTGCATAGAATACAGAGAGTGTCTTTCAGAAGATAATAATGTTCCCAGTGATCAGACTGGTTTTGCAGTAGAAAAAACTTAGATAAGTATAGATGCCTCATTTAAGACTCAGTTTATTAAAGAAGTGAAATAAAATTACAGAAAATGTCATTGATTTTTTTCCTTCATGTTTATCACTATCAGATGTTAGTTTGCATATTTTTGTGTTATTAGTCATCACCTATACAGAACACCTCTGTAGGGAAAAGAGTAAAGTTCAGGAAGCAAAAATCCAGTGATGATCCTTTGTATTCTGGGACATGGCCCTTTAGTTCATGGCCTTAGATCTCTGTCATCCTTTGCACAACTCTGTGCCCTTGCCTCATGTGCTCTTTGCACTTTTTAAGTGTGTTTATTGAGAAAACAAAATGTATAGGTTGTTTGATAAGTGAATTTTTTTTCTTTTTGTATTAAAATTTTGCCTTTAACTTGTTTCTGTTTTAGAATATTACTTTGTCAGATTCCTCACCAAAAAAAAAAAAAGGTTCACTTGTGTGCTTTTTCCCTTCAATGTGATTATCAGAGCTTTACTCTGAATGCTGTTTTCATTTCAGGAAAAATTATTTCAAAATAAAGGTGTATCTCTTAATAATTAAATCTGGTAGACACAGTGATAATTCAGATGATGAATTACATGATTACATATCTTTAATAGAATCCTTCAGGAAACTGGAGTCCCACTTTCTCTTTCAGTTGCAGCAAAGTTCCATATCTATTTTCTGGAATTCAAAATTCTAGATCCTTGAACAATATTACCAATATTCTGAGGGAAAGTGCATATTTTTATCATGTACCCTCTGCACCCCATGGTAGCGCACAACCTTTTTTGTTTCACTGTATGCATCAGTATTGCTCTAGCTACTGTCTGAAACTTGTTAGAAGGGTATTAAATCTGGAATTTTCATTTTCTTCCTCACAGTGCTTCCTGGTATCTGATTTAGAAATAACATTTAAGATGCCAAATGTTTTAAGGTTGAAGGAAGGGTCTATGTGAGTAGTTAAAACAGCTGTTTTGATTTTGGGGCTTTTTGTTTGTTTGTTTTGGTTTTGTAAAAAGTAATATGAATAATTTCATCACTGTTCTGTATGACCAAGAGGTAGGACAAGGTGGAAAAACTACTTAGCTATTCTTATTAAGCAGAACTTGTTGAAATAAACCAGTGTGAGAGTGTGAGATATTATGACTATCAATTAATTGGTAGGGTTAAGTTTACCATTTTATTTTTATAATTTTTTTTTCCTGAATGTGTGAGTCCAAGAGTGGACAAAAAAATACTTTTCTTCTTTGGACTAACCTCTGGTGGTTTTTGAAAGTCTGTATTACTAACTTGTTGAATTCATGATATTCTGTCTTATAGCATCAGTTGTAAACATTTGTTTTTCTAAAATAAAGTAATTCAAAACGTAGTTGTCTATTATTTTTACTATGTGTCCTTTGGCAGTTTGCCACATGAATAGTTCTGTAGGAGCAAAGACAGCAACTAATACTGATCTTCATACAGTTTTTATTTCTTTTGTTAAAATTTTAAGTAATTCATAATTGGAGTTTTAGAATTTAAGCAGATTTGAGATCAGATTGTAATCTTATTCCCTGATAGATTTAGAACTTGGGATTCATGAGTTTGGTATATTTTGTATTTGTAAAACTTGGTATCTTTTACATACTGATTTTTCTAAAAGGGTGCCTCACCTGCTTTTTACAACATTTAAAGATAGAAGAATTGAATTTGTATTCTTAAGTCTGCTGTAAAGTTATGATCTTGGTACAACATGGCCTCAGCCCCCTCACTGTATTGTCAATGAAGTGAGAATTCAAATCCTCAGTGTTTTGTTTTTTTGAAATGGCATCGATTGAGAGTATATTACAAAACATAAATTTATACAAGTTAATTTTAAAATTTGTCATTCTATACCAAGAGCATGTGTTTTAATGGGAATAACTGGCACAAGGATAATAGTCAACAAAAATGAACCTGTGAATTTATGAATTTGCACTGACTAGCTGGTTAGGATAGTTGCTTCTGAGAAGGGCCTAGCATGTTGAGCTCCACAGAAGTGTGGCAGAGGCACCCTGTCTCGACAGGAGCTCCCATGCCATGCTGCCTGGTTCATACTTTCTCTCCCTCGTGTGCTGTGTGAAGTTGGATAAACCACTTGACCCCTCTGCTCCTGAGTCAAATATGATTGGGGATAATGACACCTATTTCCTTGGATTGTGAAGATTAAATGAAGCATATTTGGAACAGGGACTTGATTTCTCACTTCATTTAGAATTTTATAGTTGTTTACCACAGAGAAAAGGCAAGTCATTATGAATATAAAATCTTTATGTTTAAATTTGCTTGGCTACTTTCAGCAACTTAAGTTTTAACATTCTGAATCAAAGTGGAAAAAAAAGTATTTAACATTGAAATTAAACAATTATAAATATTTAGGTTTAGACATCTCTGAAAAAGCCTCTGGTCTTTGTGCTTTTTTATTGAAACAAAATGAATAACACAAAGAAAATGTTAAGTATCTGGTAGAATAATTGATTGATTTCTGTGAATGTTTGTTTAGATAGGTAAATATGTGATTTGGAATTAGGATATGAATGCATGTTGCATACAAATGAAAAGATTATTTTCCTGCAAAGATTTCTGGCTAAAACTCAAAGTATTCCAGTATTTACTAAGCCCATCTTCTACAAACTGGAATGGTGTTTTAATCTAGTGAAAAATTGGCAGTGATTTTCTGTGACCTAATCTTTCAACAAATGTTTATTAAATATTGTCTTTGTACCACCAAGATTGCAGCATTCAAAGACAGGTCCCAATCCTCATGGAGTTTTAAGCTACTGTAATTGCCAATCCATTTTTATTTAAAACTTTCAATTCTATTTTTCTGTTTTTCTTAATTTCCCTTCTTTTGCAATCCATTTTTCAACATATATGCATTGTTGTATCTTTGGGACAGTATTGGTGACCAGGGACAAAGAGAATTTATTGTCAGTTTTCTTCAAATAATGGAGAGTTGGATTTATTCTGCATGTCTGCAACTGTGGTGGTACCAGGGATGGAGATAAAGGGAGATGGAATGCAGTTCAAAGTAAGGAAACAATATAAGAACTGTCCAGAGAGAGAATGTTGGAGGCTCAGGATCCCCACACTGAAAATGACCAAGCATAAGCCAGACTGTCCTTTGGTACTGGTTCCTTTTGGTCTGTGATTCTGTTGTACACAACAGTCCCTTCTCTTTCCAACGGAGAAAGTCAAGAAGGTTCTTAGCCAAATCTGATGTATTCAGTTTTAGGTGGATGGCTAAGACAATTCAGTGAACCTGAAGAATCCCTAGAAACTCAGAATATTCCTTCACTCTGGAAATTTTTCACAGAAATCCTCATTATCGTTTTCGTAAGTGACCAGGGTCACCTGGTGATGTATATGACTGGTTTTGTTCTAACAGAATCGTTTGATATATCACAGTTTCTATGTCTGATGTTGTCACTGAAAATTTTCTTGCCATTCTAAGAACCCAGCCAAAAATACAGTAAACAGATGTTAATGGCTTATAGGACAGCACTTAAGATTGTGAGCTATGAACAAATAATCTGTGTAACTAACCTGTTAAATTCTTTTGTCTTTTTTCCCTCTTTAAACTGACCATCAGAACATTTTCATAAGCATTCTGAATTGGCATTATTGAGATTACAAGATTATATAACTTCTCTGAACAATAATACATCATAACTGTAAATCAAGTAATTGAGGGAATGACTTAAAATATGAAGTTGTAAGGATTTAAAGGTTACTATCAAGGAATAATTTTGGAAGAGTAAATAAATTTAAAATCTGTTCACCTAATATTTGGATATAGGTGACTTAACGCTTTTCATTAAAGACTAACTTGTTAGTTTGCTAAGATGATCATAAATTTCCACCCCAATTATCCAATTATCCAGTTATCCTTCTTGAGAAGGATAGAATTACTACTGATAAGCACCATGCTTAGCATGTTTGGTTTGCATTAAAGAATATCAACAGTTGTGTAGTAGTTTGTGTGTGGGAAGATTTTGAATTCTAGTGCTCTGGAAGACACTGCGATACAAGTTCATTGACTTTAGAGGACGAGCGTGAAGTTCACAGTCTGAACACTAGGATGTAAATTACAATGAAATCATATAACTTAAAATTACAAAAAAAAATGTTTGGATGGAATAACAATGTTTTTAAATAGTTCGTTGGATCAATTGACATTGATTGCTTATACACAAATGGATAGACTAAACATTTGAGAATATTTTGGTTTTTTTGTGATTTATTTTTAAACTTAGACTGCAGTTCTTTAAAGTTGTTGATGTCATAATCTCAGATACTCTGAAAAAACTGAATTGCTAGCTTTGAAAATATTAGAAATATTTTCTCCCAAATAATATTTCATAGTATTCCACCTCATAGAATCTCTGTTGTCTCCCTCCCCTAACACTGGATCTCCATCATTGTAGGGATGCAGTTACATAGGAAAGTATGAGGCATTATTCAGAAGTATTACTGAGGAAAAACAGTCATTCAGTTTTTTAAGAGTTGGATTATGATTCAAAGGACTCTTGGGAGATAAATTGATATCTGAGTATAATCATTCAATAATTGTTTAATTTGAACACTTAACGTTTCTTCATTGTTATCTCATTGTCTGAATTAAAAATTGGATTGGAGCAGTCTCCTGGCTCCTGGCAATGAAGCCGGAATGTTAACCTGTTGATGGTTTGTGATCCACACAGAGGTTGGAATTGTATGGGACGTGGTAGAAAAACAGGATATTGGACTGTGTTGACCACTTCCTGGGGCCTTTGGGAAGGTCTGGTCAAGAAAGAGAGGACAGGAGAACAGGAAGGTGAACACTCAGAGCCTCCTGCCTAGAGAGAGCAGTGCAGCGTGCCAGGAAGCAAGCTGTTTTCCTGTTTTACCTGCAAACAGATTTCTTGCTCAAGGTCAAATTAAGGAAGAGAGTGAAGTACTGACATAATTGGTACCCCCGCATGCACTGGAAACCTGAAGGCAGCCCCACTTGCCACCCTCTGACCCTTGACCCAGCACTTGCTGCATGCTTTGCCATTCCCCTCCACCAACAGCAGGCTACACAGCAGGGCACCGGGACTAACTCATCTTCCAGATCTGAGATTTCAACCACTTGTAAAGATGGTATACAGATTGAAAGGCCAAGACCCCAGAAAATCCCTGACTTTGGTCATTGGTCATGGATTCCCTGGAAATCTTAAAAAACAAGTAGCTGAACTAAATTTTTTTTTTTTTTTTAGAGAAGAGAATTTTATTTTTTAGTTCTTGGCGGACACAACATCTTTGTTGGTATGTGGTGCTGAGGATCGAACCCTGGCCGCACACACTCCAGGCAAGCGCGCTACCAGTTGAGCCACTCCCCCAGCCCCTGAACTAAATTTTTATGGGAGCTATATTCCCAGAGAATCTCCTAAAGCTTAATATAAAAGATCTAATTCCTCAACACTGAAATGATGCTCCGTAAGTCAAAATCTTATCCTAATCCTCCTTTAGGTGGAGGATACCTAAATGAGCTCACCATACTGCCAAGCTATGCTGTCTTTGCTCAGTCAGGTGTTTCTAGGAGGTTGTATCCACCATATGTTGTTTTAGGTAAACTCCTGTGGGAGAAGGATTTCAGTAAATGTTCATTTAATTGTACACTGTATATGTGAAATTATACAATTTACATATATTCAATATCTCTGAAATGAAAAGTGAACGTTGACCCCTCTGTAACACTGTTCACAGAAATTCAAGATAAATAACAGACCTAATGTGTAAAATGAAACAATAACTTTTTGGAGAAACCTGGGAAAGAATCTATAACTCTAGTTGAAAATAATTGGGTAAAGAGAACAGAAATAGCATGCATATTACTGGGAGGAATTATCAATTGGATTTCATTAAAAGTGAGAATTTCTATTAATCAAATGATACCATTAACAGTGTAAAGGAAGCCACATCAATGTTTTCAGCAGCTCAATTCACAATAGCTAAACTGTGGAAGCAACTTAGATGCCCTTCAGTAGATGAAAGGATAAAGAAACTAATATATGTATAAAATAGAATATTACTCAGCATTAAAAGAGAATAAAATTATGGCTTTTGCTGGTAAATGAATGGAGTTGGAGAACATCAGGCTAAGTGATGTGATCCAGTCCCAAAAAAACAAAGGCCAAATGTTCCCTCTGATAAGTTGATGCTGATCCATAATGGGGGGTCAGGCAGGTGGAGAGGAGTGGGAATGGAGGGACATGGGAAAAATTAAGGAACTTTGGGCAAAGGGGAGGAAGGGGTGGAGAGAGTGCATGGGGGCACGGCCAGAGAAGTGAAAAGTTGTGCTGCAGTTGTGTACAGTGAATCAAAATGCATTCTGTTGTCAGATAATAAAATAGTGAAAAGGGAGGAGAGAAACTGGGAGGTGGTATTCACAAAATCCTCATCTACCAAAGGACTTCTGCAGAATATATAAAGGATACCTTTCAATCAATAAGGAAAGATAATCCAATAAAAGCAGCAAGCAAAAGACACAATTAAGAATTTACCAAAGGGCGGAGGGAGCCATATAGCTAATAAGCCTCTAAACAGGTGCTTAGCATCGTTGCTCATTCAGTCTCTTGGCTTTAAAAATCTATACATGTTTATTTCATCATTTTTTATCTTGAATTTCAAATGTGTGTGCGATCGATATCTCCACCTGGGTGGTTAATGTGCAATTTAAAGGACATGACCATAGCACCTTTGCTATCTCCACAAAATGCCTGCCTCTGCTCAGTCTGGTCTCAGTAAATGGTAACTTCATTATTTTAATTACTCAAACCCAAACCCCTGGATCTGTCTTCTTTCCTTCAAAACCCCACATTAGATGTGAGAAACGCTGTTTGTCTTGCCTTGCACACTTTGCACCACACTCGAGTTCAGGCTCCTGCTTCAGACTGCCATCATCAGTGCATTACCAGGATTTTTTGCTTCTGCCATTGCGTGACTGTGGTCTGCATTCTACAAAGCCACTAAGGAGATCTTTCTACAGTGCAAACTCACACCTTTTTCTGTTCAAAACATTCAAACTCAGTGTAAAAGCCAAGGTTTTTACCATGGCCTGTGCCCCAGGTTGTACAGTGTCTTGTGAAAATTCTTTATGTTGCAGTCCTAACCCCCAGGACCTCAGAATGTGACCTCATTTGGCCATGTTTGTTGCAGATGTAACTAAGAAGGTGTAATTGTGTAATTAAAGTGAGGTCATACTGGAGTAGGTGGACTATCTCCAGTATAACCAGTGTCCTTCTGTAAAGGGCACTTTTATAAGCAGACGTGCATACTGGGAGAGTGCCATCCATGTAGGCATATAGGCAGAGTTCAGCTGATGTTTCCAGAAGGCATGCCAAAGATGGTAGCACATCCCCAGGAGCCAGGAGGAGCTTGAAACAGATTTTTTCCTCATAACCTTGGCTAAAGAACCAACCCTCCCACCCCTTTGGACTTCCAGCCTTAAGGACTGAGACAGTAAATTCCAATTAAGTCACTCCTATTGTGATACTTTGTTATGACAGCCCTAACAAGCCTATATGGCTTATATGATGCTTTGTAACAGTCTCCCTGCTTCCCACCATTACCACCTGTTCCCACCTGCAGCTTGCAGAATTCATCTCAGCTTCCTGCTCCTTTATTTGCCTTGGGACACTGAGAATCCTCCCTGGCACTTGATGTTCCTCAGACTGGAGGCTGTTCTGAGTTCCACGTGGGTTCCTCTCCGCCTTACTTCAGGTCATCTTGTCATCGATGCCTTTATTTACCACTCCATATACATGAGACCTCCCAGTCTCCCGTCCTTCCCAACCCTATACAAAGATTGCTGCTTTATTCTTATAAGTGCTTCTTTTATAGTGACTTCATCCCTCAATTACACTTTTTAACTGAAGATTCTAAGTGGTCAGAGACTATTTCTTCAAGTCTGTCATCCTGGTTTTTTTTTTCAGTTTTCCATTCTTTTTTTTATAATATTTTATTGTTGGTTGTTCAAAACATTACATAGTTCTTAATATACCATATTTCTCAGATTGATTCAAGTGGGTTATGAACTCCCATTTTCACCCCGTATACAGATTGCTGTGTCACATCAGTTACATTTCCATTGATTTATAAATTGCCTTTCTAGTGACTGCTGTATTCTGCTGTCTATCCCATTCTCCACTATCCCCCCTCCCCTCCCCTCCCCTCCCCTCCCCTTCTCTCTCTCCACCCCCTCTACTATAAATCGTTTCTTCCACTTATATAATTTTTAACCTACTCCTCCTTTCCTCTTATATGTAATTAAACATGCTTGGCATGTAGTATGCATTCAGTAAGCAAGGAGTGAATGATGATAATGGTTTTATCACCAGAGTGTTACTAGTTGAAGGTTTTTGAGTAAAAAAATTAATAGTATATATATCATTCAAGTTGAAGGTTTTAAATGCATGATTTCAAAGTGTCAAATACTGATTGCTATGAATAAGAAAGAAGAATGATTAAAATAGTCATAGCTTTCAAAGTAATCTACATTAATATGGGAAGACTTTTTTAGTTACCTTTGGATAAATAAGAATAGATGTCAACTACTATGGAAATATTTACATAACCAAATAATTCTCCACCCCTCAAATACTATGAGCCGGCAGGCACCACAGCCTTGCTTCAGGAGAGCCATTTCCCCTCCTGTGGGTGGGAAGGCAGGGCGCTCCAACTGGGGCCACGCGCTTGCTCCACTCCTGCTCTGGAGATGAGCAATAGCTCAAATGACTCCATCAGCCTTTGCTGCTGGGGACACCCGCTGCAGAGCAGCCCCCCTCGAGAGGGGTCTCTACCAAAGTGCTCTCTCTCCTGCTCTTCATGAGCCATTTAAATTGCAAACATATATTTTAAATGCAAACATATTCACAAGCTGCTTTTGTCTTCTACAAGACATAATGACCATTGCCAGATTCTAAATATAAGTTTGACTTTTGTGACGGAAGTCAATTCTTCCACTGAGTGTAGAAGAGAAAAGGAGGAACTAAAATCCCTACCTGCCCCCACCCAGTTTGACGACTCCTGCTAGAAGAGGAGAAAGTACCGTGACTTTAACCACAGTTGTGCTACTTCAAGTTGAGTTGTCCCTTGGCATCCTCCGACTGATTCTAGGACCTCTGTGGATAGTGGACGCCAAAATCCCATGGAAGCTCAGCACCCTTATATATGGCATGATATGTGTGTAAAACCTACCCACATCCTATGTACTTCCTGTCATCTCTAGATTACTAATAGGTTATCCCTACACCATGTCAATGCTATGCAAATAGCTGTTGCACTGTATTGTGGAGGAAAAAAATGTCAGAAACGTCTGCACAGGTCACTATACATGCAGTTTTTTTTTTTCTGTTCATGGTTTTTTGAACACACAGACCTCACAAATACAGACCTCACAAATACAGAAGGCAGATTGTATGTGTTCTGCTTTAATCAAAACACATTATGGGAATGGGGCTGTAGGTCAGTGGTAGATACCAATACTTGCCTTACATGTGTGAGGCACTGGGTTTGATCCTCAGCACCACATAGAAATAAAAAAAATAAAGGTATAAAAAACGTTATAAAATATAAAGGTATAAAAATACTTTATAAAGCCTTCTTATGTGCATATTTAGACAAATAAGCAAAGCAATTGTGGCTAAACATTTACAGTAATTATATGCCCTTCACCTGCAATTCCTTACCCTTCTCCTTGAATCACCAATAACTCTTTCAACGTTTATGTAGGTTGAAATGTTTCAAAATACTTAGAAAAATGTAAATATGATAACCAATATAATAAATTATTTTTTCAATGCACCAATATATTATATATTCAAACACAACCAGAGATTTCTAGAATATCAAATATGATATAAACATACAGGGAGCTTTGGATAAGATAGACTATGGCAGCATTATGCATGGATTTATGAAAGTATTATACAACAGATGAGAAAGGGGTTTATGTGAAATGAAAACCTTCATATCAAAGATGCACATGAAAAGTTTCAACAGATCGGCTCAAGGGTACTTAAAAAGGTCTTTTGCTATTAATAATAAGTGAATAAATTATATTCAGAAACCATGCACACAGGTTGGAAATTTTATCCCTTTTATTCGACTTGGAAAAATAATCACATAAGTAAACTCCTAATTACAACTTTTGTCAGAAATATAATATCTGGTTACTCTTGCTTAGTTTATATCAGAGTATCATTACTGTTTAAAACTCCAGGTCAAATCAGAAATCAGCACATCTTTGAAGTGTTCTCTAACTTCTGTAGGTGTTATTTTTTTCCTTCATCTTGGTTAATGAATGGTACATTGTATAAACTTAGATTTTATGTTTAATGTACAGAATTCCACTATTGATTAATTAAATCCATTTATGTAATAACACACCTCTTGAAATTCATCTAATGACATTTTTAAGAATTGAAATTGTGTTGCCTGAGCCCCGTGTTCTTAAGAGTTTGAAAGAAGGAATGATTGACTCAGTGAATGGAAATATGAGTCAGACTTTTTAAAAAGATAAAAACAAGTTTATAAAGACACAAACCACACTTCCTCCAAAAGAACATCCAAATAGAGGTGACTGTCTTCATTGGCAGTTGCTTAGGAGCAACTGTACACACATACATACAAATAAAATGATGTTTCTCATATGTCGGCTATAATAAGGCAACGTTTTCACTGTATTTCCATGAAAACAGGAAAATGTCATGTGTGCAGAGACAGTTAAATAAAATACATGTAGTGTTGCTTTGAAGCAAAACTACTAGCAGATATGGAGTACACACACAGAGAGAGAGAGAGAGAGAGAGAGAGAGAGAGAGAGAGAGAGAGAAACACACGTACACACAGGAATTCTCTACAGGAGGCTGGTGGAACCTGCTTGATAATGGTACCTTGGTTAATGGTGCACTGCACTTTGCCTGTGATGCCTGAGCTTGACTTCTACAGTCATAGCCCTGAAGAAGGGAAAGTGGACATGAGATGGAGGGGAGCAGGAAGCTGGAGCCCACAGGATGGACTGAGACCCATCCCAGTTCTTGCTGCTTCTGCACCTGGTGGTGTGAGAGTCCTTCCAACGCCTTTTCAATGGTGCTGAACCTAAACATGTGGCCCAGGAGACACAGAACTACAGGAAGCCTGAAGGAAAGGTGCACATGTGCAGGTCCAGCCTTACCTCATCAGCTATGTCAATGACCTATAAATACCTGGGCTTTACTTCCACCCTCCAAATCTCACCAGAGGTCCCTCTGGTGGCTCACCTTCTCAGCATCCTGCCACACAGGGAATTCTGAAAGTGTTCTGCCTACCAGATGGGCATGGTGCAAAGCCAGGAACAGCCACCTGCTGTCACTGGCTCCCACACACATGATGCCATACACTGTCACCCGGGATAGACATCTCTAAGTCATATCTAAGCACTCTTCCCAAATCAGTAACATGATACCTCTTTCCGTAGAAGAGGATCCTGAGTTCTTTTTCTGTCTTTGGGAGGTATTCCTTCTGCTGCTGTTGGTTCACATACCTCATTTTAAATTTTGTAATTTAAATACTGACATAAAATGTTCACTGCCATTAACACCACTTATATTAAATGTAAGGAAATCAGAGGGACTAGAGACCCCCAGATATTTACAAGATACATATCATGTGTGGGCATTCATATTATATATATATATATATATATATATATATATATATATATATATATATATATATATATTCATTTCAAAGTGAAAGGGGTTCTCATAACCACCACATACAGATACAGAGAGAATTGGCTTTTACAAACCAAGGAGAGAGACTTCACAAAGAACCAACTCTGCCCTCACCTTCATCTCCCACTGATTGCTTTAAGAATGGTGAGGAAATAAAGTTGTGTTGTTTAAGCCTTCCAGCCTGCGGTCTGTCTTATGGTAGTCCTAGAACACTGATAGAAGTGTCATCAATGTCCCACACCAGTGTACATTCCCAGGAAGAAAAATCCACGAGGATTCCTGAAAGCCAGATTCTGGCACATGACTGAAAAACTTGAGGGAAAACAATAATGTGTATGGCTGCCTTCACCAGCTTAAAGCAGATATTTATTAATTTCATCCTGAATGCATCCACAAGGTACCTTCAGTACAATGGACTCATCATTATTCACAGCAATCAATAATTTTAAGTTTTCCTTGTGCCCAAATTCCTAACCCTGGGACAAAGAGATGAAAGTTTGATGCATTTGATTTGATTTGATTTGATTTGATTTGATGTATGGAGTTTGTATTGTAGGCAAGACTCAGAGAAGAGTCTGTGTGCTTCTGTACATGTTGTCCAGCTCTCCCCTGAGAGGAAAGGATTTAGAGTTCTCATTCCAACCCTTTGAAATGTAAATGAGTCCCTCCAGTGGAGAGACACCGTCCTTCTGTCCAGATCAGCAACCAGGGTTGACTCTGAGCCACTGAAGCACCACTTGGAGTGAAGACAAACGCTCCAGGTAGTAAAGCTATCAGAATTCCTGTGTATCCAGTAAAAAAATCACTTTCCTGGGCTGTTTTTAGTCTGGGTCCCAAGTTTCGGTCTAATTTGTTTAGTGCAGAAACATAGCATAGAAATATATTCTTTCGACCTCCACAAGGGAGGTTGAAATATGGAGTACACACACACACACACAGAAACACACACATCCCACAGGAATTTTCTACAGGAGTCTGGTGGAACCAGCTCTTTAGGCCTGTACTTTGTCTTTGATGCCTGAGCTTGACTTCTACAGTCCTAGCTCTGAAGAAGGGAAGGTGGACTTGAGGTGGTGGGGAGCAGGAAGCTGGAGCACTAGGGGTCAGCAACTTTTTCTGCAAAGGGGCAGACAATAGTAATTTAGTCTTTGGAATCCACATAGGGATTGTGACCACATTTTTTGCTTGTTTGTTTGTTTGTTTTGACTCTTTAGAAATGTAAAGACCTTTCTAAGCCAGGGACTCTCCAAAAGCAGGCTGCAAGCTAGATTCTGCCTGTAAGTGTGCCTTGTATAGAGATAAAAAGTGTTCACCAGATTATAGTCACACACCAGATACAAGGGGATATGTTAATTTGATCCAGCAAAGAAATTACATCTGGAACAGCAGCTGCAATTGGAGTCACCACCTGATTAAATTTTCAATATTCTGCTTTCATTCTTCAATATCCATCTGCACTCGATGCACCCAAGATAGGTGATTGGAATAGAATTGCCAAACCTGCATCCTTTGAGTCCCTGGTGGTGGAAGTAATCTCTGTTGCTCCCCCAGAAATGTGGCCTTGCTTTGGCTTTCTATTTTCAAAGGCACAGGTGGCTACTGCTTCACTGTGTTCTCTGTTACCACTCTCACTCCATAATCAGGTGACATGGGAATTCTGCAAGATGGTGTCCTTCCACTCATTGATCCATTCTGGCCCTAAGCAGGTGATGGCAGGGTGGGTCTGCTGTGAGATGGATTCCTGCAGGAATGACAGCCACCATCTGATCTCCATAACTTCTTACTCAGACCAGTGACCACAGCAGGTACCACTAGTTTGAAACCAATGTCATCAAATCCTTCATCTCTGAGTGTTTCCTCATCCAGACCTATCACCATGTGAGACCCTTTGTGTGAGAGCAAAGAAGCTTATTTATAGATACAAATTATTTTTTCATTTTGCTGTGTAGTGGTGTCTTTCTCAAAGGGAACCGGCCTCTTCATTTGAGTGCCTTCACTTGGTTCCCATTACCCTTGGCTCCCTTTCTCCCATTTCTTGGAGAGCCCACTTCAGTGCCCTTGTAATTTCCAACTCATGGAGGACAGAGACCACCTGGATCATCAAAAGTGCTGCAACTCTCCTCATGAGTTTATTTCTCAGAGTTGAAAAAAAAAAAAAAACGATATGTCTTCTAGGCCTTTCCAGAACAGCTCTTACAAAATAAGTTCACCCCGTGATTCTAACCTTCTAATGTTTCTAAGCCTTTTTCTTCAGACAACTTGATTGAAATATAATTCATATACCACGAAATTCAGCCTTTTAAACTGTACAATTCTGTGTTGTTGGTATGAGTGTGTTCCCTTAGTTATATACCTCCCCACACTATCTAATTTTAGAACATTTTCATCACAACAGTAAGATCCCGGCTCATTTAGCATTCACTTCCTGTTCCTCACAAGCCAGCTCTAGACAACTTCTAAATGCCTTCCATATAAAGGTCTTGGTTTCTTCACATCAAGGACAGCACTTGTTAGCATTGGGCTCTGCCATCTTAGACATCTCACAGGGTGCGTGATGAATAATATTGAGTTATCTCTCATGTTTATTGACTTCTTCGTATTTTTTGATAAATATCTATTCAGAGCCTTTGCCCATTTTCAAAAACTTTTTTTTAAAAATCATTGCATTTTAACAGCCATCTGTATGTTCTGATATGAGTCTTTGATTTCAGTCAATATAAATTGGCAACCTAATGCCATTCTTTCAGTTTGTTTTGCACCTCTTCCTGGGTCACATTTGGTTTCTTCTGACGGAGGGCCCGTTGACCATGTCAGGCCCTTGTGCCAAGGTGCCAACCTCCTCACAGAGTTGGAAGAACAGCTTCCATTGCCAAGAGGGTGCATTGGGACCCCAGTGTTTGAAGTGCCCATTTCAGTAGCAGTCTGTCCACCTGTTCTTGTGCCAATTTTCACGATTTCATTACTCCTAATTGATATCCCAACTTGAGCAAAAGAGGCTCTTCAAGTTTGAGGAGGCTTCTGTGTTGTGAACCTGCCACATGCAAGAAAACGTTATGTATAATCAGGTATGGTGGCCAACGCCTGTAATCCCAGACACTAAGGAAACCAAGGCAGGTCGACCATTTGTTTGAGGACAGCCTGGGCAACTTAGAGCCTGTCTTACAATTTTTAAAAAGGACTTAGGGTGTAGCTCAGTGGTAGAGCATTCCTGTGTTCAATCCGCAGCACTGAAAGCAAATTATAAATGGGTGATTTAATATCTGACCTCTTCTTTCCTTTCCTTTTTTTTTGTAGTTCTAAGAATGGGAATGGTACTAGGACCTCACACATGCTAGGCAAGCACTCTACCACTGAGCTACATCCCCAGGTCTCTATTCCTTTTTAAAACTCTTTAATTATTATAAGCATTTTTTAGTCTATTTTACATTCCCCTATTTTTCTTGTTCTTGGATCATCATTTCTTCATATGCGTCTATACATTTTTTTCATGATACTTTATTTTCTTGTTTATGTAGCATTTTTTTGCTGTGATCTTATATTTGATAATTTGTCCTTTATTGAATTTTTCATCCTTGGCCTGAGGAAGGATCTTTATAAGAACGTTCACAGATTGGCTTTTATAAGGTTCTAATGAGTTCGTGTGCAGAGAAGTGTTTTTAAATTAATTTCAAGGCTTATGATTCCCACATTCTGTCAGTAAATATTCTTAATTGCTAACCACTGAAACCTGCTGTGCCTAATTTAAACAAAAACCAACTCATTAAAGGACATGGGATGCTCATGGAGTCCCCGGGAAGACTAGAGAAGCAGCGTTGAATGCAGCAGAGCCACACAGTGTCCACGTCATCCGCACAACTGACTCCGTAAAACCTGATGGTGTCACTCAGCGGCCAGTGCACTGAGGCTCGACACTGGGTGCTGCAGGACTCCAGGCAGGGTCACTGTGGGAAGCCCTTCACTTTGCTGCTGCTATAGTCCTTGCAGGAGAAGGTTGCAAGCAGCATCTGATTCTCTGATTAAATCTCTAGTCAAATTTGGCAGAAGTGCATTTGTTTGGAGAGCTAGGTCCCACGGTCACCTGGGTACAGTACCAGGGGTACAGTATCAGCCAGGAAAGTGGATCCTTGTCTTCTTTAAGGGAAGGGATCTCTACCTCCAACCCCAGCTACCTTTCTGTGCAGGTTCAAAGCATGGAATGGGATTTCTCTTTTGGGTAACTTGAAAGAATAGCAGATATCCAGAACATGCTCCATGGGACAGTCTTAGAATTTTAATTCTCCTAGGGGACTTCTTCGTTTCTCCTAGGGTCCGATATGGTTATAATATGCAGTTCAGTTTGTTTGTAGGAGAAGGGACTCATGAGTCAGATGGACATGTCGTGTTTCCAGAAAAAGATAGAAGTGGTTGTACTGATAAGATGGGCACTTAGGCTAAAGGGTAGGTCTACAATAATTGAGTCCTTTCCACCTCGCTAAAGGGAGAGAAGGAATTTTACCTTTCTTGGGGGGCGAGGGTACTGGGGATTGAACTCGGTATTCAACCTCTCAGCCACATCCCCAGCCCTATTTTGTATTTTATTTAGAGACAGGGTCTCAGTGAGTTGCTTAGTGTCTCGCTTTTGCTGAGGCTGGATCTGAACTCGCTATCCTCCTGCCTCAGCCTCCCAAGCCACTGGGATTACAGGCATGCCACACCTTGCCCACCTTTACCTTGTTATCTATGCGACGTTCAACCATTAAGGAAGTTACAGGTGTATAGGTCGGAGGAAACTTTGCCCTAAATTTTAATAAAATTCTAGGATATAATCTTTAGACACTCTCAACTTTGGACTGGTGCTGTTGGCATAGTCTCTTAGCAAAAGTGGCTGACCTATGGACTTGGGAGACCAACTACCACATTATGCTTGACACTGACTAGCTGTGTGGTCCTAGACAAATTTGTTAACCTTTATTTTGGTCAATTTTTCTGTAAAATGGATACAGTTACATTATCAGTATTGTGGGAACATGCAAAACATGGTAGATTATGCATTACTTATTATACTGCCTTTACTTTGAAAAATAATGCATTTTGGAGAGCATCTATTGGTCAAGGCACCAGTAAGATAATTACATCTATGGATTCCTTCAACATAAAGTCATACTTTATGGGAGTTGATCTTGTTGAATTACTTCCTAGGTTTGTACTTGGGAAATCACTTAATGTCTCTGGTTCTGTTTTCTTATCTGTGTAATGGAGGAAATTCACAGTGTCAGTCCGAGGATTAAATGATATAATATATTATTTAGCCTTTAGTGGGCACATATAAAAACAATTACTACATATTAGCTGTGAGTGTCAACATCATCATTAAATTTTCCATAACATCTCTCTCCTAGACCTAGTCAGTTTTACTGTAAACAGAATAATGCAATTTAAACATCATTTTTCTTAGAGAATTTAAGAGAAAATATAAAAATGGTAATTGGACACAATGTATTTTTTTGCATTGTCCATCTTTGATATTCAATATGAAAATCTAATGTGACTTAGAGTTTAAAGTAATAGTTCACTCTTGTCTTCATTAATTTTAGCATCCTTCCTATTTTTTAACCAGCTTACCTCATTTGATTTGACTTATTTTATAATTAAGGTGCCTGAAAATAAAATCAACACACTGGAAGGAGTGCTACTTTTTTTTAATGTCATCTTCTAGTATTTATTTTTATTACACCTTTGGACTAAAGATTTAATACTCAATTTTCACTAAATGATATAGAATTGAAATGTGGTGATATGTGTGTATAATCTTCAAGTTGATGAATTTCACTCCTAAAACCAGAATTTCAATAGTTTCATCCTGGGTAAATTTCTGTTGATCACATTTTCTACACCCTTAAGAATTATGTGACAGCTGCTAAGTGCTTAAGGGTGCAAAGAACTGGAATTTAATTAATGTTCATTTCTTCATTGCTTAACATAGTTAATAAATTTGTAGTGACAAAAATAAAAATAAAAACCTTGTAAATTGGATGACACAAAAGAAAAAGACCCATAGAAGCAAGACTCAAGTTACTCTAAAATCAACATTGCTTAGGTTATGATTTCATTTAATTTCCACAGAGATCTTAATTGACTCACGCTTGGCAAATAGGGGAGACAAAGGAACTATCTACTGTGTTTCACTTAACAGCTAGTAGGTTAGAATTGGATGAATGCTGGTGGGGCAGCCTTTTTGATAGAGTTGGAAGATTTGGTGAAACCAGGATGCCCAGCTACACTCAAATTTCAGATCATCAAAAAGTGTTTTGTGTGATGTCCATGCAATATTTGAAGTAAGAAAATAAGAAAGTTGCATTCCATTGGACTAAAGATAAATAAAATGGATGTCACCATAAAATGAGGGGACATACCAGGGTCATATTATGTTAAAATGTCATTCCATGCTTGGCTGAGTGAACACTGAGGTGGGCCCCTGTATGTTTTCTGGCATCGGCAGTCAGACGAGCAGGCTGGGTTCTCTGGGACTTTGACTCTCTTCACCTCTCCACGTACAAGTGTTGTCACAGATGCTGCCCAGGGACACTCGTGCCCTCATCTCAGCTCAGAGATTCCACTCACCTCATCGAGCAGCCCATCGGGCTTTTTCTGTTATGTTCATGGATTCATTTTGCTATTTATTTATGTAGCTCAAACTTTTTATCTTTATATTTATTTTTAAACCAATACCTAAAAAGATAAAACCCATACATATGATGGGATACCAAGGAATGTTTCAATACATCTGCATTGTGTAATGTTGCAGTCTGGACATAGGCAGTGATCTCCTCACACGTTTATCATTTCTTTGTGGGGAAGGTGTTCAGATCTGCCGCAGTCCAGCTGCAGCAAAACAGCCGGGGGGTGACGAGCAACTTGTGTACATTGATACAGCAGGAGTGGGAGCTGTTTACTGTAGGACAGGAGGGGTATGTATACATTCCACACAGCTTATCTTAATTAACATAAACTCGATGCAGCAGTCAACCAATAAGGAATCTCCACACTCAATGGCTCGCTGGCGCCACCTCACAAACCACTCCCCCTGGCAAAATGCCAGGCGCCATCCTGACTTGTTTACAGATTCTAACAAGATCATGTCTTCTGGCTTTCTGGAGGGTGTGGTCTGCAGTCACCCTGCCCTGCGACAGCACCCCAGAGCTGCACACCCCTCTTCATCTGACACTTAGAGCCCCTCGAGTCAAGCTTTCCCAGCTCTCCCTCCCCACCCTCCTTCCTCCTCATGATTCATTTTGAAATCCTGTGTTATTCTTTCCAATACTGATGAATATGTGTTGTTCACTTGTAAGTTCTGAAGCACAGTGAGGAAGAAACATAGTTCAGTCTCCATCTGAGAAAGACTGGGACGTCCCCAGTACCACTGAAGTCCCTGTCATCTCAGAAGGTAGCTCTTCCTGCCCTCCCACGGGGTGCCACACTGCTCGACCTCCTGCACTCCTTTCTGAAGGGACTTACCATGTATGTAGGAATCCCTGCCTGATGTTTTATTTAATTCTGTCTCTAACCTTTACATAACGGTATGGAAGTCCATGAATTCTCCCACGTGTGTTCTTCTTTCACGCAAGCTTTTGAGAACTGTTGTCTTAGTTGAGTTCTCCCAGAAGCAGGCCCTGAAATAGAGGTTTGAAGAAAATAGTTTTGCATAGAAAGTTCTGAGAAAACGAGGAGGTGAATGTGGGGTGATGGAGAGGCCAGAGGAAGCCAGTAAGGGGTGCGCATTGAGACATCAGGCTCAGAGGGTGACTGAGGCTTTGTTTTGCAGGGAACTCTGGGAAATGGTGTGGAGCCCAGGCCTGGGAAGCATCGCACCTGAGGGAGGAGGGAGCTGGGTGGCTGCACACCAGCTCCCAAAAGTGTCATCCAGGGCTGTGTGCGGGTGGCAGCTGTTCATTCCTTGGCACTTCCAGCCTGGCCTAGCCTCCTGCACAAGGGACAGCCCTTGGCAGTTGGAAATTTGTGGAAACAAAATGCACTGACATTGAGAAAACTTCTTTTGAGGTACAAACAACTAAAGTTCATTTCCTCTAGAGAATTGAATAGTGTAACATAAAAAAGAACGAAATTTGGGATTTTTATTCCAGGCTCCAGTGCTGAATGTAAAACAGATTTGGCTGACCTATTAAGTGCGTCCACTTTGTCCTTGGCAGCGAGGGAGTGTTCCTCAGGTTTGTGTGTTGGGCTATTACCAGTTAAGCATCGTGATCTGTGTATGCCTGAGAGTCCAGCTACCTCTGTGTCCTCCTCCTGCTGTAACAAAGCCCCCATGCCTTCTGATTCCCTGGGACCCGACTTCTGGGTTCTAGACAGTGGGAGGGGAGGAAGTGACTGGTGCCACTTCGTCACCCAGGGCATAGGACCCTTCTCTACTGCGTGCCTACTCCAGCTCATCCAAGGACGGACAACTAGGGAGTGGAAGACAGGGTCAGAAATGACAGCATGAATGTGGGCACACCACTGACATGACAGGAGGTGTGGCTTTAGGCGAATAAGAAATAAATGACTCTGTTTCTTGAACATGATGCTTCTGGGAACTCACTGCCGCTGTCCCCTGTATTAACTTTAATCAGCACTGTTCACTGAAGCTTACAACTGGAGGCATACTGCTTCTGCCAACCCCTGGAGTATTTTGCTTATGAGTTATTAAATCACAATGTAATGAATTGCAAAAAAATATTTACTGCATAAGTGTACACTTATCTTCAAAATAATGAATTTAAGCCTTAAGTATGCAAAACCAAACATAAAGGAATACACAAAATTAGGGTCATGTAGCAAGGAATAAATAATATGCCTCAGTTATTTATTATAACTTGTTTCTTGGTGCCAGAACTGCAGAATATACTCCTAGCTAAAGACATTGATGGATTCCAAAATTCACCTTCTTCATGTGAGTCCCTAAATCAGCCACGGCAATCTCCTTTCCTTTGCCAGTGACTGATTTAGAAATAGGCATGGGGCACATTTCTGTCCATTGTCCCCAAAGGTACTTACCCCCAGAACAAAAGACATACAGGAAGATATCCCATCGCTCTCCTATAACTGTGAGGTAGGTGAGCATGTGATGACTGGGACTCTCGCAGCCCTCTTGTGACTATGCACCACTGAACTGAGGGCCAGGCAAGCTGTATAGATGGATGAAGGGAGACCAGGGTCATGATGATGGGTTGAAGTGTAAGCTGTTGCCTCAAATAGCCTAAGATTGCTCTTCTGAGTACTTCTTGCTCCACAAGAAACCTCATTTTTCTTGTAGTTTAGTGGAGCTTAGGATGTGGTTTCCTATTACTGGCAGCTGGATGCATCTTAAATCCTACACTGTCCTCAACAGGTTTATGGGGAACATTGAAGAACAAATAGGACCCAGACAACTTTTGAAATTTTCTACCTGTTTCTCTCTCCTTCTCTGTGTGAAGATGTGTATTTCTCACTGCTGCCATTGCTGTTTCTATTAATTGGTTATAATTATTTTGGATAAATAGAGGCAGATAATAGAAATATGTGAAATATATTTTCCCGACAGTTATGCAGTCTATTTTACAAGTTATAAAGTCTTTTGCTATTTTAATACATTGAAAAGTTATATTTGAAAATTAAACCTGGAAGTATATAGAAGTGAATTATATTTAATCCTTCTGAGAGAATAGTCATCACCATCTAGGTACATATTTCCCGTAGACTGATTTATGCCCAGGATTTATATGGACAGGATTTATATTGCTGGTTTCTCTGAGGTAAACAGAGACAAGATGTAGCCAGGAACCAAAGCAGCCAGAGCAATAAGAAAAGGAATTATAAAATTTCATATCTACAGACCAGACCCGGAAGGATCACTTGGAGCCCTGACACCCTGACTGCTCCTGGGCTGTCTCCTTCACCTGACTCAGGAGCAGGTGCTAACTCTCAGCAAAACTAGATTGGCAGTTGTCCTAAACATCACTAGCAATGCGCACTTGAATGCACCTCCGTGGAGACCTGATAAAAATTTTTCAAAAGTAAACTTTATTTTTTGGAACAGTTTTAGGTTTCTAGCAAAATCAAGCAGTAAGTACAGAGAGTTCCCATATACTCCCTGCCCTAAAACATGTAGATTCCCATCACAGTGTCCCCCTCCAGGGAGGCTCTTTCGTCACGATTGAGGAACCCACACTGACACACCATCCTGACCCAGACTTCCATATAGTCGGCATCAGGTTCACTCCATGCTGCTCACTCTATGGATCTAGAAAGATGTCTGTGGGTGTGTGTCTGCCTCCGTAGTACCGTGGGCTGGTCTCACTGTCCTGAAAATCCCTCGTGCTCTGCTCAGCCTCCAGTCTCTCCGACCTCCCTGTACTTGCTCATCTTTTCACTGTCCCCATGGTTTGCCCTTAACCAAATGTTGTACAGTTGAAATTATGCATTTGATACCTTCTCTGATCGACCTCTTGATCAGATGCATGTCAATGTGCTCCATGTCTTTTACAGCTTGGTAGCTCCTTCCATCATTTGTGCCTATTAGTTTATTTTCCTATTCGCCCATTGAAGGACATTTGGTTGCTTCCAAATTTGGACAATTACGAATCAAGCTTTTCTAAACCTTTATGTGCAGGGTTTTCATGGCTATATTTCCAACTCAAGTGTGTAGATACCATGTCTGGATTGCATGACAAGAGTACATAGGATTTTGTAAGAAACTGCTAAAACGTCTTCCAAAATCTCTATGCCATTTTGCATCCTCACCAGTAATGAACAAGAGCTCCTGTTATTCCACGTCCTCGCCAGCATTTGGTGAGGTCAGTGTCCAGATTATGCATTCTCACAGGTAAGCAACAATATCTCACTGTTGTTTTAATTTGCAGTTCCCAAGTGACATGTCATATGGGGCATGTTTACATGTGCTTATTTGTTATCTGTAGTTCTTCTTTGCTTAGGTGTCTGTTCAAATCTTTAGGTCATATTTTAATTGGGTTTTTAACTTTCTTATTGTTCAGTTTTGAGAGCTTTTTGCTTAATTTGGATTCAAAATACCAAATTTGTGTCTTACAAATATTTTCTCTCCTAGTCTTTCGCTCGTTTTACCTACCTACTGACAATGTCTATGGCAGAGCAGAAAATCTTAATTTTAATGAAATGCAACTTATCAATTCTTTCTTTCAGGGGTTGGGCCTTCATTGGTGTTACATAAGTCATCGCCAAAATCAAGGTCATTGAGAATTTCTCTATTTTATCATTAGAATTTTGGTAGTTTTGCATTTTACATTTAGATCTAAGATCTCTTTGAGTTAATTTTTTAATAAAGTTTTAAAGAGATTTTTAAAATGTCATCACATGGGATCTTTGTAGATCAAGGACAGTCAGCTGGCCTGTGCAGCCAGAGGCTCCTCATAGGTGGTTCCCAGTGGTGACCAATAGCATGTTGAACAAGCAGTGATCGTTACCGCTCCTAGATTTGCACGTTCAGTTTGTAACAGTGTGGTGTAACCTCTTTGGAGCTCCTGAGATAGACTGATGTGTAAACAGGGTGTAGACATAAGCAAATGATGATGAAACACTACAGGTCTCATGATTCGTGAAGGATGTATTTCAGAAACAATATATTTATAGAGAGCCCTGCTAAATCTAAATGCCACTCCGTATCCCTAGGTTTTCATTCTTTAGTTGAAGATGTAATAGGATGATCTCCAGAGGCTCAGAGACCATGATGTAAAAGAAAAAACAAAGTGGCACAGAATCTGAAAAGCCATCAGGGAATGGCTGACAGATCTGACTCACGAGGAAGTTAGCTTTAGAAACCGAGTACCCAGAGGATGCTGCATTGGTTTCCCCTGAGGAATAAAAAATCTAAATTATAGGAACGTAATGGTGATTTAACTCACAGGGTGCCGTTTGTTCCAAAGTTTCCCACTTGGTTGAAATATTCAAACTCTGAGTAGAATTCTCAAATGCATGTTGTGCACGGACATCCCCTAAGATCTGTGTTTCTCCCTTTAGTGATGTACAGGAGCAACCGAGATGCACTTGAAATACGTCTGCCTACCAAAAGTATGATAGCCAAGGGAATAAAAATTATCACGAAGCATTTAGCATATCCAGAGTGATGTAGAAATGCTAAATGACGTGCCAAAGCTTACCAGGTGATTGATGTGTGATTTGTCAAGTAACTGAGAATGCATTTCATTCTTTAAGGGAGAACAAAGGGGCTTTCAGTAGTAGAGTTCAAAGGCACCAGTGTGATGGAGAGAGGGTGAATGTGTGTGTGTGTGTGTGTGTGTGTGTGTGTGTGTGTGTGTGTACATGATGAACAGAAAGGTGAGACATAAACTACTCCAATAATTTTATTTTAAAAAATCTTATCCCCTAAGTTGGGTAGTTTCAACTGAATTTGATGTAACTAGGGTTTGCATGTCATCCATTCTACAACAAGTACTATGTTTGAAAACCAGAGTAGAAAAAAGTATTTAAACCTTAGCGGCCCTCTCAGTCTTGAGGGGATGACAGATACATAAATGGGAAAATTATAATAAAATGTGGTTTTACTATGTCTTGGTACATTTTTTGCTGCTCTAACAAAATACATGGCACTGGGTAATTTATGATAAGTAGAAATCTTTTCCTGGAGGGGAGGAAGTCCATGACCTAGGATATGGCAATGGCCCTCTTGCTGTGTCCTCCCATGGCAGAAGGGCAAGGAGAGAGGGATGGAGGGACAGAGAGAGGCTGAACCTGTCTTTCCAGAAGGAGCCCACTTCTTGATAACGGTGCCAGTCCACTCATGAGGGCAGAGGCCACACAACCTCATGGCTGCTCACAGGGTCCCACCTCCCTCGCTCCTGCAGTGGGGATCACGTTTCTAACACGTGCTTCCTGAGGGACTCATTTACGACACAGCAGAGTGTAGAACAGCTGTTCCCCTGTGGACACACAGATGCCAGGGCACCTACCCTTACCTGTACCTGCACTCACCCGCAGGGCGAGAACTGGACTTGAATCCTGCCTTGGGTTGCGGTTAGTGTTGGTGCTGTTTTAGTGGCTTCTTGAAATCTTAGATCATCTTTAGTTGAGGTTGTACTTGTGATGGTTTGGGATATGAGGTGTCTTCCCAAAGCACATATTGGATAAGGCAGGAGTGTTCAGAGGTGAGGTGCTTTGATTATGAGAGCTATGACCTCACCAGAGGATTGCTGTATCTGCTAGAGTAATGATTGGAATTCCTGTAGGCATGTGGGGTGTTCTAATAATAATGATCTTCTTCCCTTCCAGTAGTAGTTACTTCAGTCTTATCAACTGCCACTCATTTTGACCCTACTTGCATCTTTGGTGTTGATATTTTGTCTCTGTTGCCCCCCTCTCTCTCTCTCTTTCTCCCTCTCCTTCCTGACCACCATGCACTGACCTTCTTTCCCCCTCCCTGCCCTTCTGCCATGATGCTCTGCCTCACTTCAGGCTGCGAGCAATGGAGCTGGCCAACCACCGACTGATCCTCTGAAACCATGAGCCAAAATAATCTTCTCCTCCTATAAATTGTCCTTGTCAGGTTTTTGGTCACAGCAATGAAAAGCTGACTAACACAGTACCTAGAAATAATTTTGAAAAATAGCATAACTTCTCAAAAATTTTAGAATAAATTGTGAGAATCTTCCAGTTACAAACCATATTCTAGCATCAAGAAATTCAGGACTTAAAAATTATTAGAATTCTGATTGCCTGTGTGGCAGAATGAACAGCTTAGTAAAACTAAGCATTTTTAAAAAAATCAGCACTTTTGTACTATTTTATATGTATTGCATAGAACATTTTTGTTGTATTATGTGGTGGTGTTTTTTCCTAGTCTTACCTTCAGCAGATTGGTGTATTGACATGTTAGATTGGTTGTTATTATTCTGGCTATTGAAGCAGCATAAGTAGAAATTTCTCAAATTTCTAAAGAATGCAAGAAACTCAAGGTAAGCCCTCTCCTAAGTGCTAATAAATAATGTTTAGAGATAGCTGTGTTCTTCTGTCTGTTATCTCTGAACCCACCTTTATCTTACTATAAGATTGTAGTTATCTCATTGTCCATTAAGTGAATATGTTCCATTTAATCTTAGTCTTTTTTCAATAATAATGATCAATGTTTGTTTCTTTGGCATTGGTCTTAAATTACAAAAAAAAAAAATTCTAATAATCTTCTTCCCTTCCCATAGTAATTATTTCAGTCTTATCACCTGCCACTCATTTTGATCCTACTTGAAATTTTATGATCAACTCTTGGCATCTGATTAATTAAAAGCCAGAGAGAGAGCTTATGTGATTTTGGAGAGGATAGGAACTCTCTGGTGCTAAATCCTTGCTCCTGTTGTTAATACTTATTTTTAAAAATGGAATCCTGGCAGCAAGTCATCACACAATCTGTAAGTAATAACCTGTTGGGATGGCTGGAGGGGCAGCAATCGACAACAGCGACTATAATCAATAGTGTGGGAGTCAGTCACGTTACATGAATTATTTAGCTTTATAGTTCCTCCTCAGGAAAAAAAAAGTGCAGCGGTTGAGCAAACAAATGTTCTCATTACATCCTGTCACTCATCTCTAACCGCATATTATTGGGTGGTTATTTAGAGAGAGAGATTATATCTGGAGGAACTGGTTCGAACTCTGTGACTCTCCAATAAAATACCACAAAACTTTTAAAGAGCAGGTTTCCAGGGACAGACCAGCCCCCAGCAAAGTGGATTGTCTGTGAGCCGGGCTGAGCAGTGTGTCTAAAATAAAATGGCAGCTCACCCAGATCCTTTGAAGAGAGGAGGCAGAGTCACAGCAAGGACACAAAGCCGCCGCATGCTGACCACGGACCACACGCTCCACTTCAGATTGGGACTCCCTGAGAAGGGGGCGCAAACCCCAGGTAGCCCGTCTGCCATCCTCCCTGGCAGGCCCGCGGGATCAGGGCATTCCATGGATACCCGGAAGGCAGCATCTGGCAGGGCTCACTGTCACCTACTCTTGACAGGGACTAAAACATAAGCAGGTGAGATCCTGCAGAGGGAAGGATGAAGGCCTGACAGATGCGGGTTTTCCTACCGACTCTGCAGCATTGCAAAAGAAGCATCAGAGAATCCAAAGAGAGAGTGTGGGGAACCCAGGAAGCCAGCAGAGCTAGTTCCTGCTCTCAGCAGCCAAGTTCTGAACAGACCCGGCTGCCTCTCAACTACCCACCACACTCCAGGTCAAGGTGCAGGGGACACAGCATTGTGAGTTAAAGGAAAGGGCAGTTTGCTTCTCGATGCTAATTGGGGACCCAAGAAAGTTTGAGGCCATTTTTATTCCACCAGGATCTCCATCCGTGCCCTCAAATATGTGTTATGAAATAAAAAAGTGCAGATCCACTCCTTAGCTGTCCCATTGCCTGACCCTCCTACCCCCTCCACCTGATGGTAGCCCCTGATGCCGTTCATAACAGAAATTCAGAGCCACCAATTTTCCAAATTGGATGACACACTCAGCATTAAAAGGATTCTATCCAATGCTGGAGGCATAGGATAGGGGTAGCATGTGCCTACCCTGGAGTCACAGCTCCTTTTGGGAACAGAAGATTCCTTACAATATATTTTTTTATTGCAGATAACTTGTGATTATAGCTCATGGATTGATGGATGCAGTTGTTCAGTCAACAAACATTTAATACACTTTAGTATGTGACAGTCATTATTTCTTCCTTCTGGGCGCATAGGACTGAACAAAAGCAAAAGTTCTCCCCTCCATGACTACCTGTGTAGGTGACAGAGGCACATGACAAATGAGATAAATCAGAAAATATAGGATGCTAGTGAGAACTATGACAATAAAGAAAGCAGGAAGTAAGGATGAGCAATTTGGCTTGAGGTCTGGGCTGACTCTGGGTCCCCAGGTGTGGCTATCTGCATGTTGATTTGCCTGGTTAAGAAACTAGCATTTCAAGTTTTTCTCCCTGAAGTGTAGGAGTGGGTCTTCCAGAGCCACTGTGTGGCATGGGGATAGACAGAGTCCTTCCCCTAAAGGACAGATTCTTACAGGTGCTTGTTTCAATACTACTAGGCTGGTATTCTCACCACAGAGGTACGTGTTACATTCCTAATCTCCAGCAGCAACAGGTGAAAAGCAGCGTATCCGTTCGTTTTATGTCCCAGTAATTTTATAGTTGAGCAGTAAACTTTTGACATTACAATGTCACCTAGGATTCTGCATCAGGGTATCACTGCAAAGAGACACTGGCTTATGTTTATCATATCAGACTATCACCATTCAAGGTACCAGACCACACAGATTAATGTCACCGATTGCATTTTTTCTCTAGAAGTGAAGATATGATTCAGCAGGGATTGCCTTTTGAAAACAGGCACTGCAAAAATTGAATAAGTTCCTGGAAGCCTGGAGTATGCTATTTCATGCTTTTCTTCGTAATAATAATGCTATTTTTCATTGTAGGATGGATATTAATTTCTATATATATATATATATATATAATTTTAAACAGTAAGCATAAAATCATTTCTCTTGAATCTTCCAGTGGAGCTGCAGGAATACAGGGAAATCAAACAAAGGCTTTCAGGATAAGAGGTATTTTTTTTCCTGAGAAGTTCCCCTCAAGTTAGGAACAAAGATCCTGAATAAGAGTGGAGGAGGTGAAAGTCAGCTAATGACTATTAAAATTGGACACCTCTATAGACTCCTTGTTATGAAAAATGAGGACAACAACATACTTACCCTTTGTCCCATGCCTCCCTCCTACACTCCTGATTTTATGGCTTAATTTTAACAGGGTGTGTAATTTCTACATTCTGTTCAGGAACCACGTTCCACGGTTGGTGAGCAGCGGCTGTGCTTGTAAATCAACCCAATACTCCTCCCCAGGATGGTGGCTGAGATTCCCTTCCAGAGATTGTTTTATGCAGTTCTGGGTTGACTGCATTTCACCTAAAAATACATTTTTTTTTTTCTTTTAAGAGGAGTTCATGAGTCCTGTGCTCCCTGAGTTATGTGTGCTTGAAAGTATTTCCTTTCATACTTTTAGAAAAAAAATCAATGGGAATAAAATTATTGTCTCACATTTCCTTTTCCTTATAACTTTGTTGTATAGCAGATGTCCAGAACTTGTTCATCTCACATAACTGAATCTGTGCCCAGTTGCATAGCAACTTCCCACATGAGGGTTTTGGATTAGCCTTTCAGATCATTTTTGGGAGCCTTTAACAGAACATATTCAGTAGGGTCATTAGAGTTTGTATTAGAGTAAGACTAGCTGCTATGAGAAGTAAACCTCAAAGTGGGTGATCCTCAAGATGACAGAAGCAGTTGTTTTTTTCACTTTAAGTAAAACACAGTTGTTTTTACTTTACAGGATTTCTCTGAATGGTGACTCAAGAACTCAGGAGCCTTATGCCCTGTGGCTCCTAAAGTGTCAACACAGATCCCTATATGTTTTCGGATATCAAGCCAGTGGAGATCAAAAAGCTAAGAAGATCTTGGGTAGGAAGCACTGTGGGCCAGCCAGGAGAGACTACTGAGGCTTTCTTTGTGTGTACATCCCATCTGCCAGAGCTCATTTGGATGGCCACACCTGCCTACCAAGTAGATTATTTCTCAAATAAAGGGAGCTCAGTGCATAGGAAAAGCACATGTGTTTGGGGGCAATCAGTCATCTCTGCCTAATTGCAGTGGGTTTAGATGAGAATAGAGCCTGAAGACTGTAGTCAGTGAATGAGGTACTCAGTAATCATTTGTTTTGTGGATAAACAAACATCTATTATTATATCCTCACTCTTCATGTAAGATAGGTCATGTACCCTTACTGTTATAATACTTTATCCAAACAGTACTTTGCGGTTTATCAAGCGGTTTTTGTTCAATTCCTCAATCATCTAAAGTAGTAGAACAGTAGCAATAGTTAATCAGTACAAAACTTGAGAAATTAAACTACTTTCCTAAGATTAGACTCCCAATTCAACTTACTTCCTATGGAAATACCCCCCTCCCCACATGCATATGGTATGAATGATAATTTCACTGTTATTGAATTGTATTTCCTAAAAATTGATAGCAGGGCCAGATCTTTTCTTATTACCATATGTAGGGGGCTTGTTACATATTAAAAAATGTAATACCTTTGCATCTTTAATTTAAAGATTTAGATTACATAAAATAATAGAGAAAGATATCACAGGCTTTTAAGCCACATAGAAGAAAACATATTTAAGTCCCCTTAGTTAAAACGTAAGAATAAATCAGTAAAAAATGTATAGGGAATCATCTCAGTATTTTAAGTCCCTCAAACAGGTGTCCTTTGGAGCTGGAATTCCTTTCTGGGCATGACAGTAGCCTCAGTGTCCCCTCAGAACTGGATATTGGATGTCTGTTAACTTGCTGTAGTGAACTCTTTATTTATTTTTTCCCAGTTCAACTTCTCTCTGATGTCTCCTGACCCTCCCTCCCCACCCTTCCCTCTCAATTTCCGCTTCTGGCTTTCCTAGTTCAACCTTTGTTGGCTGCTTCTCTTTCCGATACTGCTCTTAGTAGTCCTGCAAAATGACTTCACCCTTTCTTCAACACGAAGGGCTTTTACTGTGCAGTTCTGACTGGGGTTCATGCTCTCCAGTCCAACCTGTGCTGTGTAGACGGCGGCTGGAAGGGGGAGCCAGCGTGGGTGGGGGCGTGCAGTCAGATAACACAGAGTGACAGTCCCCACCGCGGGATCCCTACTGGTTTTCTCCCGGAGGGGCTGAGGGTGGGGCGGCCGCAGGCTCGCGGATTCCTCTACAGAGGCGGTTTCCCCAGCACTTGAATTGTCCCTAGAGATGGCCTCTTAGCCCCGGTTCCTGTTCCCCTTTTTCTTTTGCATTCAGCGCCGACCAACAGGGGGCAGCAAACGCCATCAAGAGGACACTTGCGCCAGCTGCGCAGCTCGTGGGAGTCTGAGGGGTTCCCTTTCTTCCCTTAACCTCTGACATTTTCGTTCTCTCCTTAAAAAGAAAGAAAAAAAAAAGAAAGAAAGAAAGAAAAAAAGTTGGAATTTTAAAACGATCACCATTTTCTCTTGTTCATACTTCCTGTCAAGTCTGCGATGTTAAATAATCACGTCCCTGTTTCCTACTGAGCAGAGAATGAGAATTGGAAAAATTTGGATTTTTCATCAGGATAGAAAAACTGTAATTGCCTGCAAAACAATCTTTATTTTAGAAGAAGTCTTTAAAAATCATAGTTATAACTCTTGAAATCACAATGCTTAGATAAAATGATATATATTAATGATCTAGATTTCTAATTTTAAAATACACTGAAGATTGAAGAGATTTTGATTAAGAGGAAAACAATTTCATTTGCCCGTTAGTACAATTTTACTTTTGTCCTAGCTTTTATCATTTTATGAAACTGAAAAATGAGAGAGAGAGAGAGAGAGAGAGAGAGAGAGAGAGAGAGAGAGAGAAACAGGGGTGGGGGAGAGAAAGAGAGAGAAAGCGCACAAGAATGAGAAATGGATAAAAAGAGAAGAAAGGAAAGTAATAACATTTGGCAAGTACTTAAAAGAAGCAGATTTGGTAGTATTCTTTCACAACCTAGAATTGTATATTAAAATATGTAAAGGGATTTCAGAAACATATTTCATATTGATAGAATGTTAAATCCAATAAGGAAATATAAAAGTCATGAATGTTCATGCATATTGCAAATTTTAAACATCCAAAATAGAAAATGATGAAAATACATGACTATAGAAATAAATAATCAAAGTGGGAAACTAAAAAATTCTTCGGCAAGAGACAGAACAAGTAGAGAAAAAATAAGTATGTATACTGTGGATTTTAACAGTACCATATGCTTAAGCATTCAGGAGTACACACATGCAAGGGCAACTTTGCATTATTTTTAAACACTGATAAGCAGTCTCAGAAATTGACCCTGAGTTAAGCTGCAAACTATATTGTAAACTCCCCAGAGAAACAATGTGCTCTGAGTACTAAGAAATCTACTTATCATCAACAACAGAGATAATAAAAAATAAAGCCTATGAGCTATATTTAAAGTACATTTCTAAAAATATTGCTTTATAGTTTATCAAATTTAAAATCCAAGATGATTTACAGATAAAGTGATAACTGTAATTTAAGAAAAGTGAAAAATAATAAAACTGATATGAGAAAAAATCATGTAGCAGTAAATAATTTCTTTTAGAAGAAATGAAGTGAAAGAAAATTGGACAAGTGTTCAAAATACAAATTAAATTCCCGTTTCCTGGGAATGAGAAGCCTTCTCTCCTCCCGTTTTTTTTTTCCTCCTTAGTTATACATGGACACAATATCTTTGTCTTGCTTATTTATCTTTATGTGGTGCTGAGGATTGAACCCAGTGCCTCACATGTGCAAGGCAAGTGCTCTGCCACTGAGCCACAACCCCGGCCCAAGCCCAGGTTTTGATGATGGTGGTGATGGTGGTGTGGTTATTAGTGATCTTAGTAAGGGAAAATACTCATAAAAATCAGACACTAAACTCTCCCTTTGAAGAGACTTCTCCACACCTTCACACCTGACCTTAATTTTCCCTTACTAAGATCAGTAATAACCACATAAAGATAAACAAACAAGACAAAGACATTGTCTTAGAACTTAGAAAATTCTTAATTTGTCTCTTTGAAATGTCTATAAACCTATTTTTCTTTTTGGTGCTGGAAATTGAACCCAAGGTGCTTAACCACTGAACCATATCTCCAGCCCTTTTTATTTATTTTGAGACAGTCTTGTTAAGTTGCTTATGGCCTCACACAAGCAACTTAACAAGAGTTTGGCTTTGAACTTGTGATCCTCTTGCCTCAGCCTCCTGAGTTGCTAGGACCACAGGTGTGCACCACCATGCCAAGCAAAAAACCCTTTCCTTTTAGGATTACAGGTTGTCTTCCTGGAGCGCTTGGGAGTGACCCTTTGATATGTAATCAGCAGGGAAGCCAGGCCCTCCCCCTGCTGGCTTCCACAGAGGTGCAGGGGCCCAGCTTCTGCGCTTCTCTGTAACACCATCTCTGATGACCAAGTTATGAGGAGCCAATTGGCAAACACAGATGGTCATCCCAATCAGTGAATTTACATGCACCTGTGAGACAAACGATAGCATCAAATCCTCTAAGTTGAGGATCAGTTCTTGTGGGCCATGAGAATCTGGCTGGACTGAGTGGCAACTGCTTGGTGTTATCAAGTGGTATGAGATTTATTTTAATCTTTGAAGTCTTTTAGGGGACACCTGTGGTAATACCCCATGTTCCGGTTTCATGTTTATCCAATATTAACATTATTTTCTCTTCTACCTTTGTGGATAGGTTTTCTTGGTTGGGATGAAAGTTTTTCACTTCTTTCCAACATTGGGGATACTTAGAATATATTTTGCCTGACTTTGGCATTCCCCAAATTTATGAGGTTGCTGTTATTACCCCAGTTTAGAGATAAGGAGATTATGACTTAAAGGTAACATACTTTGCTTAGGTTCGTATGGTGCAGGAGGGTCTTCATGTGCTTCTTTATTCATGTTGTTCTCTTTTAGATTATTGGGTTTTAGGGCTTGAAAAACTTTTTCAGGATTATACTGCTCATGTTCTACAAAATGATATATAGGTGTTGTAGTAAATTGTTGGCCTTTACATTGATATAGAACTTCAGAAGGAAACAAGAATGGGAATGAAAGATTAGAGAAATGTTCTCTCGGCCATTTTCTGAACTAATTCCTTCAGGTCTTATATCACCATTTAACTGACTGCCAATTGTCCAAGTCTTTCTGGAGAGTATCTGGTTACCTGGGTGTTATGATGTGGATATAAAGTGTCCCCTGCACTAAGTTTTCAGAGGTGAAGTGATTAAGAGCTGTGATTTAATTAGTGGATTAATCCACTTGGTAGAGTAACAATTTGAATGGATTAATAGGTGGTAATTCTAGGCAAGTAGGATGTGACTACTGGAAGTGGGACATTGGGGGCGTGATTACGGGGACTATCTTATCCCTGACTTGTACTCAAGCTCTGCGAGTACCTTCCCCCTCCCTGCCCTTCCACCTGATGTCTTGCCTCACTTCAGGCCCATAGGTATTGAGTTGGCCAACTATGCACTGAATCTCTGAAGCCATGAGCCAAAATACATTTTTCTTCCTCTGAATCCTTGTCAGGTCTTTTGGTCACAGAGACGAAAACACTGATGAAAATGCTGGGATTCTATTAGACACACAGCTCTGAATGCATTTAAATTGTGCCCACCCACCACCCTCCCACTTCCTTGGTCAGCACCCTGGCAGCTGCCTTTTTACCTCCCGAGTTAGCTGACGGATGCTCCCTGAGAATGCTGCTCCTCTAGCAGTTCCCGGTGGAGAGGGGAAACCCTCCAGCCATCCCAACACTTCCCGACAGCAGCACAGATGGTTCGCCCTCCTCACTGCCGCACCTGCCCATTTCTGGTGGTTTCCCTTCATTTATGAACCACCCTGTCTCAGATTTTTTCTGTCTTCACTCCTGTGATCCTAACATGTGGGGCAGCATCACCCTTTCAGTCCCTAGAGGTCATCCTGGGTCCCTGCCTTTCTCTGCTCTTATGGAGCTGTGATCCTACCATTCCCTTGGTTTAAAATATTCTCTAGTTGGCAGTAACACCTATGGTTATGTTTCTCTCAGAATTTTCTAAGTTGCTGAGTCATACATGGAATGTCTATTTGCCAGCTCTGCCTAGATGCAGCATGAGAATGTGATTTATTTTTATTTTTTTAGTTATAGGTGGACACAATATCTTATTTTTTTTATGCGGTGCTGAGGATTGAACCCAGTGCCTCACACATGCTAGGTGAATACTGTACCTCTGAGCCACAATCCCAGCCTGGAAATTTCAAATTTAAATTGTCAAAAAAAATACAATGTTCATCATCCTAACAATCCCCAGACTTATGCATGTTATTAATGGCATGACAATCTGTGTAAGCTTTAAAACCAGAAACTCTGAAATCATCCCTGAGGATCCTTTTTCTTTAATACTTCATTTCTAACTAAGATGGTTGGCTAGACTTCCCAAATACGCCTTGCATTTATTCCTTCACCGCAGACTGGAGTTCTGCCCTCTGCCAGGCACTGCAATGGCCTCTGTCTAGGGCCCACACGCCACTCTTAAGGCATCTATTCTAAGCCCCTTTGGAAGGCAGATTGCTGGGAGATCTCTTTCATACTTGGGTTTCATGTTGAGTACAATGAACAATCTTTAAATTATATCTCCTTGTGTTAACAGCAACAAAAGTCACTCAAGCTAAATCAAATTAAACAATGATCATTTTTAGAGTATAGGAACTCTCAAATGTCCTTTGGGAAATGTGGACAAGCTGGTCTCAGAGGTCCAGAAATTGAGAGAGATCAAAGTCTGATAACTTTTTCAGTTTTTCTCTTTTAAAAACTTTGTGTTTCTGCCCTGCCCACTTCTTTGTCTGCTCATTTACTTTCCGACTTTGCCTAACTTAGGTGGTCTTGATCCCTGCTTCTAACCCCCACTTCTTAAGAACTTTCAGCTGCAGCACGTGGAACTCACTGAAAACTTCCTTCTGTGACTCTTAGGCCACTGGGATGCGGTGTCACTCTCTGTGAGGCTGTTGTGATGGGAGATGGTGTGAAGGTCTCTGAAAAGAGCCTGAAACATCTGACCCGCTATGAAATTGCTTTTCCTTCTTGGTGGAACACAGCAGTGACATTGAGACCAAAGCTCTTAAGCAAGGTTGTCAAGGTCTTCATTTTCTTTCTTAAAAACACAACTGCATACAGACATTGATGGCAAATAAAACCTGCAAATGGCTTTTTAAAATTTGTTTAGGAATCAGCTATATTGGTCTTTTTCTCACTTCTGTCTTTAATGAAAGATGCTTTCTGCTTTATTTTCAAATCCTAATGGGCTTTCACCATGTGTCTCCAGCTCCCCCACCACCCACCTCTTTTATCTTCAGTAAAGGAATAGAATATGAGTAAACTTAGTCTCTTGGCCACCTTTCCATGTAGCTAATGGAAATTGTAATCGGGTGCCTTTATCAATTACCAAAGTCATGTAGGACCGTGGAAGCCTCTTGCAAGGACACATCAGTATATTTTTTATTATTCTTAGTAGTAGTGATAAGCCATGCATTTTAACATCTCTAATGTCTTTCCACCCCTTGCCATTATTGCAGATGCTTCTTGTGTTCTTTGACCATAATTCCATTAGTGAAAGGTAACCTCCTGACTCTCTGGCACAAGAACATGTCCTGAGATTATTTTATGAATTTCCTGCTGAAGACCTAGCAATAGCTGTTTCTGTAAGGAATTGCTTACTCTTTAAAATTGAAAATAATATTTAGAGAGTGCAATTCCAGAACATAATGGTGTATATTGCTTCTAATCTGTCTTTGCTCCAAGGCTCTTATTATAAACTGAGCTAAGGAAGATTTCCCTTCTCCAAAGAACACTGTGGAGGTACCAAGTTCATTAAATATCTACTAGTGGATATTTGGATGATTTTTTGATTCATTACTAATAATTCCAAGATAAACATCTTTATACAGGCATCACTCTGAATAATTGCATGTGTACACTAAAGATATTTCTCCAGAAGCAGTATTGCCAGATCAAAGGATAAATGCATATGCAATTTTGATAAGTACTGCCAAGTTCACTCCCGTTGAGCTCTGCACCATCTGTCTATGCACTACAAGTGAGTGGCAGTGCCTGTTTCTCTTCTAGTTTACCCATGAAATCTTTTATCAAACTTGGATCTTTTTTGCCACTTTGATATTTGAGAAATGGTACCTCAGTGTAATTTCAACTTACGTTTCTTTTATTTTGAGGAAGCTCGGCATCCTTTCATGTGGCCATAAGCTTACTTTTCTGTGAACTGTCTATATTGTTAGCCCATCTGTTTGTTGAGTTTCTGGACTTGCTTTCCTTTTTTTTTTTTTTTTTTTTTGTAATTCAGCATAGTGTGAATGCTCTCAAAAATCCATTTCTCATGGTGCTAGGTACTGTACCTTGTTGTTTCTACCTGGCAGCTTTGAGATGATGTCACATTGGCGGCTGCTATTCAGTTACCAGCAGCAGCATGTTGCCAAGATCCTGGGAGTACATCTGGGTGCCATGTCACAGGAAAGGCACATAGTAAGCATTGCAAAAATTAAGAAGCAACCATGGCAGTTATATTACAGATTGCCATAGTTGTACGTTGATGCATTATCTTGCTGTGTGCAAATCACAAATTACCATAGAAGTATGAAGTATGATAACTTACAATGTCATATCAAATGTCAATGTCAAGTGATATTATTGTTTTCCTGTCTTTGACTTTGCCTGTGACAAACACTTCTACCTGAAGATGTTTTGCTTTTGAATTTTGTATCCATTTAGTCTGTCTTTTTGTTACTAGTGTAACTGTTTTGCTATGTATGCTGATGTTGACCCGGATTTCTGAAAAATACATGATAATGTAATAGGTAAAATGTGAAGTCAAGTGAAAACAAAATAAACATAGTCGAGTTCATTAAAAACACAAAATAAAACCCACAAAGATAATTACTTAATTTCCAAGATTTTAGAGTGAAGGGGCAGAACCTGTGAGGAATGTCTTTGTAATGCTTAGGAGAAAAAAAAATGGAGGTAAAAATATATCAATCACTGTACTTAAAAGGGGCTGCGAAGTTAACTAACTGCCGAGTGTGTCAAAACGATAAATCACTCTGCAAATGCAGTGTTACAACCTTCAGTGCCAGAGGAAGGTGGTGTTTCAGAACGATGGCGTAAGTGATTATACCTGGTGCTGATTATGCATATCCTCCAAGGGGCAGAAAATAAAGATGGAGCCAAATTTCACTGTCGTCTTTTGTACATCACTCAAATCAATCTCACAATTGAGGACAGTCAGTCCTCTGTGGGCTTCACATTTGAAGATTCAACCAACCATAGATCTAAACAGTTCTTAAACGTTAGGTAGAGAGATTCAGTGCAGACCCATTTATAAAACTATTACAACTATATAAATTATATAAATTATATATAGTATATAATTTATATAATATACAATTTTTATATATTATATAATTTATATAATATATCATACATTATATATAATATGTATAATAATTTATATATATTTGTAAATATTACAACTATATAGATATAAATTACTACTCTATATATTACAACTATATAATAACTATTATAGCACAAGTACTAGGCAAATAGATTTTATACTGCTCTGTTTAGGGGATAATGATTTAGGGAATAATGACTTTATATATGTAATCATTATTCCCTAAATAATGCAGTATAACAACTATTTTCCTAGTGCTTGTGCTTTAAATCATCTCTATATTCCATATTATAACTATTAAAGTATAAAGGAAGAGATGCATAGGGTATGTACAAATACCATGCCATTTTATATAAGGGATTCGGCATCTTCTGATATAGTATCTATGGGTTAGTCGAACCAATTCCCATGGATGCTATTGGGCTACTCTGCAGTGTGAGGTGATGTACATGGTAGAAGATGAATATTTACCTCATTCCCTTTATCTAAATACCATGAAGTGAAACTGTTGTATGGCTTCGCCAGAGTCACACTTGCTGTGCTCACACTTCTTATGTTTCAGTATTGGCTTTGAGTTTCTACTGTCTTCAGACATCAGACTGACTTGTAGAAGATGAGAAATCACCAACTTCACACACACAGACACACACACACACAAACTGATACAAATTGTAAAGAAACTATCTTTTGAGGATTTCAAAAAGAGTACTTGAAATTCCTATAATAATTGAAAACTACTTTGAATTGACATTTATTTAGAGCCAAACTTGACTCATTTAGTGAATATTTACTGAGCCTCCCAATGAGTGCCAATTGGTTAGCCAAACATAGAAAATGTGAGGATTTCATAGAGTTGTGACTTTGGTGTACTTTGTTTTAACGTGTTTGTGAAAATTTTATGCATTTGTCAAAAAATCTTTGATTTTTATGGTCAGTATTCTGGGCAGTAAGGTATACATAAACAGTTTGGATATACTAGCTCTGTTACCTGCCTTTCTAAGCCTTAATTTTATATCTGTATATATGGCTCTTCACAGATTGTGTTTGAAATCCAAAAGAGGTAATACAATTAAATATTTAGCCTAACTCCCAGCACATAATAATCACTCATAAATAATAGTACTGGAACAATTTATTTATTCATTTATTTTAGATTTTTTCATAAATGCAAAATTATAAGATAAAAAGTTTGTTTCTTTAGTTTTGGGAATTAAAAATTGTTGAATTTCTTTTGATCATGAAACCTTGTTTTCATTTATATATGCCACGTTAGTCACTTCACAGAAACCTAACGATTCATTCAGTACATGTTTAATGAGCACCTACTGAGTATAAGAAAAGTTTGCATATAGTAGCTAATCTTCTCAAAGCACCTAAAAAAAGAAGTAGCAATGGCTTTATTTCACAAATGAGAAAAATGAGATACAGAGAAGGTAATTGGCTTAGCTTATTTTACAGGGTTAAGGCTTGAACTAGTTTGTCTAATTCCAAAGTCCATGCTTGACAGAGTATAGCACCTGTCTTCCAGAGCCCTCTGTTTAGCTGGGAGTCAAAAGCTGTGAATTAGGATGACAATTGTGCAATTGTTCTTTATATGTCCCACTAGGACTGTAATTCCAAGAGGACAAGAACTTCTGATTACACAGCACTACAAACTTCTCAGTATTTGTCGAGTAAATACATGGAATGTAATTGGAAGCTATGCATGATATTACTGCAAGTTGATATAAAATGTTGTACAATAAGGAACGAAGAGAAGGTGGGGAAGACTTCCCCAGACCGAGTGTTCAGAGATGACATTTGGAATAGTTGTGGGACTGGATTGTAGAGAAGTGAATGAGAAATAATGGAGTGGATTCTTCAGTTCCATGAAAAAAGACTTGGAGCTAGTCAAGTAAACCAGTTGGTTTGAATGATTCCTTTGTGGGTAAAGGAATTTGTATCCCAACTTCTTAGGTCCTTGAACATCAAAGTGGGTTAACATTTTCCAGTAAAAGATGGGGATGGAACTAGAAATGGAATGGAAAAATTGAATAGTCATCCAGAGCCTTTGGAACAAGCCTCTGTCTTTAACCTCCTGTGCTTAGGTGTTGGGTGTCTGTATAATCTAGCAATGCTGGTTGTGTGTCCTGTTAATCCAAATACCCAGTATGAGAAAGAAGACAGACATGAAACAATACAAATATTTTCAAAGGAACTGGAAAAAATGATTTCCTTGCCCCTTGCCAAGTTTCTGAGCAAGGGGGAAGATTCCTTGTATTATTTATGGAGCTGTTTTTCTGAGGAAAATTTTGGAGATCAAACCGCTTGCCTTCTGTTGGTGGGTGCATTGCCAGCAGAGGCTCTGCCTGGCTTTAGGGTCACACTCGCATTCACAGAGGTCACTGCTGGTCCTTGATTGCAGCTGTGTCTGGCACTACTTCCACAGAGGCATGACAGCACTCCTTGGCTACTACCTGTCCCGAGTGGGATGTCTTCAAAGAAGTGTCATCTTTGTGAAAACACAGTAGGTGATACTGAGTGTGCAGGGTACCAGAAGCCAAATCCCAAGTAAGAATTCATTTTGATTAAATGTATATTTCTAAATGGTGTGTGTAGGCCTTCTCCCTGGAGTATGCCTGCCCATTTGGTGGCTGTGTTGTAGCTATATTTGCTGAAGTTACTTGCATATTTCTTCTATCTCAATAGGAGTAAGGAAGTCCTCCCTTAACTGTATGGCTTTGTCCCATCATTCTTTCCTTCCACAGCTAAATTTATGGAAATAGAGTATTGGTTCTCTTGCTAGTGCACCCTTTTAACACAGGAAAGTCACCAGCCACTTGGGGCTTCAGTGGAAATATTCTCCCAAGAAAGGAAAAAGTGAATTATCTTTATATAGATGATTTGATCAGTCTTAAGTGCAAAAACTGCCAAAGATTCCACCCCTCCAAAAGAAAACCTATTATAACTAAAAAACAAAATTGGCAAATTCATAAGATAAAGAGTGAACACTCATAAACAATCTGAAAAAGAATTTAAGTAAGCAATTTCATTGATAATAGCATTAACAAGGATAATGTACTTTGAAATACTCTTAACCAAGGAGGTGAAAGACTTGTATACTGAGAACTACACAACATTGCTTCAAAAAATTAAAGACAAAAATAAATTAAAAGGCATCTTGTTCATGGATTGGAAAACTTAATATTGTTTCCCAATACCCACATTACTGCTACCCACAGTGATCTATAAAGATTCAATGCAATTTCTACAAAAATCCCAATGGCATTCTTTGCAGAAAAAAAATTATCCTAAAATTCACATGGAATCTCAAGAGATCTCAAATAGCCAAAATAGTTTGAAAAAAAAAATAATAAAGTTGAAGGGTTAACACTTCTTGATTTGAAAAATTAGAAAACTACAGCAATCAAAACATTGTGGTACCCATATAAAAACAGGAGAATTGGCAAATAGAAGGAACAGCCCAGAGTGAATATGGTCAAATGATATTTAACAAGAGGTCTAAGACCTTGCAATAGAGAATCCCTCAACGAGCTGTCAAAACTAAAAATCCACATGCAAAAGTGAAGTGGGACCCTGCCTTATGCCATATACATAAATTCACTCAAAATGAATCCAAGTCCCAAATGGAAGGACCTGAACAGAACTTCTGGAAGAAGACACAGGGTAAAACCCCATGACATTGCAATGGGCGATGATTTCTTGGCTATGTCACCAAATTCACAGGAAACAACTGCAGAAAGTCTGAAGGAATTCTTCTACCCAACAACAAACCATCTGAGCAAAACATGAACAGAGAACTTGAACAGGCATTTATTCAAAGATATACAAAGGGACAATGATTGTAGAAGAGGCTCCACATCACTGATCATCAGAGAAATGTGGACCCACACCATAATGAGCCATCACCTCATACCTGTTAAGATGGCCGCTGTAAAAAAACAAGCAAAGAGCTGCATGAAATAGCAAATGTTAATGAGGTCCTGGAGACATTGAACCCCTAGTGCAGTGTTAGGGGATTGTGAAATGGTGCCACTATTTTGGAAAGCAGTATGAAGGTTCTTCAAAAATTTAAAAACATAATTATACCTCATCAAGCAATTTCAATTTTGAATCCAATTCAAAGGAGGTAAAATCAGTATGTTGATCAGATGCCTCCTTCTCTGTGTGCATTGCAGCATTATTTGCAATAGCCAAAATAGGGAATCAACCTTAACAGCTAAGTGGATAAAGAAAGTGTGGCAATATACGCACAATGAAATACTACAAAGCCCCAAGGAAGAAGGAAATCCTGTCATCTGCAACAACATGGATGAACCTTTGGTGCATGATGCAAAGTAAAATAAACCAGACACAGAAAGGTGATTACTACAAAATGTCACTTAAGGTATTTAGTCGATAGAAAGTAGAGGGATGGTGACCAGGGGCTGAGGGAAGGGCAGAAAGGGAGGTCATGCTGTATTATGTAAAGTTTCAGATTTGCCAGATGAAAAATCTATAGACATATTTCACAGAAGTATGAAGATACTTAGCACTATTATTCTGTACACATAAAAATAATTAAGACGGTAAAAATACTATTTGGTACCCAAGGATGTTGCAATACCACAGGGGTTATTCCAATGCTGAAACTACAAGTGTAAGTGATATTGTCGGGCCCAGTTACTGCCTAGTTGCCCAGGGAAATCACCCTGGCCCCAATATTCACTGTAGTGAAAGGGGCTCAAACAATGGCTGGGTTTTCTGGACTGATGGGAGTAGTTCTGATGGTGTAGCCCTGTACAGAGTGGCTGGAGCAGGCTCAGTCCCTTCCAGACCAGGGCATGTTCCTCCCTGCGGCATCCTCCTGGGTGCAGACTGGCCATGGGAGGCTTCCCATGGCTGCTTACCCTGGTTCCTCCTTAGCTTAGCTATTTCTGGGCAGCTGGCCATGAGGTCAAGTCCAGCTCTGATTGAAAGCATCGCTATCTGTGTCCTGTAGCTTCATGAGTCACCATGGCATAATGGAGGTGCCTCCGTTTAGAAAAGTGAAAATAAAGGTGTAGACAAAGACTCTGAACAGATCTAGTTCACACAGAATAGGCAGCAAAGTGCCAGGTAAGGCATAATTTTAGAAATCAATGGAAATTTCTCAAATGTTGCAGAGTTTCTATGGAAAGTATATTCTGAATCACAAGATTTATGGGCTGTAAAGAAAGCACCCATGCTTCAGCAATGTATCTGGACCAGAGTCTATAAATAACTAAATTCTATAATAGGAGTTACACAGTTTACTTTGTGGTCCATGTTGTAGGAAAGTTACAAAAGTATCTTCCATTTGTTGAGTGGTATGCTCAAACTTAATGCAGAGGCATCTTATTAAAATGTTTTTATGATATCAAGTGTACTATATGATTATTATTGAAAACTTGAGAAATGTAGAAAAATTTAAAAATAAAATGGGAGTATTCTTCCTGAGAAATGGAGCTGGATTACAGTTTTGAATGAAAATAGAAGTTTTACTTAAAGGAACACGAATAGCTTTACTGCCAATCAGGTAGAAAAGACCTTAAGACCACGGGAAGGGAGACTCCATTCTTCCCTGAAGTGCAGTTTCTACAAAGTGAAGATCCAAGGCAGATGGTGTTAGAAGCACTCGGGACATAACTGCCTCCTATCCTCCACAGAGCTTCAGGGTTGGCGCCTTTCATGGTCCCAATGCAGCCTCTTACCCTAGTAGCTGTAAATCATTATCTTTGGGATTACATTGAGCTTAAGAAAAGGTATGTAAATAACTTCAACCCAGGTATTCTTGGGTTTTTGCTAGCCCCTTGTAGTGGTCAAAGCTTTTCAGAGCACTGGATGTGGTGACCCACACCTGTAATCCCAGTGGCTTCGGAGGCTGAGGCAGGAGGATCACCATTTCAAAGCCAGCCTCAGGAAAAGTGAGGCACTAAGCAACTGGGTGAGATGGTGTCTCTAAATAAAATACAAAGTAGGACTGGGGATGTGGCTCAGTGGTTGAGTGCCCCTGAATTCTATCCCCAGTACAATTTTTTTTCAAAGAAGCAAACATAAGACACGCAAATCCTGTAATTCTATCTCTTTATCTCTTTCTGCACACACACACACACATCTCGTTGATCATCTATGTATGTGTACATACATGTAACATTTGTATATATTTATATAAACACATTTCTATCTGGGGCGGGGGAAGAGAATTTTAAACAGACTTTAACCACTCACAGGATTATAGAAAATGCCAAATCCAAAATTTGCAGGGCGTGCCCAGGGGCTGGTGACCATGAGACGGAGTTGATATTGCAGTGCAAGTCTGAAGGTTGTCTGCTGCAGAGTTCCCGATTGCTCAGGGAGGGTTAGTCTTTGTTCTAAGGGCTTCAATTCATCAGAGGAGGCAAACCCACATTTTGGAGAGCAAAATGCTTTACTCATTGTCCACAGATTTACAGGTAAATCACATTCAAAAACTCCCTCACAGAAGTATCCAGAGTAGTTTTTGATTAAAAGCTGGGCACTATGGTCCAGTGTGGCTGGGCTAACTTGGCTCCTAAAATTCTCCATCGCAGCACTCAAGGAGAAATGGAAATGGTGCAGAGAAAGCGGCTCCATCCTGGAGAAGCACGAGGCAGTCTGTGGGCTCCAGCTGGTCAGAGGTGTGGAGAGAGACTTGCTGAGATGGTGATATGTGTCCCTGGGGGCAGATACGTAGAACAGATCAATCCTTGGATATTCACTGAAATTTCTAGGGGAGGAGCATATGACAGAAGAAGAAACTTCTGAACATAGAAGGAAATCTTAGACAAAATTTGTTTTCCAGTTATCCAGGCGACCAGGTTGCTATGACTATCCATTTTGACTATTTGTTTTAGTAATCTTTAGTTTGCCAAAAAAACTGCAAGAATATTAAAGACAATTCCCATCCTTTCTCCCTTCCCTCCATTCCCCCCTGTCCCATCTGGAGAACCTCCATTCCTCCCTGCCACCCCTACCTATTGTGAGTCAGATCCACATTTTAGAGAGAATATTCAGTTTTGGGGGATTGGTTTATTTTGTTTAGCATGAGAGTCTCCAGTTCCATCCATTTATCAGCAAATGCCATAATTCCATAATTCTTTGTGGCTGAGTAATATTCTATTGTGTATATATACCACATTTTCTTATCCATTCATCTATTGAAGGGAACCGAGGTTGGTTCCATAGCTTAGCTATTATGAATTGGGGATATTATGAACATTGATGTGGCCATATCACTATAGTATGCTCATTTTCAGTTGTTTGGGTATATGCTGAGGAGTGGGATAGCTGGGCCAAATGATGGTTTCACTCCAACTTTCCTGAGGACTTCCCATACCACTTTCCATAATGGTTGTACCAAATTGCAGTCCCACCAGCAATATGAGTGTACCTTTCCCCCCACATCATTGCCAACATTTGTTGTTGCTTTTATTCTTGATTGCCATTCTGACTAGAGTGAGATGAAATCTTGGAGAAATACAAATCAAAACTACTCTAATTGCTAGAGATGTTGAACAGTTTTTAAAATATATTTGTTGGTCTATTGTGTTTCTTCTGTAAAGGGCCTATTCAGTTCCTTTTTCAAGATTTTCTATTTTACTGTGTAAACTTTAAAAACGGGTTCTGATTATCATCTCTTTCAGTGGCTTCCATTGTGATATTTTCTTTTTCATTACAAATTTATTTTGAGTTTTCTTTCTCTTGGTTAGCTTGTCCAAAGAATTATCAATTTTATTGATTTTCTTTTTTTTAAAGAACCAACTTTTTGTTTTATCAATTTTTGGATTATTTCCTGTCTTCTGCTTTTGGTGTTGATTTGTTCTTTATCTGACTTTGAGATGTAATGTTAGATCATTTATGCATTGACTTTCTATTCTTTTAATGAATAATCTCAATGCAATAAACTTTCCTCTTATCACTGCCTTCATGGTGTCCTAGAAATTTTAATGTTTTTTTTTTTTTTTTTTTAGAGAGAATGAATACTTTTTTTAATATTTTTTAGTTTTCGGGGGACACAACATCTTTGTATGTGGTGCTGAGGATCGAACCCGGGCTGCACACGTGCCAGGTGAGCACGCTACCGCTTGACCCACATCCCCAGCCCAAATTTTAATGTTTTATTGTTCTTCTCATTTACCTCTTTTTATTCCACAAGAGTTTTATCTGCTATCCATTCATCATTAAATAGCATGTTATTTAGTCTCCAGGTGTTAGAGTAGCTTCTATTTTTAATTGTTGATTTCTAATTTCAATCCATCATAATCTGATAGAATGCAAGGTATTATCTATATATTTTTTGTATTTGCTAATAGTTGCTTTGGGTCCTAAGGTATGGTCTATTTTAGAGAAGGATCTATGTGCTGCCAAGCAGAAAGTATATTTGCTTGTTGGTGGATGAAATATTCTGTAGATGTCTGTTAAGTCTAAATTATTAATTGTATTTTTAGTCATAGTTTTTTATTCAGTTTTTGTTTGGAGGATCTGTCTAGTGGGGAGAGATGTGTGTTAAAGTCACCCAGTATTATTGTGTTGTGGTCTATTTGCTTCTTAAAATTGAGAAGGATTTTTTTATGTATATAGATGTTCCATTGTTTGGGCCATAAATATTTATGATTGTTATGTCTTGTTGATGTATTCTTTCCTTAAGCAGTATGAAATGTCCTTCTTTGTCCCTTCTGATAGAGTGGACTTTAAGCCAAAGTTTATCAGATATAAGGATAGAAAACCCTGCTTGTTTACGAGATCCATGGGAACGATATGTTTTTTTCCCCATCCTTTTACCTTTAGTCTGTGGAAATCTTTGACTATGATGTGAATCTCTTGGAGACAGCATATTTTTGGGTCTTGGTTTCTAATCCTATCTGCCAATATGTTTAAATTGATGAGTTTAGGCCATTTATATTCAATGTTATTATTGAGATATGACTTTTATTTTGTCATTTTGATTTATTCCTAGTTATTTATTTTTTCATTTTTATGCCCAGGATTGAACTAAGAGGCACTCAATCACTAAGCCATGTCCCCAGCCCTATTTTCTATTTTATTTAGAGACAGAGTCTGTCTGAGTTGCTTAGTACCTCACTGTAGCTGGGTCTGGCTTTGAACTCATGATCTTCCTGCCTTAGCCTGGGATTATAGGCGTGAACCACAGAAATAGCACCTGGCTATTTCTGGTTTCACATTTGAATTGGTTTTTCCATTGACTTACTGTTCTTTTAGTACAGTGCCCTCCTTTGCTAGTTTTCACTTTTATTTTTCATTTCTTCTTCATGAAATATCTGAGTATTTTTTTTAACTTTTGTTTACCATGAAATGTTTTTATTTTGTCAATTCTGAGGCTTAATTTTGCTGGGTACACTATTGTTGGCTGGCACCTGTCTTCTTTCAGAGCTTGGTACATATCATTCCAAGACTACCTAGCTTTGAGGATCTGGGCTGAGATGAGCTGAAATCCCATTGGTTTCCCCCTAAATGTTACCTGTGGATTTCCTGATAGCCTTTAAAATTCTAACCTTATTCTGTATGTAAGGCATTTTCATAAGAATGTGCCTTGGTGTGGGTCTGTTATAATTTTGTATATTTGGGGTCCTATAAGCCTTCTGTATTTGATTTTTCTATTTCATTCTTTAGGTTTGAGAAATTTTCTATTTCATTGAAAATATTTTGCATTTCTTTATTTTCTTTAATCTTCATCTATCCCAATAAACCTTAAATTTGGTCTTTTCAATATCCCACATATCTTGGAAGTTCTATTCATGGTCTCTTTACATCTTTTCTCCATGGTCAATTTTGTTTTCAAGATTATATATATTGTCTTCATTGTCTAAAACTCTGACTTCCAAGTGATCTAGTTTGTTGGTGACGCTTTTTGTTGACTTTTTAATTTGGCTTATTGATTCCTTCATTTTGAGGATTATTTTTTTTTAAATCTCTTTATTGAAGGGTTCTTTCACTTCCTGTATGTTCTGATTTCACTCCTTATACCATCCTTTACTTCATAGATCAGTTTAACTATGTACATTCTAAACTCCTTCTCTGACATTGCTTCCATTATTGTGTTGATGGATTCTGTTATTGGAGTATCTTGGTTTGGCGTGATTTGTTCCCTTGGTTTTTTGTTGAGTGTCTGCCCATCTAATAGTATGTATCCGAGGCAGTGCAGTTTCTACCCTTTGGAGTTGTAGGGTCCCTGAATGTTTCCAGTACCTCACTTGCTGATGAGGTGCCTGTCTGCTTTCTTGGTTTCATCCCATGGAGCCACTAGGAAAGTGACCTCCTCTATTCCACCATTTTGAAAACCCCATTTTCACCTCTTAATGTCATAATTATTGCATCTGCTTTGAGCAGTGCTGGCTTTCACTATGTATTGTATTGGCAACACTTTCGTGACCTTAAAATTCTCAAAGACTTTTAATGTTGTATAATATTCTGTTGTGTGAGTACATCATTGTGTTTATTGTTATATATATTTTAATTTAGTGTATCACTATTAACAATAAAGTGTTAACAATTTTTAACATTAATTTCTACCGGCCATTTTCATTTTAAACCAGAGATGTTTTAAATTGGCTTTTTTTCAGTGTAAGATGACACAAACACAAAGGAGATACTAACATGCAATTGGTAAGTGGTAAAGCTTGGCTCCTATGGACTATGGAAAAGCAGTTTTCAAAGTTATTTGTAATATGAAATGTTATAGATAATTAGATTAATTAGTCAGAGGCCCATTTTCATGCATGGCCTCCCCCTTTTCCTGAGGTGACCTCTCCTACCCTGCTGGAAAAGTCCTGAGTCTCCTTCATAGTGTATTCTTTTTAATTTTTTTACATTATTGATTTTCAAAACAAAGTGACAGCATGACAATGACAAAATGACAGCATAATGTGTTACAATTCTTATTACACATATAAAACACAAATTTTCATATCTCTGGTTGTATATATAGTATTTTGACACCAATTCATATCTTCATACATGTACTTTGGATAATGATGTTATCACATTCCACCATCTTTGCCAATCCCCTGCTTCCTCCCTTTATTCCCACCCCTCTGCCCTATCAAGAGTTTGTCTATTCCTCTCATGCTCCCCCTCTTTACTACACTATGAATCTGCCACCTTCTATCAGAGAAAACTTTTGGCATTTGATTTCTTTGGGAATGGCTAACTTTACTTAGCATTATATTATACAATGCTATCCATTTACCTGCAAATACCATGATTTTATTCTCTTTTATTATAGTGCAAGAATTAAAACCAAGAATCAATAAATGGGATGGATTGAAACTAAAATGTTTCTTCTCAGCAAAAGAAAATAAATCTGTGAGGTGAACAGATAGCCTATATCTTGGGAGAAATATTTTACCCCTCACACATCAGAAGGAGCACTAATCTTTAGGATATATAAAGAACTCAAAAAGCTAAGCAGAAAAAAAAACCTCAAATAACCCAATCAATAAATGGGTTAGGGACTTGATAAGACACTTCTTAGAAAAGGATATACAATCAATCAACAAACAAATGAAAAAATGTTCATCTTTAGCAATTACAGAAATGCAAATCAAAACCACTCTAAAATATCATCTCACTTCAGTCAGAATGGTAACAGTTATGAAGACAAACAACAATAAGTGTTTGAAAGGATGTGGGGAAAAAGGTACACTCATGCATTGCTGGTGGGACTGCAAATTGGTGCAGCCAATATGGAAAGCAGTATGGAGATTCCTTGGAAACCTAGGAATGGAACTACAATTTGACTCAGCTATCTCTCTCCTAAGTCTATACCCAAAGGGCTTAAAATCAGCATACTATAGGGACACATCGACATCAATGTTCATAGCAGCACAATTCACAATAGCTAAATTATGGAGCCAACCTAGATGCCCTTCAGTAGATGAATGGATAAAAAATGTGGCACATTATATTCATAATGAGGCTATTTACCCCACAGACTAAATAAGATCATGGCTGTGTAATACATTCTCCACTCTGAGAAAAGCATACTGAGTGACCCACTTGAGCTGCTTACAATTTAATCTTTTAATGATGAGAACACTATTGCCAGACACAGAGGCACATTGTAAGGTTGTGATTCTTTAAATGATTAAAGAATGATTAAAGAATTTCAGTAACCTAAAACTTTTTTAATTTTACTTAAAAAATGTCTTGTAATTTAAATTTTAATATGGGTTCTTACTGTTATTATTTTTAAATTCTGGAACATATCTGGGAAAATATATAAACCGATGAAGAGTATTTTTAAATGTTATATGCACATCCAAATGGGAATTTAGCATACACAAGGAAGAAGCACAGCTTGTCAGATTTTATCTGCAGCCTGATCTATTTTATGAGTCACAGTAAAGACTCATCACTTTATGAATGGGGTTGATCTTGGGTGTTTTGAAAGTTTTGTTATCAGGCCAGTGGGGTGAAGGTGAGCGAGATTGAAGTTTTGTAGACGGGATGGCAGTTTATTGAAGAAATTTTGAGGATGGAGATTAGAAATTAAATTTTGGTAAGAAATGTGCACTGATTGAGATAAAACCCTTTCTCCAATTCCTGCACATTGTTTGCAAACATCTTGGTGAGTGAGTTATTTACCTTGAGCTGGAAAAGAACTAATCCTGATTGACATTTAAAATGGTTTTACATAGAGGCAGAATGAGGGTACATTTGTCTGGTTTCCCATGTGTTGGGATGCTTTAATTTTTTAACTACCTTCTCTTCTATAGCCTGACACCTTTTCAACACATTTTTTAAGAAATTAATTTTTATCTTTAATGAAATATAATCAGAAAGAAGCCATTGAATATTCATGGGAATGAATTTGTGTTTCCCATGAGAGATGCTGAACAAACTGGTGAAGAAGGTAAAGTAGTCAGTCAATTTCACAGTGGGCCCTGCCAGCCAGATCAGCCCCTGCCTATGTGCCCAAGGGTGCTGCCAATCCATGGCAGGGTAGACTATTAGAAAACAATCTTTGTTCTTATTTTTCATTATATCCTATCTTCCCCTACAATTTATGTAAACACTGTAGCTCCTGAATCTTGGTTTTGGGCAAGCTGGAGAGAGAAGCTGGTGGAGACCTAGGAAGTGCTACCTATGGCAAGAAAGAGGGAGGAGATGTGGTCCAGGATTTTAGCTTCAGTGGGAGAAAAGTCTGAATACATCTCCAGGGGAAAAGGTGTTATGGTGTGTGTGTGTATTTTCACTCACTGTGGGAGCAAAGCATCATAGTTTGTTCTTTCATTATTCATTTATGTTATGAAATACCTGTGTGTCTAGCATGTTCCTCAATCTCCACAAACCCTCTGTCCTGGAAAGAGCCTTCATACATATTGTTATGTTTTAGATGTGAGGTGTCCAGCTAAAGATCATGTTTTGAGACATTACAAAATGGTTTATAGGAAATAGGATTGTGTTATAAAAGGCTTAATACAATCAGGGAATTTATCCCCAGATGATATTAACAGAGCTGTAACTGAAGGTGGGTACAGTATGGCTGGAGGAGATGGGTCATTAGTGTGCTTTGGTATATATAGCTTATATCTAGGAGTGCAATCTCTCTCTGTTTCTGATCCTCCTATGAGCTACTTACCTTAACCACACTCTTTCTCCATGATGTTCTGCTTTACCTTGAGCCCCAAAGAATGGAATTGGTTATCTATGGATTGAGACCTCTGAAACTGTGAGTCCCCAAATAAACTTCTACTTCTCTTAAATTGTTCTTTCTGGTCTTTCAGTTACAGCAGTAAAAAAGCTGATTAAAGCAAATAAAACTAAGTATTCCTCCCCCCCCCCAAATAAAACTAGTGCTAGCAAAGGGAAGATGAGACTTAAACCTACCCAAGGTACAAGGCCTGCAGGTGGTACAGGTTACTTGAGGCATGAGAAACTACTTCACTAGTGCCCCCCATCAATGAAAGGCACAGTTTTCCCCCTAAGATCTCAAAGGGATGGTTCAGCCTACTCCACTGCTCTGCTTTGAAAGATTGAAGCAATTTCCATTCTTCAGGGGAAACTTTGCATAACTGATGGCTCGCCTAAAGTTACCAAATACATCAGCTGCATCATTATGAAATATTTATTCATAAGGAAGATACATTTTAAAAAGGGGAGGCTTTAAATGTTGTTTTAAAACTCAACCCTTGAGGTCAAATAGCTATTAGAAAATTTACTTATTCTTAACTATTAAGAATATTTAAGGAGATAAATTAAATAGCTAATGCAAAATGTCACTCCTGTTCTCTCTCATGTATGTATACATATAGTTGTATTTATAAATATATTCAGATACATATATAAAATCAATCTATCTATCTATATTTCTATGTATGTATGTATGTGTATATATATATGTATATATCTGGCATTCTATTAAGGAAGGCTAATACAAATACAAAACAGGGAGGACTGTTATGTGGAAACCCAGCTGCTTTCTGAGACTTTGATTCTCCTGCCAAGTGCCTTCTCTACCTCTTTCCAGGAATCTCATGTTTTCATCAGTTCTTTCTCCTCCTTTTTTCCCCTCTGTCCCTTCATCTTTGCTTCCTATCAGGCTATGTAGAATTCACTTTAGCCAGCACTTCTTAGTTATTAAATTACTATTGTCATTATCTATCTGTCAGAGCATCTCCTTTTGAAAATGTCATAATTTTCTCATTTGTCTGCTTTTCCTAATCCTATTGCTTAACCTTCTCACCCTTTGTTTCCCATTAGTGTATTTGATGCATCCCTGGCAATCTACCTATTACATGTTTACTTAAATAATTACACATGTTTAAAAAATAAACAGTGATTTTGGGGCATTTAATTTTCAATAGATGGTGCTGTGTTTTGGGATCTCCTGTTCTTTTCTCTTTTTTTGCCCAATGTGTTTCTGCAATCTATCGATGTGTCTTTATGCAAATTTAACTCATTGTGCTTGACTACTCATAGTGTATGACATGGGCTTTAATATGCTTGTTACATTTTATGCTTCATTCTCCCACTCATGGGTAAGTACTCTGGAATGTTTAGCTGTGCTGCAATAAACATCCTCTCACCTGGTTCTGTTTTGTTTTGCACCTGTTTTGAGTTCCACTATGGAATGACTTACAGGCCAGGCTGAAAGATAGGTTCTATAAATTCTTAGTTTTAGTAAGGTCCACTGAATTGTTCTTTGGAATGGCTCTACCAGTGTATATGCACCCAAGCTATTCATTTCTACCCTTTTCTTGTAGCATGCAAAATTATCCAACATTTAAAAGTTTTTCCCATATAATGTATGCAAAATGGATTGACTGAATTCAAATTGTAAATTGGAAACATTAGATAGTTAATCCATGTTTTAAGAATTATTTTCTGAGTTTGTGTTTCTGCTGTAAGATGTACTGGCCAGTAAGTGGAATTACTGTGCTCAGACTGCACCCCTCCCTATATCCATACCTGTGACCGTGACATCACTTCCATATTGCTTCCACAAAAAGTAATGTGATTTCCTCTGATTGCAAGTTCCTTTGATGGTAAGTTAAGCAGAAAAGACACAGTGCTAGTTCTAGGGTGAGGCTTTAAGAGCAACAAGAGTTTCTGTCGCCTTTTTTGCACTTCTGCCATCAGCAGGAGAAAGATGCACCCTAGATAGCATATTGAGCTTTCTATTGCACTGAGTTACCTTAACAAATCACAAACCTCACCCACAAACCTTAAAGCAATACCAATTTACTCTTTACTGTTCTGCAGCTCCAAAGTGGATCATGCTGGGCTAAAATCAGGGTATCAGCAGGACTGTGATTCTTCTGGAGGCTCTAGGAGCATTAGTTTCTTTGGCTTGTGGGTCCCTTTTCTATCTTAAAAACCCACCACATCGATCTGAATTTGCCTCATGCTGCTGTTTCTTCTATTTTTCCTTCTGTTGTCTCTCTGTTTTGCCTTCCATCTTCTACATTTAAGAACTTCCATGATTACAATAAGCTCAGAATTTAATATGATCTTGTCTCAAAATCATTTAATTTACCACCTTCATTTAATTGACAGCCTAATTCTCTTATGCTGTGTAACCTAACTTTTATGGGTTCTGGGAAGTAGGACATGTACATCTATTGGGGACCATTAATACCACAGATAACTCTTAAAAATGAAAGCATTGTTATTCTGTGGCACACGCCTGAAATCCTAGCAGCTTGGGAGGTGAGGCAGGAAAATTGCAAGTTCAATGCCGACATCAGCAAAAGCAAGGTGCTAAGCAACTCAGTGAGTCTCTGTTCTCCAAATATAAATATATACAAAATGGGGCTGAGGATATGGCTTAGTGGCTGAGTGGCCCCAAGTTGAATCACTTGTACCTAAGGTGGGGGAAAAACACGAGAGCATTGTGGAGAAGATTTCAATCTAAACCCTGACCTGGAGCCCCGTGCAGCAGAGATCAACAGTGTAGCCCCAAGAGACCTGCAAGAAAGTAACAAAACATTCCTCAGCCATGTAAGTGCAACGGAATATTATACAATCATTAAAAGGATTAAGTCTGAGAGGGACATGGTAAATAGAGTGAAAACAACATTATCAGAAATAGTTTAGATGTTGCAGTGGTATACACCTGTAATCCCAGCTACTCAGGAGGCTGAGGCAAGATCCTGTCTGGGGGGAAAAAGGGGGGGGCTTAGATTATAGCTCAAATGTAGAGCACTACTGCCCTTTATCTCCACTACTGCAAAAACAAAACTAAACAAAATATGTACATATTAGAGACAGATGCTCCTGGGTAATAAGTACAGTGAGAGGTTAGATACAGTAGGATTTTGGATGTTACCCCCCCCAACATTTTGTTAAAATATTTAAAATGCTACTGACTGATTTTCTAGAATATTTTATAAGGAAAACTCTCAATATCAATTAAATGCAACCTAGCATAGTGCTTTTCAAATAGCAGGTATTCAGTAAGTGTTTGCTTCTCTCCAGCTGTGCATGCTGGCAAGATGAGCTGGTCAAAAGAGCTGGCTGCAACATTAAAGTAAGGAAAGAGCAAAGAATCATGCAACACGTGGACATGAGTTTCTCAGGTGGAGAGTGGGCCTTCTCTGCCACCTCAAGGGTCCTCTTCCACTCTGGAAGGCAAGAGGGCAAGAGAGCAAGTGCACTTGGAACCCCTCTGTTTATTAGGGAAAAGACATTTGATAGAATGTTCCACCCCAATAAGGCAGGGGATAGTGTTTCAGCAGGGGTTGCCCAATCCTGTTGGGTACTGCTCAAGCCCAGAGCTGAGGCTCTTCCTTGATGAGTGGGGGTAAAGGCCACTTGCTTGGTATAACACAAGGTGTGGCATATGTTGCCAGTCCAATATCCCCTTTACTCAAGGCTTTTGGAGGGGCTTAGCTCATGCACACGGCGGTCCCTGACATTTGCTTCTTGAATGAATGAGCAGAATGACTGAATAAGTTCTTAATGAGTGCAGTGTTACCAGCTAGGTTGGAATTTAATAAGAGTAATCCAGAATTTTCTTAATCAGAAGTCTTATTTCTGGTACCAGAAACCATCTAAAATGATCATTTCCCAAAATTTATTCAGAGACTTGGTTCTCCAAGTATCTCATTTGTTCATAAGACTTAAGTGTTAACATTTGATAACAGTTTTACAACGTACAACTTTTTAATCTTTTTCTTGGTAATTGGTCTTCTGTTCCTTTCTCTCTAGATTTCTCTAAATTTCCTTTCTCAAGACCTTATAATAAATGATCATTTTAAAAATAGCTTCTCACATATACAGTATAGTATCTAAATTTAAAAAAAGAATTTTTAGTTGTAAATGGACACAGTACCTTTATTTTATTTATTTATTTTTATGTGGTGCTGAGGATTGAAACCAGGGCTGCACATGTTGCTAGACAAGTGCTCCACCATTGAGCCACAACCCCAACCCCTAGAGTATAGAAGTATACTTTGTAAAGTATTTTATATTAACCAAAATCTGCAGTAATAGGAGAATGAATTATTTTATGTAGCCATTAAAATAATTCTACAAACACTTTTCAAGTTGGGAAAATGCCCACAGATAATGTCAGGTTAAAAAAAAAAAAGGTATGTGTAAGTATTTATATATGAAGACATCTGAGAAAACATGCACCAAGATGTCAGTTGTGGTTATTTCTGGGTAGTGGGTTATAGGCTATTTTAATTTTTTTTATACTTTATTTTACAAATTCTCTACAACATTATTCTTTTATGATCAGGCACAATGTTCAGGTATCATTTAAAAAACAAAGACATTACATGCAGTATGATAAACAATTTAATGTTGTATGACTCTCATACAGAACAAGAACATGAAATGCAAAATAACTAGGTCTCCTACATTAGTGTAGTCATGGAACTCTAATTCTTACTTCAGTACCGCTTGTATTATGTAGTCAGAATTCTATATTATTGGACATTTATGGATCGCTTTTTTGTTTTTGTCATTCTTATCCATTTTCCTTGCTGTCAGTTTTTTGGTTTTTCCTATGAACTTGCTTGTCCAGCTTTGTATTTTCTCATTTGCCTCTTCCCCTAACTTGCTGCTTTAGATTTGTTGTAACAAAAGAACCCAGAAACTGAGGTTAATGGAATGATTTATAAGAATCAAGGGCTAATGGAACCTAGTAGAAAGGACTTCGTGGCAATTCAGTTTTTCTGATGCTTGATAGTTCTTTGGTTTGCTGTTGGGTCCTCAGCTATCTCCTCAATATTGATGTTGCAAGAAGCCCAATACTTGGAGATGTTAACTACATTATTAAATATTTTCAGAGCTGGGCTTGACCTCATTTACAAGTTACTGACAGAGATGGCATCACATAGGCTATCCTTGTAGTGAACCAACCAAACCATTTCAACTCCATTTTAAGTGACTTCATTTTTTCCAAGTAAAATTATTTATGTTTATATAAACAAAGTAGTCAATTATTAGTGAACAAAATTAAATAAAGGACAGTTGTGTAGTTAGAATGAAATTAGTCCTATAAATCACTTTTGCTATATTTTTAAAAAGTTCTTCAAATGTACTAGAATTCAGCAAAACCAAAGTATTACATCTCTATAGTCATTGATCTTAAAGTGTTCCTTTCATTTTGTTACTCAGGTATTTTCAGTCTTATTAATCTGTTTAATATTTATTTGACCTCCATGCAAGTCGGTGTAGATTCAGAGATAAAGAACCCACAGGCCTGCCCCTAATGTTTTCACATTCTAATAGAGTAGAAAGTCAACCACAATACAGTAAGTGAAGTGCAGAGAATCATTTATTTACTCATTTGATAAATACATTTGTGCACTTATTGCTTGTTATATCTTGTGCTAGACTGTAGAATGTGAAAGACATGGAATCTGCTAAATGCAAGCTTCATTTAGTTAGTAGGCAGAAACATAAACAGATATTTATAAATTTAGGAGTGTAATATAATTCTGGCTCTATGAAAAACACAAGGGAGGAATATCTGATTCCATTTGGCAGTTAGAGAAGGCTTCTTGCATGGATAATCTCTGAATGAAGCCTTGAAGTTTCAAGAAAAACTAGGTGAAAAAGGAGAGAGGAAAATGAGACAGGAAGAGTAAACCACCGAGGTGTGGAACAGTTTGACTTCCTTGGGGGAAGGTGTACAAGAGCTTGATATTATTGGAGTATAAAGGTATAAGCAAGATATGGCAAGAGATGAAGCTAAAGAAGGTAGGTCTGAGCTCTATCCTGAGGGTCTTGAATTTCATGTTAAGGAGATTTTTATCCTGAAGGTTGTGGGATATGTTGATGGGTTTTAAGACAAGGAATAATATGGTTACATATACATTCATTCATTTAAATTCTTACATTTAAAAAATTATTTTTAACTGATACTTAAAAAGATTGAGTTTCAGATTGATCCATTTTGCAGCTGTATGGAGGATAGACTTGATGGTAAAACTATTTAGAGGCTGTTGAACTACAAATGAAAGACAGTGAAATAGGAGTGAAAGTTTGGGGAGATAATCAAGAAATATAGAGAGGATAAAATCAGAATGTGATTGGTTGGTAAAGGAGAAAACATGGATAGAAGGTTGGTGTTATCACTAAGAGAAAAACAAGGAACAGTTTCAGTTGTTGACTTCAGGAAAGATTGGGAAATCAGTTTTGGATATTTTGTATTAGAAGTTCCTTATGAGACATCTGAGTGGAATTTTTCAAAAATTTTGTTGAGAAAAGTATAACCTATAGTGGCTAACCCAGATTGTCTGGGATCAAGTGTGACTTTGTCATTTAGTGGCTATATGTCTTTATGAAGTTATACTTAACCTCTCTGTAACTCAGTAACTCATCTGTAAATGTTAGTACTGGGGTTGATGTGAAGATTTAGCCTTTTAATATAAAATACTTTAGAATATTGTCATGTTGGAATTTAGAAGATTAAAGCTATATAGCAGAAAACTAGAGTAGAGAAATATGCTGGGATCAGATAATGAGGAGCTGTATGTATCACTTAAAAGTAGTATGAATTTTAACCTAAATATAGCAGAAAACTTTTTTTAAGTGTGTTATATCTTAACCTCTGAAAGGGTTCTTTCCAAAAAATTTATTATTTTTAGGTAGGTATGCTGCCACCAGGTGGTAGGTATGTGTTACTGTTGTACAAATGAAGCAATAAAACTATCATTTTTTTAAATGAAGTATTGATTTGATTAAGATCGCTGAATATAAACAGTCTAATTCTGGTAGGACTTCTTTGTTTCAAAACAAAAGATAAGATTAGTTAAGATGAGGTAAGAGAGGGTTGTTGTAAAAATGCAGAGATTTCAGAGGAAGGACGGAGAAGTGTAGTAGGGCCTCAGAGAATCTGAAAAGCCATGGGAAATTGATGCCATTCTTGCCACCATTTCTTATCTCATTTCCATATTTTTGTATATTAACTTCCTTTATTTACACATCAGTTTGTGTATGAACAAAAATTATAGGATGAATTTCCCAACCTATGCTATATAGTGGAGTGGTTTCCCATTAAATACATTTTTAAAAATTTTTTAAAAGGCAAAAAAAAAAAATATATAAACAGTGGAAGCAAATCTCATAAAATAAACCGCTATCCAGTGGTTCCCAAATTTTGCTGTACACTCGAAGCTCCTGGTAAGCTTTTTAAAAATTCTTTTTACTGTTTAGAACACGCCCCGTGCCAAAATCAGAAATATGATGGAAACCAAGTCTCACTATTTTAAAAAGATTTTCAAAGAGCAGAAAAGTTTAGAACCCATTGATAGAGCCACTTTGCATGATTTTGCAATACTTGAGTGATTATATATTATGGCTTCTTATAAGCCAGGTACTTTACTTGGTGTGCTTCTGTAAGGATTATTTAATGCCAGAAGGAAAACTGGCTGTATTGGATATAGAGAAAAGTGTCTTGGGCTGCAATTTATCTTGTAGGATGATCATGTGCACTGTAATTTAGAGGTCATTTTAGTGGCGTGGTTGTAATTACATGATTATCAAGTTATGCGCTAATTTTAGAATCCTTCATACAAGATATCTCTTCTCTATAACCTTTCTGGACAGCTCTGCTACTTCCTTGTTCCCTACTTTCAAGAGAAGAATCTAATTGATTCACTCCTCTTATCAAAAGAGGGTGAAAACAGATGTCATGGATGGTAGGAGTTGTAAGTACTGGCCAGTTCCCTCAGAAGGAAGTTCTACATACTTTAAAAGTACTTCAGTGTTTCACCTACAGAAGAATGCATGGTAAATATATAAGATTAAAACAAGTGAAAAAAAAAGACCTCTACACCTATCACTTAGATTAAAAATATTCATGTACCAATGCATTAAAATCTTTATCTAATTCCACCCCTAGCACCTGAGCTAACTATAGTTCTGAATTTATCATCACCTTGCTTTTTATACCACATATGTGTACATAAACTATACTTGGTTTTCTGTTTTTGAACTTAATGGTGTCATTATGTGAAGTCTTCAGTGATTTTCCTTTTGTTCAATATAATTAGAGCATTTTCACTCCTGCAATAGTATTCCATTATAGATCCATGATCTAATTTCTGCTTTCAGTTCTTACCTTCTTTTAATTTTCACAATAGCCCAGTGAAATAGATACCACTATCTTACCCAATAGATGGATAAAGAAATTGAGATATAAGGTCAAGTATTTAGTAAGCTATGGTGTTTTGACGTGAGGCTATATTACCATGAAGAACTATGGAGGCAATGCATAAACATGTGCCTAAAAAAAAATGACAGCTGTACAGTTTAGAACCAGAGACTGGGGTTAATGATCCTTATGAATAAGATAAGGTGACTGCTGTTTTAAAACATGAATGCCAAAATGTTCGACTTTATAAACTCAAGACTTTTTGTGACACAAAAGCTTTAAAAAATTATAATATATATATATATATATATATATATATATATATATATATTTATATATACACAAACACACACACACCAGATAGTTAAATAGACTGTGTGTAGAATAAGTCTATTAAATATAACCATGTGTACATATATGATTATATTTAATAGATATTTTTAGAGAAGTTTTAGGTTTATAGAAAAGTTGAGTATAAGGTACATGGAAATCTAGAAACCCTCCTATCCATGCCATGCACAGTCTACCTAATTATCAATTTCATTCAGCACAGTGGTGTATGTTACAATGGATGAACCTACATTGGTGCATCATGATCAACCGAAGTCTATAGTTTGCATTATGCTTCACTCTTTGTGTTGTAGGGGTATAGGTTTGGATAAATTTATAATGCTATGTATTAATAAGTTTAGTAACATAGAGAGGCGTTTCACTTCCCTGAAAATTCTCCATGTTTTTCCCTATAAAAGCATTTTTATGTCCAATATTAAATCATTTTAATTTCATAGTACTTATTACTGTTTAGGAAAATCATTTCCAAAACCCAGTAAGAAAAGCAGGACCCAGTTTATGAAAGGTCAACAATTTGCCTCAACTATAAAATAGAGGCTTGTATACCAGTGAGTGAATATAAGTTATAATTGGTAAATCCCAGCCAAAGCTCAGAAGCCAACCAATTCACATTTAATAGCAGTAAACATAGTTCAGCAAACTGGACATGGAGCTTGAACTTCACCAAGAGATGACTACTTGGAGACAATTACCCTCCTCCTTAAAATTCATTCCATAGGTCAAGTCCATGAGTTTTGGCACTGGGCAGAGATGTGGCTAATATTCACCTTGTGGCTTTTAGCCACCTGGTCTGCCTGATTAAAGACTTCCATTTTCTGCTCTGCTGACCCCATAATTTGAAAATAAAATCCACAATACATTTGATATGCATGTTAAAAAAAAACTGGAAGCCATTTATGTCTTAGTTTCTCTAGTGAAAGAGAGCTATTCTTCCTTCCCCCTTCTCTCTTGGCATTTCAGGAGTTATTGTTTGGTTTGGTTTGGTTTTTATCACCTCCCCCACTCCTCTTACCCCTGAAAGTAAAAGAACACAATTGAAACAGCTTGTTTCTTCTCCTTTAGGGATAAGTGCTTCATAAGTTTTGGTGGAGTTATGCTTTTTATTTTGTAGTATAATTGTTTTAAGATTATCTATTTCTCTAACTTTTATTATTTTTTATTCTTCTTAGTTTCTCCCCGGACTCCCTCAATCATTGCAGTACCACTTAAGTGTGTGAAGTTCAGACTGAGTCTGTTTACTAATGCCTAGCCTGTGTAAAGTAGAAAACTTAAAATATAAAAATAAACACTTCAGGAGGAAAGACACCAGGCACCCAGCCAGAGAGGAGGAAAGACGCCAGGCACCCAGCCAGACCGGAGGAGGAAGCTGCCAGGCGCCCAGCCAGACGGGAGGAGGAAGTCCCGCCCTGCCCCAAGTGCTAGTCCAGAGGAAGCCCATCAACTCTTAAAACCCATCAAAGGGGGTGTGGCTACCAGCCCGGTTCTGTGGCTGATACAGGTACCCGGTTTCCAACTCCCCCAACCTTAGCTGCCATAACTCAAAATATTTCCTACAAGCTTTTGGGGGTTGTAGCTATCGATGCAAAACAACAACTGTACAGACACCTGGTTTCTACCTCAGACACTAGATTAGGGAAGATACAGGTGGAAGCTCCTTTCCTTTCACACTGGCTATACCCACCACCCTGAATACAGAGGCTCAAGCTACGAATAAACACCACCTACTGGAAGCAAGGAAAACAGTGTTCTGAGAGACTTTTTTCTTTTTTTTCTCTTCTCTCTTTTCTTCTCTCTCTTCCACAACTTCAGCATATGTGAAACCAAGAACTGTGCATGAACAACCTAATTACCAAAGTAATATAATATAGAGGAATTGCATATACCCCACCTTCCCCCCATTTTTTTCTTGATTTCTATATTACTTTCCTTTTCCTTCTCTTATTTCTCTTTTCTTCCTTGTCATCATTTTTCTTTTCTATTTTTCATTCATATTCTCTCAATCCCACTTTCAATCTCCTAACTTTTGCTGTCTATACATAGGGTAACTATCTAAATAGATAGGAGGTTGAGTCTATACATTCTTCCATAAATTGCCAGTCTAGTGGTTAGAGTTCTCCAAAGGTGCTAAGTTAGTTTAACCTCATACCCTCACTCCTTTCCCTCTAAGTATAATATCCTTCGTCTGAAATTAAGTTTTCTATATGCCACCAGATATGGTATACCTTTTATGAAACTAACGAATATATTCTCAAGTAATAATTAAAACCAATATCTATAGTCTTAGAATCCAACTGTAAATGTATTAATAATGAAAACTTGTGCTTAGATAATGTACAGTTGATATTGGGAACTGTTAACATTGTCTTTCTCTGCAAAGAGGGATTTGGGAGCTATACAAGAACAATACTAATATATAAGGGGAAAAATATTAGCACAACAATTTCACAAAGCTAGAAAGAATCATGAGCAGTATGAAAAGACAAGGAAAGAAATGACCACAAACAATACAGGTCAATTCAACATTAGATGAGGTAATATCTGCAGCTGATGGAATGTCAGACAAAGAGTTCAGGATATACATGCTTCAGATGATCTGGAGTCTCAAGGAAGACATTATACAGCAAATTCAGACAATGAAAAATCACTCTGACAATGAATTACATAAACAAATCCAAGAAGCAAAAGATCAACTCTATAGGGAGATAGAGGATATAAAAAACAAAGAAACAGAAATCCTGGAAATGCAGGAAACAATAAACCAAATTAAAAACTCAAGTGAGAGTATTACCAGCAGAGTAGAACACTTAGAAGATAGAACTTCAGACAATGAAGACAAAGTATTTCAACTTGAAAAGAACATAGACAGCTCAGCGAGAATGTTAAGAAATCATGAGCAGAACATCCAAGAATTATGGGATAACATCAAGAAACTAAACCTAAGAGTTATTGGGATACAAGAGGGTACAGAGTTCCAAACTAAGGGAATGAGCAATCTATTCAATGAAATAATACTAGAAAACTTCCCAGACTTAAAGAATGAAAAATAAATCCAAATACTAGAAGCCTACAGGACACCGAATGTACAAAATCATAAGAGATCCACACCAAGACACATAATAATGAAGATGCCCAACATACAGAATAAGGAGAGAATCTTAAAAGCCACAAGGGAGAGGAAGCAGATTACATTTAGGGGTAAACCAGTCAGGATAACTGCTGATCTTTCAACACAGACTCTGAAAGCTAGAAAATCCTGGAACAACATATTTCAAACGCTGAAAGAAAAGGGGTTCCAACCAAGAATCATGTATCCAGTGAAATTAAGCTTCAGGATTGAAGATGAAATAAAAATCTTCCATGATAAACAAAAGTTAAAAGAATTTGAAGTTAGAAAACCAGCTCTTCAAAACATCCTTGGCAAAACACTACAGGAAGTGGAAATGGAAAATAACAATGAAAACCAACAGCGAGAGGTAGTACAGTAAAGGAAAAACTAAGCATAGAGGAAAAACAAATCATGTTAAGTAACATACATAACCAAATATGGCTGGAAATACAAACCATATCTCAATAGTAACCCTAAATGTTAATGGCTTAAATACACCAATCAAAAGACATAGGCTAGTAGAATGGATTAAAAAAAAAAGATCCAAAAATATGCTGCCTACATGAGACTCATCTGATAGGAAAAGACATACACAGACTGAAGGTGAAAGGTTGGGAAAAATATCACTCATATGATTCCGGACCCCGGAAGCAAGCAGGGGTGTCCATACTTGTATCAAATAAAATAGACTTCAAGCCAAAGTTAATCAAAAGGGATAAACAAGGACACTAAATACTGCTCAAGGGAACCATACACCAACAAGACTTGACGATCATTAATATATATGCCTCAAACAGTGGTGCAGCTACGTTCATCAAACAAACTCTTCTCAAGTTCAAGAGTCAAATAGACCACAACACAATAATCATGGGAGACTTCAACACACCTCTCTCATCACTGGACATATCTTCCAAACAAAAGTTGAATAAAGAAACCACAGAGCTCAATAATACAATTAATAATTTAGACTTAATTGATATATACAGAATATACCACCCAACGTCAAGTGGATACACTTTCTTCTCAGCAGCACATGGATCCTTCTCAAAAATAGACCATATATTATGTCACAGGGCAAATCTTAGCAATTACAAAGGAGTTGAGATACTACCATGCATTTTATCTGATCATAATGGAATGAAATTGGAAATCAATAATAAAATGAGAAAGGAAAAATACTACATCACATGGAGATTAAACAATATGCTACTGAATGAACAAAGGGTTACAGAAGACATCAAAGAGGAAATTTTTAAATTCTTAAAGGTAAACAAAAACTCAGACATGACATATCAAAATGTTTGGGACACTATGAAAGCAGTACTAAGAGAAAAATTCATTTCATGGAGTTCATTCCTTAAAAGAAGGAAAAGCCAACAAATAAATGACCTCATACTACACCTCGAAGCCTTAGAAAAAGAAGAACAAATCAGCAGCAAATACAGTAGAAGGCAAGAAATAATTAAAATTAGAGTTGTAATCAATGAAATTGAAACAAAAGAAACAATCAAAAAAATTGACAAAACTAAAAGTTGGTTCTTTGAAAAAATAAACAAGATTGATAGACCACTAGCCACGCTAACAAAGAGAAGAAGAGAGAACCCAAATTACTAGCTTACGGGATGAAAAAGGCAACATCACAACAGACAATTCAGAAATACAGAAGATAATTAGAAATTATTTTGAAACCCTATACTCTAACAAAATAGAAGATAGTGATGGCATCGATAAATTCCTTGAGACATATGAACTACCCAGATTGAGTCAGGAAGATATAAGCAACCTAAACAGACCAATGTCAAGTGAGAAAATAGAAGAAGCCATCAAAAGACTACCAACCAAGAAAAGCCCAGGACCGGATGAATATACAGCAGAGTTTTACAAGAACTTTAAAGAAGAACTAATACCAATACTCCATAATCTATTTCAGAAGATAGAATGAATTTGGAAGTTCTCCCTCTTTTTCTATGAGGCCAATATCACCCTGATTCCCAAACCAGATAAGGACACCTCAAAGAAAGAAAACTACAGACCAATATCCCTAATGAATTAAGATGCAAAAATCCTCAATAAAATTCTGGTGAATCGTATAAAAAACATATCAAAGAGATCGTGCACCATGATCAAGTAGGATTCATCCCTGAGATGCAAGGCTGGTTCAATATATGGAAATCAATAAACGTTATTCACCACATCAATAGACTTAAAGATAAGAACCATATGATCATCTCGATAGACCCAGAAAAAGCATTCAATAAGTACAGCATCCCTTTATGTTCAAAACGTTAGAAAAACTAGGGATAACAGGAACTTAATTCAAAATTGTAAAAGCTATATATGCAAAGCCTCAGGCTAGCATCATTCTAAATGGAAAAAAACTGAAGGCATTCCTCTAAAATCTGGAACAAGACAGGGATGCCCTCTCTCACCACTTCTATTCAATATAGTTCTCGAAATACTGTCCAGAGCAATTAGACAAAAGAAATTAAAGGCATTAAGATAGGAAAAGAAGAACTTAAATTATCACTATTAGTGGGTGATATGATCCTATACCTAGAAGACACAAAAGGGTCTACAAAGAAACTACTAGAGCTAATAAATCAATTCAGCAAAGTGGCAGGATATAAAATCAACATGCATAAATCTAAGGCATTCCTGTATAACAGCGACAAATCTTCTGAACTGGAAATGAGGAAAACCACCCCATTCACAATATCCTCAAAAAAATAAAATACTTGGGAATCAACCTAACAAAAGAGGTGAAAGATTTATACAATGAAAACTTCAGAACCCTAAAGAGAGAAATAGAAGAAGATCTTAGAAGGAAAAATATACCCTGTTCATGGATAGGCAGAACTAACATAATCAAAATGGCAATATTACCAAAAGTTCTCTATAGGTTCAATGCAATGCCAATCAAAATCCCAATGGCATTTCTTGTAGAAATAGATAAAGCAATCATGAAATTCATATGGAAAAATAAAAGACCCAGAATAGCAAAAGCAATTCTAAGCAGGAAGTGTGAATCAGGAGGTGTAGCGATACCAGATTTCAAACTGTACTACAAAGCAGTAGTAACAAAAACAGCATGGTACTGGTACCAAAACAGGCGGGTGGACCAATGGTATAGAATAGAGGACACAGAAACCAATCCACAAAATTACAACTATCTTATATTCGATAAAGGGGCTAAAAGCACGCAATGGAGGAAGGATAGTGTCTTCAACAAATGGTGTTGGGAAAACTGGAAATCCATATGCAACAAAATGAAACTGAATCCCCTCCTCTCGCCATGCACAAAAGTCAACTCAAAATGGATCAAGGAGCTTGATATCGAATCAGAGACTATGTGTCTGATAGAAGAAAAGGTTGGCTCTGATCTACATATTGTGGGGTCGGGCTCCAAATTCCTTAATAGGACACCCATAGCACAAGAGTTAATAACAAGAATCAACAAATGGGACTTCCTTAAACTAAAAAGTTATTTTCTCAGCAAGAGAAACAATAAGAGGTAAACAGGGAGCCTACATCATGGGAACAAAGTTTTACTCCTCACACTTCAGATAGAGCCCTAATATCCAGGGTATACAAAGAACTCAAAAAATTAAACAATAAAAAAAACAAATAACCCAATCAACAAATGGGCCAAAGACCTGAACAGACACTTCTCAGAAGAGGACATACAGTCAATCAACAGGTACATGAAAAAATGCTCACCATCTCTAGCAGTCAGAGAAATGCAAATCAAAACCACCCTAAGATACCATCTCACTCCAGTAAGATAGGCAGCCACTATGAAGTCAAACAACAAGTGCTGGCGAGGATGTGGGGAAAAGGGTACTCTTGTACATTGCTGGTGGTACTGCAAATTGCTGCGGCCAATATGAAAAGCAGTATGGAGATTCCTGGGAAAGTTGGGAATGGAACCACCATTTGACCCTGCTATTGCCCTTCTTGGACTATTCCCTGAAGACCTTAAAAGAGCATGCTACAGGGATACTGCCACATCGATGTTCATAGCAGCACAATTCACAATAGCTAGACTGTGGAACCAACCCAGATGCCCTTCAATAGATGAATGGATAAAAAAAAATGTGGCGTCTATACACAATGGAGTACTATCCAGCACTAAGAAATGACAAAATCATAGAATTTGCAGGGAAATGGATGGCATTGGAGCAGATTATGCTTAGTGAAGCTAGCCAATCCCTAAAAAACAAATGCCAAATGTCTTCTTTGATATAATGAGAGCAACTATGAACAGAGCAGGGAGGAAGAGTAGGAAGAAAAGATTAACATTAAACAGAGACATGAGATGGGAGGGGAAGGGAGAGAAAAGGGAAATTGCATGGAAATGAAGGGAGACCCTCATTGCTATACAAAATTACATATAAGAGGTTGTGAGGGGAATGGGAAAATAAACAAGGAGAGAAATGAATTACAGTAGATGGGGTAGAGAGAGAAGTTGGGAGGGGAGGGGAGGGGGGATAGTAGGGGATAGGAAAGGTAGCAGAATACAACAATTACTAATAGGGCATTATGTAAAATTGTGGATGTGTAACTGACGTGATTCTGCAATCTGCATCTGGGGTAAAATTGGGGGTTCATAACCCACTTGAATCTAGTGTATGAAATATTATATGTCAAGAGCTTTGTAATGTTGTGAACAACCAATAAAAAAAAAGATAAAAAAAATTCTAACTGCAGTTTTTTTGTTCTCTGAGAGATTTTTCTCTTCTATTTACAAACCTCCATTGATAGGCTTGTATTTTGTTTATAAGAAAAAATATTAAGAAATTGAGAAAGCAAAGGAAGAAAAGCTTCCCCCAAAATAGGCTGTGGACATCCAGTGGGGTTCTGGGGAGGGAATCAAAAAATGGAAAATGATGTTTCTGAAAGTTGAATGCGTCTCAGACGTAGATTTACTGGCCCACAGGGCATTCCAGTTTTATGCCTTCTGATATTGACTACAGTGTACAAGACGGGTCACACTGGGAATGACCTAAGGCCACAGGTCCAGCTTGAAAGTGTAAAAAGGCCATAGGGAGCATGGTAGGAGAGACTGATTTTAGGGGTTTGGTGATAAGTAGGATGATGGGGAAGAAAGAGCAAAATTCCAGAAATATTTCAAGATTTTAAGGCTGAGTGGGAGAAAATTAGCAATGAAAAATATATATATTAAACATAGCTTTGAGTCAAGTTTCTTTACATCTTGAACCTAACAATAATCTTCTCTGCAATGCTTTTAATTTTCTTTTATAAGAGAGATGATAGAAGATTAGAGAAGTAAAGACACTTGTCTAAGGTCACAGAGGGTCTGACTTTAGATCATTGTTGAAGGAACTAGATGGATAGGTGAGTAGGTGGCCAGGGGCGTTGAAGAATGGCAGGGTGGATGGGTTCATGGATAGGTGGACGGATGAGTGGACTGGAGGAGGAACAGGAAGAAAGATCAATGGATGGATAAATGGGTGGATAAATGGAAAGATAGATGGATGGATGATGGAAGAATGGATGAGTGACTACATAAGGTGAAAGAATCCAGGCTATTACAGTGTCCAGTAGAATAGAAGGAATTTCAAGAAGAAAATGACAGCTACTCTTAGGCAATAATTAAGGAAAGAAACTAGGAAAAGCTCTAGATTCAGCAGGAAGGAAGAGTGGCCATTTGTCCTTTTTGAGAAGCCCACTCAAGTCAACTAATGAGAAGGGAGCTTAAATGACATTGGGAAGCCTGAGGGACTAGGACACTGTGTTGGGGGGGACCTGAAATGACTGGTCAGACCCTGGCACATATAAGCTTAATTCACAAGTATGAGCCTAAGCAACAGATGCCCCAATAGGAAGGAGGGTGTGAGAGGAAGTGAGAGGAGGACAGGAAGAAACAGGGAAAGGAAAAGAAATCAATTAATGGTTAAGAGCGATGACACCAGCAGCCTGGGTCTGACAGCTTCATGGCCCAGTGACTGCCAGCAGAGCTATACTCTCTTGGCCTCAGACCCCTCTTCTGCAAATGGAGGACAGTGTAACCCCAACTCATGGGGCTCTCAGGATGAACCAGAGCACGCTAGCATGCTGAGCACGGTGCTGACACACCCGAGCTCCCAAGTGAGCAGAGCTCCTGTGGCCTTAGTTGTCCCAATCAGTGCCATTTCCTAGGAAGCAGCCCAAGCTCTTGGTAATGAAACTGAGGCCCAGTCACTTAAAGAAAGTACACCTGGAGCCCCCAGCTACCCGCCCCAGAAAGTGGCCTCTTTTGAGAGAAAACAGATTTTGTGTAAGGCACTGTGTGGAGCTTTGTTAACTGGAAATTAACCTTTTTGCGATTTGCAATAAACTAAGAGTGTTGGGCTGCACATTTCTTTTTTTCTTTTTGACAAAAGCATTAATAAACAGAGGCTGTTCATTAACGCCGAGTTGTAAGGTGCTTACCAGGCAGTGGAGAGGGGCTGGAGAGCAAGGCTGGGAAGGAGCGCAAGTCACAGAGGAGGCAGATGAAGATCCATCCGATCCCAGCAAGTGCCGCGAACTCCGTGCCCTTTCTGCATTCTGGAAAGTTTTATGCTCTTATAATTGATGCTTGCAGAAGCCTGTGCAGTTCAGACTCCGCATGAAGAATCCTGAAAGCCTTATTAACCCAGCCACTTAGCCTTTCTGAGGGCAACCCCTACTGTGGCCATTTTGGCTCCGGATTAGCTGGATCCCAAAATGTCCTGTTGTTGGGATGGAGAGGTCCAACTTACACCTTTCTCTGGTCAGCTCCTGCTCCCAAATCTCCCTCTCTAGCCCTGACTCCCAGAAAACTGTCTCCATGCACAGCTCCCCACCTCTCTTTGCGATCCTGGTTGTGTTATCTGCCAAGGAGGCCTTCTCTTGAAACTTGAGCACACTCGGGATTGACTGTGCATGGTGTAAAAATGCCTCTGTTGTACCAGCAGTGCCCTCTGAGGCTCAGGTCTGCAGAAGACCTAGCTCAGACTCTTTGGAGGCCCAAAGTTGCAGGATCATGAGTGATTGGATTTGGAAAGTTAAAAAAATGAAACAGGAAAGAGATGAAATTGGGGTGTGCTTTTCTGGGGAGAAAGGGTTTTCTCTTTCTGTGCTAATGACTCTTATCTAGTAGCTGGTCTTTACCTGTAGCATGGTTCTGTGGGGAGGGCAGGGGAGTTGTCAAGTGCACCCTCATTAGGCACCTTTCCCCGAGGACCGAAGGAGCCCTGGGGAGACACTGGCAGGATGAGCTGTCTCCCCAGAGATAGGACTTTAATTTTCTTTGATGGTCAGCTAAGAGCAGCCATTATCCTTCGTGCTCTACTAAGTCTTCATTTAAGTCTTCATTCTAATAATTAAGTTTTAAAAACCCAACATTTATTGAGCACCGTCTGTGTGTCAGGCACTCAGCTAGGTACTTACACACAGAGTATCGAATTCAAGTGCAGGACGTGATTCACTTCTCTGGGTAGCCAGGGAGCTCACAGCTTATGGAGCTGGCTCAAGGTCACTGTTTTCACTGATCCCCCTCAACCCTCAGAGAAAGCATTCTGCAGTGAGGCAAACTGAGCCCCAGGGAACTGTCTTCTTCAGGGAGTGGTTGACAGGACCAGGATCCCAGCCTGGGCCTCCTGACCATGCTGTTGTGAGTGTACTGGGAGGGTACATTGGTGGTGTATGCACATTCATGAAATTCCTCTGGTCGGTCTTGGGAAAGGAGTTCACTGTGCATTGTCTCAACCCCGTGGTAACCTCTTCAGTATGAGGACACTGAGGCTCCGAGAGAGTCAGCCATGGGAACAAAGCCACACAGGTAGCACTAGGGAGTAGAGCTCGGGGTGCCACCTTCCACTCACCCCTCCAGGTGGATCTCCTTTGCTCTCAGCCTTTCTCGATGGAAGTGCTCTCAACAGGAGAAACTAGGCTGCAGTTTCTAGTAAGGACAGTACGAGGAGATTCTAATCTTGGGTCTTGGGATGTAGGACTGGCGACTGGTATTGGAAGTTGGACAGGCTGTCAGAAGTGTGCGGCTGGCTGGCTCTGTCCCGGGAGAAGCAGGGTGGAAGTTCAGACTCGGCAGAGCATTCAGGAAGGACCAGCTCCTTCCTGTCAGAAGAACAATTTGGGGCCTTTCATCTTCTTTAAGGCCAGCAGTTTCAGCGGCAGGACTTGCTGGACCAGCCTGCTCTTCCTTCCTTCCTTGGCCTGTGGCGGTCCCCAGAGCACATAGTGAGGTGCTAGCGCTTTTCAAGGGGGTCCATTGGCTGTGGGAGGCAGGTGACAAGCCACAGAGTTGGGTCTCCATTTCCCTAGAGAGTTTTGTGCATTGAAGAAGCATTGCTGGTCTGTCATTGTGGGCTGTCACCGATGACCTGAGCTCTTGAGAGTGACAGGAAAATAGCAGGCCTCCGGCAGTTTCCAGGCCTCTTCTCACCTGGTCTAGGGCTGTGCCTGGGCTTTTGTTCATGACAAGATGAGAAGAGCTTGGTTAAATAAAGATCAGCTGCTCTTTCCACGTCTTCCTCCTGATTGATAACCTCAGAAAGCCATTCATCTGGTTGGAAGATAGATAGGTGGCTGCCGTCACTGCACACAGGCCTTTGAAGTTCTCTCTGTGATGTGATTACAGCCCATAGTTAGCTTGTGCTCCAGGAGGTGAGGTTGACCTTTGATCCTTCTCCTAATTTAAAAATCACAGATCTTGGAAAATGAACCAACTCGGGAATATGCTGGAAGCTACTGAGGTTGGCTGTCAAACCTATTTAACTGGCCTGCTTTACCTAGAATTCTGTTTTTTCTGATTAAAACAGGTGACCTTTGAAGTTTTTTTTTCCCCTCCCTCCTCTGACAATCTCTAGAGGACATCTGGTCTTTTGTGAGTTCTAATGGGAATCCCAGAATTATTCCATGCTCCAAATCAGAGAAGCCTGTTTAGCACAGTATGGAGCAGGAGAAATTAAACACCCTTGTATAGATTGAGGGTATATGATCTTCATCCTTCTCATTCATTAACTTATTCATTCATTCACAGCCAGTTCCATGAAACCAGGGATAAAAAAGTGACCAGAATGTAATCCCTGACACTGGGATCATAAAATTTGGAAGGAAAAGCCGGCAAGGTAGCCAATGTTGTATAGCTTGTGAATGCGCTTGGGGTGGTAACCTCCTTGCAAAACCATTTTGCAGTCCAGCATTGACAGAGACCAGTTTTCCAGAGTGCTCAGGAACAAGGTCTCGGACAGGGCTCCTTACAGGACTGAGAATGGATTTTTCCTGATCTCAGGGCTGGTTAGTGGCACCTCCTGCAGAACACTGAGTTTACACTTTGGTAAAATGGGAATTACAATGTGCTTGGCCTCAGGCACTCTGGGAGCTCAGGAGAGATGGGCACTGCTTAGGGAGAGGGCACGGAGGGAGACTGAGGAAGGCTTTCTGGGGAGCTGATGTTTGAGTAGGACTGAAGAGGATCCAGAGGAATTAAGCAGTCAGAAAAATAGGGCCAGATGTGTCTGCAAAAAGCCAGCAGTGGGAAGGAAGGTGTGGCATGTGGGGGTGGGGGCTGGCAGTGGGTGCTTGGGAGAACCTAGTGGCCCATCTTGCTGGAGACAGGGTGCAGGGTGTGTGTGGGGGAGCAGAGGGCAGGAGGCTGCACTGCTTCATGGAGGAAGACGCCAGGGGTGTCAGGCTGAGGGTTCAGACTTTGCCCTAAAGATGGCGGGAGCCTCCAGGGACTTCTAAGCAGCAGAGCATCCCTGACTGAGCCTGCAGCAGGGCCCCGGATGAGAGATATGAAGAGCCCTTCACAATTCTCCCAGAGAAGAGGGCTGAGGGCCACATTCAAGGCACTGAGCACTGTGTGGCAAGAGCATGGGATGGATACTGTGGAGATCACAGGATACCACGAGCTGAGAAGACTCGATAAACGGCTGGAGGGAGGGACAGGGCGAGATCTGAAGTCTTCTTCCAGCTAGGCTCTGGTTGGGACTACTGCAACAGAGATATGTGGGTCTGAGAGCTGAATCCCTTTATTACATAGAACGACAAAGATCCTCATCAGTCACTTCAGGAACATCTGTCCCCACCCACAACACACACCAGGCAGCGGGGGAGGTTCTGAGGAGACTGGGAGCGAAGGGGGCAGTCTTACTCTCTGGGCGCCACCTGTAGAGCCTGGGGAGACAGTAGGTCTGACTCTGCCTTAACCTCAGGATGGTGTGTTCAGCTTGGTCTGTGCAGTGGTCAGTTTGCCAGTCCTTGTGGTGTCAATGATGTGGCTTCCCCAAATCCCTTGCAGAAAGGATCATTCTTTTCCCTTGAGTGGTTTTGAGCCAAGCATGTAACATTGCGTGAATGTTTGAAAACTTCTCCTGGTTCTCAGAATGCAATTCTGACAGTGCTGAAGGCTGCCAATTAAATGAAGATTTAGATAAAGGCTGTGTGGGAGAGGAACACAATATTCTTAAACCTAATAATGGTTTTCTTCTGTCTTTTTGAAGCTCTGGAATAATCCTGATTGGCTCTCTGCTTTGGGCATTCCCATTTACTGGACAATTTAATAATATTTAAAATGTTTGACAACCTTTATTTGGGGGCAGACATCCTCAGGGGAAGGGGCTGTGGGTAAGGATGTGCATGCTGTTGTTAAAAAAGGAAGTACGGGCTTGAAAGTGGCTCTTCACGCTCAGGATGGGTGTATGGAGGGTTGAGAGGAGGCTGTCGGACTCCTCTTAGATTAAATGCAGGAAGCCTGTAAGGATCGTGTGCCTGGCTAGGTGCTAGGTGCTTTCCTTGTATTGCTCCTCTCAAGAGCACTGAGGTATATGGGGTGACTGTGCCCATCACAAGTGAAGTGGCTGAGGCCCAGAGCCACTAGGTAATGAGCCTTGGAGCCCCTGGTCCCAGACATTCTCTGATTCATGGTACAAGGTGAGCCTTAGGAATTGGAGGAGGGCTCCAAAGGATGCCTGAGAAAATCCCCCTCCTTTCCCATTGTATCAGGGGTTCACTTGTCAACACCCGTTCATTTATTGAGCTGCTTGCTGAGTGCCACTGTGTGCCAGGTACAGTTCTAAGCAGCAGGAAAACAGGGGGGCACCCAAGCCCTGCCTCCACAGAGCTGAGCTTCAGCAGGGAAATTGGTGGAAGCCCACTGGAGGTAAGTGCTTCAGGGAGAAAAAAGGCCCTGTGAGGGTAGAAAGCGGGCCAAGGACGCTGCTGGAGAAGGGGTGCAGCCAGGGAAGTGCTCTGGAGAGCCCCGCCTGAACCTGTGGCATGTGAATATGCCAGGAAGAGCCCAAGGCACTTGTAAAGTCCCAGAGCAGGAAATAGCCAGGCGACCACAGCAGCTGGGCCCAGAGCAGGAGATGAGGTCAGGGAGCCAGATTTAGGCCACAGCGAGGGTGAGGGATGGAAACCACTGGGGTGGGGCCCAGCAGAGCAGTGACATCGTCTGTTGCTGTGTGCCACAGAGGAAGCCAAAGCAGTTTAGAAGAAGCCTGCCGAAGCTCACCTCCTCCACAGTCTATTTTTTCTTGTTTTATACATTAATTTAACATATATTAACTCACTCAGTCCTCCCAACAACCCAATGAACTAGGCATTATATTTTTATTTTTACTCCCCTTTTAACAGGGGACTGAGCCTCAGAGCTGAAAAGGTCACCCAGATAACTAGTGGCAACTGGCTGCCTTTGGTAACAGCAAACTCTCCCAGTCCTAGCCAGCATTCAGTGGGCACTGCTCTGTCAGGGTCTGTATGAGGTTGGGGGACGCTGAGATACTCTGGAACCCTGGCATGTCTCAGGTAGTGGGCAAGACAGAGAATTAGACAGAGTTAGCAGAGTGCCCAATAACAAGTGCTAGGCTGGGGACAAGCTCTGGTTTTGATTTGGGAATGAAGAGACCAAACATCTATTTCAGTTGGAAGAAGGAATGAGAAGATGACCCTTGAGCCAGGAATGCACAGCCTGTTGGAGTTATTCAAACAGAGCTGGAGGTGGGGTCAGGGAGGGGAGGCCAAGCCAAGGCATCAGTGGCTCAAAGGCAGAGCATGGAGGTTGGATGAGGGCCAACTCAGTGTGGATGGAGAGGGGAAGAAGAGCACCTGGTTGTGTTTGAATGGCATTTGAATGTGTGTTTGCATGTGTGTTGATGAGGGTGATTAAATTGGAGGCTAGAGAGAAAGACAAGTTTCTACCTGGTAACATTTTTTCCCCACATTTTAAAATAGACTTCACTTTTAAAGAAATCTTAGATTTACAGTAACATCAAATGGAATATAGATTTTGCAAATATTCCCACACATGCAAAGCCTCCCCTATAACCGATCACTGGATGGCATGTTTGATACAGTGAATGAGCCTACATGGACATCATTATCACTCAAAGATCATAGTTTACAGTAGGGGTCACTCCTGGTGCTGTACCTTCTGTGGGTTTGGACAAATGTATGTCTAAGATGTATCATACTGAATAGGTTCACTGCCCTAAAAATCCTCCATGTTCTGCCTGTTCACCCCATTCTTCCCCTGTACTCTACCACTGAGCCAAATCCCCAGCACCATTTTGTATTTTGTTTAGAGACAGGGTCTCACGGAGTTGCTTAGCATATTGCTTTTTGCTGAGGCTGGCTTTGAACTTTCGATCTTCCTGCCTCAGCCTCCCGAGCAGCTGGGATTACAGGCATGCACCACTGCACCTGGCCAGATTGGCTTCTTTCTCTTGGTAACAGGCATTTAAGTTTCCTCTGTGTTGCTTCATGGCTGGATAACTCATTTCTTTTTAGTGCTGATTAATATTCCATTATCTGTATGTGCAGTTTGTCCATTCACCTCCTGAAGGACATCTCGATAGATTCCAAGTTTTGGCAGTTATGAAGAAAGCTGCTATAAACATTTGTGTGAATTTTTTTTTTTTGATAGGAACACACATTTTAAACTCATTTGGCCAAATACCAAGGAACACAACTGCTGGATAACAGTAAGAGTATGTGTAGTTTTGCAAGAAGCTGCCAAACTGCCTTCAGAATAGATATATCATTTTGCAATCCCATCAGCGGCAAGTGAGGGTTCTTGTGGTTCCGTATCCTCACCAGCACATGATCTTGCTTGTGTTTTGGGTTTCAGCCTTTCCAACTGGTGTGTGGGGCATCTCCTTGTTATTTTAATTTGCAATACCCTAATGGCATACGATGTGGAGCATCTTTTCATGTGCTTATTTGACATTTCTGAATCTTTGTTGAGGTGTCTATTCAGGTCTTTTGCCCCTTTTGTGAGTGAGTTGTTCTTTTACTCGTTGTTGTGTTTTAAGAACTCTTCACATATTTTGGCTAACAGCCCTTTATCAGATATATTCCTTAAAAATATTTCCCCTCTCTTTAGTCAGTGTTTTTAACAATGCAGACATTTTTAGTTGTAATTCCAACTTATCATTTGTTTTACTCATGGATTGTGCCTTTGGTGTTATATCTAAAAGTCATTGCCATACAAAAGGTCACATAGGTTTCCTCCCTCCTTCAGGGTTCTAAGACTTTTATAGTTTTATGGTGCTTGGCATTGAGGTCTATGGTCCATTCTGAATTAATTTTGTGAAGAGTGTAAAGTCCACATCTGGATTTTGTTGTTGTTAAATGAATATATACAATTGTTCGAACAACATTTGTATTGCCTTTGTTCCTTTGTCAATATCAATTGACTATATTTACATAGATCTGTTCCTGGGATCTTTGCTTCATTGATCTTTTTGTTTATTCTTTCACCATAACCACCTGCCTTTATTACTCTAGGCTTACAGAAAATTTTGTGATTGAGTAGTGTCCACCCTCTATCTTTCTTTTTCTTCAATAATATGGTGCTATTTTGAGTCTTTTCCCTTTCCATATAAACTTTAGAATCACTTTGCTGGAATAACTTGCTAGAATTTTAACTGGGATTGTGTTGAATCTGTAGATTAAACTGGGGAGAGTAGACTTCTTGATGATAATGAGTCGTTGGGATATCTTTTGTTTATTTTACTTAACTCATTGATTTCTTTCATCAGAGTTTCATAGTTCTTCTCATATAAATTCTACATATATTTTATTAGGTTTGTAACTAGATGTTTCATTTAGGGGGTTGATGTTAATAGTATTGTATTTTTAATTTCCAATTCCACTTGTTCATTGCTGTTATATAAAAAAGTAATGGACTTTTGCATCTTTATCTTTGTGTCTTCCAACCTTGGTATGATTTGCTTATTAGTTCCAAGAGTTTTCTTTGTTGATTCTTTTGGATTTTCTACATAGACAATCTTGTCATTTGCAAATTAAAATAGTTTTATTTCTTTCTTTTCAGCCACAATACTTTTTATTCCCTTTTCTTATCTTATTGCATTAGCAGGACTTCCAATATTATGTTTAAAAGGAGGTTGAGAGGAGTTATCTTTTCCTTATTCCCGATTTTAGTAAGAAAACTAGTTTCTCACCACTAAGGGTGATGTTAGCTGTAGGTTTTTTGGTAGGTGGTCTTCATCAAGTTAAGAAGTTTCCCTCTGTTCCTAATTTGCTGGAGGTTGTTTTTATAAATGGGTGTTGGATTTTGTCAGGTATGGATTTTTTTCCTGTATCTATTCATATGATCATGTGATTTTTTTATCTTTAACCTATTTATGTGAGAGACTACGTTAACTGATTCTTGAATATTGAACAAGACTTGCATACCTGGGGTAAATTCCATCCTGGTGTCATTTTAATATACTTCCTTACATACTTGTCTTAATTGAGAGTATGACTCAATGGTTAAGACTAGAGTCGGCTGCTTGGGTTTAAATCCCACCTCTCTTGCTTACCACTGTTAATGTAGGCAAGTACTTTAACCTCATTATGCCTCAGTTTTTGCATCTGTAAGATTATGTGAAAAGTACTGATCCCAAAGAGTATTGTAAAGATTAAATTGAACCTAAAAAACTTAGCACCCTGCCTAGCACATGGTGGGTGCCATGATGGTTTTTAAAAGGTGTCCCTCCCTATTTGAATGTGTTCTCAGTGTGTTTTCTCTGCTTTTGTATTTCTAGTGCCTAGTATAAAGTAGATACTAGGCAAAAGAAAGCACTATGGAGTAAAATATACATTTTTTTCTATTTTATGGTTGTTAAAGATTCTGTAATTCTACTTTGATTATATATTTGACATTCAGATAAGTTATCCCCAAAGAAGGCTCCCAAGGGGGTGGCTTGTCTTATGCTGTCTGGGCATAATCCCTAGAACATCCTCCAAGGTGTATGCTGACTCTAACTTCCTTTGGATCATTTTCCCAGGCTTGGTTGTTTCAAAGTTCTGTGAACAGGAAGGTCACCAGGGAAGAGTTGAAGGTACTATTACCCCATTTTACAGAACACAATGCCAGGAGAGACATGTATTTTCTGATGGTTTTCAGGGGTTGAAACAACTTCTCTGAAGATTGAGCATCACCTGAGGTTAGCAGCAAGAGAACATAGCTTCTCTGTTTGACCCTAGCCCCTCTTTCCCTTTTAACAGTCTAGAGTCAGAATACCCACTATCAACCTAATGGAGAATGCCTTAGAGGTAGACCACATAACTCATAAACAATAATGAATAAGCATAGGCCACAGTAATGGGAAATGGCCCTGCCATCAAGAGGAATCAGAATCACACTGTGCTGGCCATGTTTGCCTCATGTGCACGACATACAGTTGTGAAAAATGGCAGCGCATGGGCTCTTCCCAAATGGAACCGGCACAGAAATAATGTGAAGCTGTGACAGAGAAAAGAGCACATGCTCACTCTGGTAAACAGCTGAAGACCTTCTGCATGAACACAGCTCTCCTGGGAGAATTTCCCCCCTCGGGAAATCATGTCACATGCTCTCAAAAGAGGCCACCAAAGGCCAGGGCCTCTGCAAGACAGTGGGGGTATGCTGGTGAGTTAGGCAGACTTGAGGATCATGGACATGTCTGGACTAATCCTTGGAAGTTCTGAATGTGAATTGTGAGGGCAGGGTCTCTGCATGATGTCACTGTTGCCTTTTGGGGTCTGGTGATTCTTTGTGTTGGGGACTTCCTGTGCATGGTAAGATATCCCTGGTCTTTACCCACTAGATGCCAGGGGCCACCCTCACAGTCACACTATATAAACCAAAAATGTCTCCAGATGTTGTCAAGGGCTAGTGAAGGGCATAAAACCTTTTCCCATCAAAAACCACTTCTTTAGGAGAATGGCTTAGAAGTTCTGGCACATCCATTCAGGAAAAACCAAACCTGCAACTGGGAGGTTTATCCAGTCTCACTGGAAGAAACGATGTTCATTTTAAAAAGCAGAAGGTGATATTACATTTATTTTGTAAGTTGTGACCAGCTTGGACTAAGAAAGATCTGGGTTTTAGAGGAGACTGCTGAGAAATAGGAGAGAACAGGTGACCCAGAAATCACAGGAGCCAGGGAAGCTCAAGGAACCACATAGGATTAGGAAGCCCAAAGAAAACACAGATCAGGCAGATGCAAGTAAAGCCACCAAACGTGTGGAGCGCAGAAATTGGCTATCGACGTGAGTTTAGTCGAGGCAGACAAACAGGGCCACGCCAGGGTGATACTCACAGTGTCTAATAACCAAGAATATAGCAGAGGAACTGCCAATCCTAACAGCTATCAGCTGAAGCCACCCATCATGGGCAGTCCAGGGCCTGGTAGGGCCTGGGGACACCAGAGAGGGAGCACCGGTTGGTGGCAGTCAGATAAATCAGGAAGGCTCCAGAAGAGCTTGAGAATCAAATTCAGAGAAGGCCCCAGCAAAGCAGCAGTGCTCAGAGGCCAGGGGCAGAGCGGGAGAAATAAGAGTTCCCAGGGCCCAGATCTGTCAGAGGGTTGAGTCCTATGTAATCCTGTTCACTGCCTACCTAGATCCAAAGACACGGGAGCCGCTTCAGGCCTAAATTATGTATACACACGAGCAAAGACGAAAGCGAGCACAGAAAAATGAAAGCCCTTGATTTGTAGCCTTTCAGCCTTGTAGGTGATATTCCCCCTTCTTTTATTTAGCGGTCTGTTGATAGCGCTACAATTTTGTTTCAGCAATAAAGGTAAAATATATGTGGATGTTAACAAAGATGAGCCAGAAGAGCCTTTGGAAGGTTGCGGCCGGTTAGAATTTAATATTCATTAAGATTTTTTTTAAAAAAAATCTATTAACTTTATTGCAGAAGTCATAAAAACAAACCCGATACTACCACCTTCTTCCCTCCCAGGCACGTGGCGCAGCACTTCAAAGCAGGCCGTGCCTCTATGAAGGAACGGGCTGTCGAGAGTGCGACTGAGCTCAGGGGCTTGACTGATGTTTCCTGCCGGAGGGAGACAGCTGTCCATTCCCTTCGCCCCTCTCATCGTGGTCCAGCTCTGGCTCATGGTGCATGCTGACCGATGAGGCCCGCGGCCAGCCCTGTCCTTGCCAGGCTATAGTGAGAAGTAGTCCTCAGGACACACACACCGTCCATCAGATTAGCTCTGATCACAGCCTAATTACGCCAAGTACAGCCAAACCTCTATCTGTGCTTTTCCGGGGATGGGTGGAAACAGAAATGGGTAATTGAGAGACATTAAGAAAGGAACTAAAATACCCTGCGTTGTGCTGAAGGATGAGTATGATTAATGACACATTATTGCGAGGGAGAGTAAAGAGGTTGCTGCCCACCCGTTCTCCTGCCAGGCAGCCAGCAGACCCTTCTTCCTCAGTGGGGATTAGTGTAGGTGCTGGCTTGCAGGAAGCCAGGCTGTTGGCATCAGCACCTTCTGGAAGGCCCAAACCTGTTGGGTTGCTGTAGGGCAACCGTGCAGCTCCAGAGAGGGCACCAAGATATATAGGAAGCTCCGTGCCTGAGGGCTGGTTTCCAAGAAGATGGCACATCTGTCCTTTATTCTTCCCAGAAATGTATGCTCAACGTAGGAAACTGGCTTGTTATTAATACACAACAGCAAGTATTGGGGGGAACATCAATTAGGGAATAATGAGCTAGCACTCAGATATTCAGATATTCATGCACACAGAGGTGAATCACGTCAGAATACCTAATGGAAACGATTTAGGAACAACAAATATATGCTCTTCAATTAGGAGAATTGTTGAATCTACACCGTCTGATACAGTAGCCACTAGGCACATGTGACTGTGTTTAAATTTCATTTAATTTAATTAAGGACAGTTAAACATTCAGTCTCTCAGTCACATGAGGCACATTTTAAATGCTCAATAGCCACACATAGCTGGTGGCTATCACAGAGGCGGTACAGATGCCAGACATCTTCTTATCATCACGGAGAGACAAGATGGACACTCTGGGATTAAAAAAATGCTAGTGTATCCTTATAATGGACAACTGCATATTCTCAAAAACATGAGGTGAATGCATGTAGTCTGATATAGAAAGGTCTCCCTTGTGTATTATGTGTCAACGAGTTATAAAGGTTTATAATATTAATTATTCTTAAAAAACAAGTGTGACACATATACAAACTCACACACATTTTATGTAAGTTAGAAAACAGACTGGAAGGATGTACCCCAAATTATAAGCAGTGGTTATCTTTTTTTTTTTTTTTTGATACCAGGGATTGAACCCAGGGCGTTTAACTACCAAGCCACATTCCCTAGACCTAGCAGCAGTTATCTTGAGGAGAAATTTACTTTATTTTCTCCACTACACGTTATCCAAATGTATTTCATTGAGCATGAGTTACTTTTGTAATTAAAGAGATTTAGTGGATGAAAAGGTGTGGAACTGGTTGAGAAGCATGAGCAGAGGTTTTCTCTTTGCCTCTTTATTTGACTAGTCTTGTTCGTGAAGCTGCCTGCACGGGGCTGACCAGCTGGCTGGCTGGAAAGGGCGCAGTTCACAGCTGCCATCAGGACACTCCCACAGGCCTGCGCTCCTGGTCTGCAGTGTCTCTGCTGGTAGGGGATGAATCCACTTTGCAGGCATTCGGAGGACCACTCACAATTTCTATGAGTCCATAGCAGAGGAAGATGAGGCAGAAACACATGGCTGCCATGTCGAATAGCACATGGGGGGCTGAATCAAATGGGTACATGTCAACCAGGGGACTTCCCTGCCACATAGGAGTGATCGGAGATATGTCCCCCTGGCGTGTCGTGTGTGTGTATGTGTGCATGTGGGAGAGGCATCCGTATCCATCCTGTCCCTGGGAATTCCTCTCTCTTCTGGCCTATGTTCTATGTGATGGACCTAGAACAGGACCTGCTTTCTTACTTCTTCCCCTTTAGAAATCCATCCCTGCCTTCCCTCCCCCTTCCACCCTGACATGCCCTCCAGCACCATGGACGCCCTCCTCTGGGGTGTGAGTCACATGAACTCCTGCACTGTTCTGGGTCCCCTTCTGCTCTTGTGGCTGTGGGCCACTGGCAGGATTCCTTGAACTGTGAAATCCAGCTTCATTCTGGGGAAAATGGATGATCACGAGCCTCTACTTCAGAGTCAAGGAAGGGACAGTGAGGAGCTTAGGCAGGCTTGGCATATAGTATGTGCTAGATAAATGCTATCTTGCATTGGAATTAGCATTTGTTTTTTGCTGAGTAATTCTGCAGAGCAGCTCACCATTGTCTCCTCTTTATGTGGCTGCATCTCTCAGATGAATGGAGAGTCATTGAAGGACAAGAACATCTGCTTCACATTATCTGTCCCTTAGGCTCCTGACAGTGAGCTGCCCCAGCCTACTGGTGGATTCACTTTTGGTGGGGTGCTGGGGGATATTGGGAATCTGACCCGGGGCACTTTGCCACTGAACTACATCCCCATTCCTTTATTTTTTATTTCAAAACAGGGTCTCGCTTAGTTACTAAGAGAGTCCTCAAATTTGCAATCTTCCTGTCTCCGCCTCCCGGGTTGCTAGGATTACAGGTGCCCATCACCACACCCTGCTGGTACATTCACTGTTACTTTCGCTTTGAACACTTTGGAGAGCCCGGGCGACATCCTTCCATTGTCCTCCTATGTGACAGGGAAGCCCTCCCTGACCCACGTGTGTGTCTGCCAGGTGCTGCTTGACATTGAGGCCCAGGGTTTTTCTGCTTCATCCTGCAGCTGAACCCGGTGCCCGAGTTGTGAGGGCAGCTCAGCTGCATCTCGGAGCACAGTGCCTAGCTCAGCCCTGGGAGGCTGCTGGCCACTGAGCCCCACACAAACCTGGGCACCTGACGGTGCTGTAGGTGGACAAATGGGGTTACCTTGGGTGTCAGAGAGGAAGGGCCCAGGGTTTCCCTGTGTGCTTCCTTAGAAGTGTATCCATTTCACTTTTAGTTTTCTCTAAGGAAGACAATCTTGTTAGTCTCTGCCTATTGCCATCCAAGAAGAAAGCTGAGGGCTTTCTTCTACTTGGTGACAGATACTGATGTGAAACTGTGATGACAACAACAATACTGTTTGTGTGCTTCTTAGTATGTCTGAGAGAGACACTGGGCTAATAGCATTTTATGCATATATATGTATGTATAAACGTGTGTCTGTACGTACGTGTGTGTGTTTGTGTGTGTTGTGATTGATCCTCATTATTGGTGAATGATATTTTTGTGAATTAGCCTACCCACCAAAATTTATTTGTAAACTGAAAATCAGTACTCATAGCATTTTTGTGGACATCTTTTGATGCATACAGTGATGGGAAATTTGTCACCTGATGCTCAAAGTTTTCGTTGCATCTGAGCCTGGTGACACCCTGCCTTCTAATTTATTCTTGGGTACTGTAAATAAGTGTCCTCTCCATGGACTACTTAGTGCCACATTTTCCTAATTTGGGGGCCTTTCATTGGCAGTTTTGATGTTTCAAACAGTCTCCAAGTGTGGTGCTGAGTGCTATCTAGTGTCGCTCAGGGCAGGAAGGCTGTGGTGTGCCCTAGCAGAAGGTGACTTGTTAGCAAGCTACTTCAGGCATGAGTTATAGCGCTGTTGGCCGTGAGCTGGGTGTTGTGAGTCACCGATGCCTAGTTACTGAGGTGTCCTTAACCAGAAGCCTAAAACCAGCTCATATATTGATAGGTTAACAGAAACATTGAGACCAGAGGCTCCCAGGCACCCAATGCTCCTCTTCTAGGAGCAGTGCTTCAGCATTTCACTCATTTGGGTTCAATAACTTGACCAGACATAGCTACACAAGACTCTATGGTATGTATGAATCTTTGCTAAATCTCCCGAGTCTGTTGGAGATGGAGTGGACTGTGATGCTTAACTTCACAGACTCTGGGCTGGAGTCACGGCATCTCTGTCCACTGACATTACACATCTGTTTTGGCCAAGAACCGTAGCTGCTGGGGATCCTGCTCCGAGCCATCAGGACATGTTTGTCCTTAAATGATTTTCCCTGTTTCTCAGCTCCTGCAATCAGCCACATACTTGGAGGAGTGGTGGTTTATCACTTGCTGGACCAACCACACCACAGGCAGAATCTTGCTGTGTGCGTTAAGTAATCAAGGTGGCTCCATGAGGCACAGCAGGCCCCGGCAGCCTCTCCTCAGCTGGCTGGTGGCCACCTGCTGGCTGTCCTCTCCACCTGGAGAGTCACAGTGAAGACCCAAGACTCAGTGAGTACCCTGGCCGATGCCCCACTCTGTGGAGTCCCCAGTGGTCTGTGAGGGAGAGCCCAGCTCTGAAGCTGGCTTCCCTCGTGCCGGAGCCCAGGCCGGGCCACATGGCGATGACGACGGCAGGGGTAGCTGAGTTTGGGGCTGTTTACTGTGGCTCAGGCACAGTGGTAAGTAGGGCCTGCAGCTTGTCCTTGATTATTTGTTGTGCACGTCACAACCATGTGAAAGAGATCCTTTCCATATGCCCATTGAGCAGATGAAAAGATGAAGGCACAGCATGTCACATGGTGTGCCCAAGACTCACAGGTGGAAACTGGCAAAGCCAGGATTTAAAAGTAGTTGGTTCACCCCAGAGCCAGCTGCCTTCCCATGACCATATGACACCCTTCTGTGTCCTCGAGGACCAGCATTCTCATCAAGATGGGGGACATTGCAACAGAGAGTCCATGAATGCAGTGTGCAGTTCCTGACACTGAGCTGAGTCGGGAAAGAGTTTCAGTCCCCTTCCTCTTCACTCTTCTCTCTTTCCTTTTTCTTTTTTTTTTTTTGGCAATGCTGGGGTGGAACCCAGGGCTTTGTACATGCTAGGCAAACGCTCTACTCAGAGCTACACCCCTGTCCCCAAGTCCCCTTCTGTAAACACAAGCTCCCTCCTGCCCCAGGCTAGCTCTGAGCATTCTGCTGTTTCTCTGGAGCTGACAAGGATTCAGCTGTTGATTGGGAGGGGGGTGCTCTGACTTGTGTCACGCATCACAGAAGTGGTCTTACTCCAACTTGCCCACGCTGCCTATCTGCTGGCAGTTGGAGAAGGAGTCAAGTGTGGGACTTAGGAGGTCGGCCTGCTTTAGTCACTGCCCTACCACTCCTGACAGCTGGCAGACCCCGCCAGAGCTGGGGCAAGACCCCATGAGGCAGCTTCTGAAGTGTGCCTCATCGGGTCTGAGGCAGCCTGCAAACTGAGCTGCTACCGTGGCCCCCGGCCCCCTCCAGGCCCCTCGGCTCCCTGTGCTTCCTGTGTCCTGGGTTTTTCTGCCCCCCTCACCCGGGCAGCCTCATGACTGTGCTATTGGGAGCCTTCTCAAACTTTTTATGCTCCACTTTCAAAGCTGTCTCGAAATGAGATAAGTGAACGCCTAATACAGTTTTTCCGAAACACCTGTATTTGTCTGGCTGACCTAATATTAACACAGGTTCTCGTCTCAACTTGAACGCTGCTGTATCTATGGCTGCCCCATTACCATGGCCGCTGCTGAGCCCTTAGCACTCATCTGTGTGTCTGATGCTGTGAATGCCAAGTGAGTGGTGCAGGACGGCTCCCACCCTCCAGGCAGATGGGCCCGCTACCCGGCAAGTGTACCCGAACTCACAAGAGGCGGGATCCGACCCCCAGGCTGGCAGCCTGCCTGTTTAGTTGCTCTGCTAAATCCTGGCACCTGAGACTTTGGTTGCTCCCTGAATTCCCTGAGCCCTGGTCACAAGATGAGCAGTGCCTTCCAGGCTGGGGAAGCAGAGATGACAAGCCCCTGCCAGCCCTGGAGAGGGGTCAGGCCAGCTGATAATTAAAGGGCACCTTGGACACATTGCCAAATCTATTATTGGTTCTAGTGGAGAGGACTTCATTCCACACAGGGCAGAAGAAGTAGAGAGTGTGAAGTATTCGGAGCTCATAGTGGTGAGGGCGTGGTTCTTATCCCAAAGCAGCAACCCAGAGGCAACCCTTAGAGATGTTTAATCCTGAGCCGGGGGTCTGGCCGGTGGCTTCAGTATCACCTGGGTGGTAGAAAAATGGAGATTTAGGGCCCTACCTCTGACCTATGGAGTTAGCCTTCCTTGGGGTAGGGTCCAGTTGTCTGCATTTTAACAAGCTTTCTGAGACTCAGGTACACACTGAAGTTTGAGAACTACATCCTTGTGGGTTGTCAGCAAACCTGAGCCTCCAGCAATGCTCTCAGCTTGCCCTGGCTCAGCTCAGTGTGGGGCCAGAGAAGAGAAAGCCCAGGGGTGGCTGTGTCAAAGAGAGGCTCTGAGCACTCACTTTGGAGTCAAACCTGGACCTCTTTGGATCTTTAGCATGTTCCAGAATTTCTGAAAATCAGTGACCTCCTGTACAAAGTGGGAATGGCTAGCAGGGCCCATTATTATTCTAGGTACCCATGGCACACCTGGCGTAAGGTGGCCCCAAGGACTGCTTTTGTTGTTCTCATGACTATCTGCAACCAAGGGACTGAGTTAGCCGAATCCATGAAGATCTAAGCTTTGGGGGGCTTCACAGGCTCAGGAGTCAGCAGTGCTGCCAAAGGGCAAGGCTCGAGACCCCTGCAGACCCTTGGGCACCTCTGTGGATGCCACTCCTCCTGTAGCCTTTGGGGCATCCTTGGACCTGGGGACAGCAAATTGAACAAAACTAAGTCCCCATACAAGGACAGTCCCTTTAGATGCCTGGCATGTGGCCCTGTCTTGGCATTTGGAGCCTGGACAATCTTACTGCCCCATCAGGCTCATGGACAATGGACCCTGCTGCTATTTATCTTACCTACTACCTCACTGATAAAGTCTACAGAGGAATAGTGGGTCTGTTAGGACATACCCATTGAGCCTTTTATTTTAAGTGACACATTCTAGTACTGGTTAATTGTAATTCTGATAACATTACTTGTAATACTGTCTCCAGTCCTGAGAATTAATTTGACTGGAAAATTTCCAGAAGGACTTAAATGTTTCTCATTAAAAGCATCATAGATAACTTATTAGACATTGTAGCTAATTGTAATACCACCCAATGTAAAGCCTCCCAATTAAGATGCTGTTTCTTCTCCTGTGATTAGTTGGGAAACCTTTTCCATATGAATATGCCCTCTAAAATGTCGATCAATTAAGCATATGTAATTGGACTGAACCGTTGGCTCCCCCAATAATCACTCTCTCTAGTGAGCTGTACCCCAGCTGGGCTGGAAAGCTCCTGAAGACAGATTTCCTCAACTCTAGTTAGGGGCTGAAAAATGGTTCTCTGTAAGGCTGCTTGTGCGCCAGATATTTCTCTTGGCCCCGTTGACAGGGATGAATTCTGCTTTTTCAATATGGAGGACGTCTTCAATGCATATATTTTTCCTTAAAAAGATAAAGAGAAGCCATTCTGTGTCTTGGATTCCTGACCTCCCTTGAGGGACACACCTGTGGGAGAGTGGCCCCTGTTGGGCAGCTGCTGCTTGCCCCAGGGTTGGAGGTTCGACCTCAGTTCTCAAGCTTCCTCCACATTTATGGGACTTCAGAAGGACTGCCCGTTTTCCGTGCCTGGGAAGTCACCCAGGAAAGCCTAACAATGCAAGGGAGCTTTTGCTGGTCACCACCAAAGTGTCTGAGCTCATGCCACTTTGCAATGCTCCATGGTGGAAACCTCTGGAAGTCATTAAGGGGGCTGGGACATAGCCAAGGTTTGTAGGAGAGGCAGGACAAAAACTGCAGTGAGCCCGGTGTCAGGAGGAAACAGCTCATTGTCACTGCATCTGCCTTTTTACTCATGACTTTCCCCACTGAATTCTCCTGCAGCCACGTGTAGGTGAGAAATGAGGAAAAAGAAAGAAAGAAAGAAAGAAAGAAAGAAAGAAAGAAAGAAAGAAAGAAAGAAAGAAAGAAAGAAAGAAAAATCCACAGAAGAGCCCAAATCAACAGCTCAAACAACTCCAGAATCAATCAAAAGCTCATCTCTTCAAGGGGTATGTTCATTGGCGGGGTGACCGCAAACTGCCTGGGCTTGCTGTACCTGGGTACAACAGGGCAGATGTCCACAGGACCATCCAGGAGAAGGACAGATGGAGCTGTAATTAGGGGAAGAGCTTCCAGCTGATTCTCAGAATGGGCCAGAGGTTTGCAGCATCCAGGACATATAAACTGGTGCATAATCTGGGGTAGTCAGGTATGAAACCTAAAGACACATCCATGGATTTCCTTTTAATAAATCATCTCCTCTAGTAGTCATTTTTCATCAACAGGCAATTCAGGAAAAGTTGGAATTGAGCATAATGTTGCATATCATATCAGAACATCTGGTCCTGATATGCAGGAACAGCTGTTTAGTACTTGAGATGGAAACAACATCTTCCCCAGGGCTGCCACGGTTCACCTCCCGGAGGTGCGGGGTGGTTGTGTCCCAGGATCTCCTTTCCTGGGTAACAGGGACAGCAGCGTTATCAGTGGGGCACTAAACGCTGCATATTGTTTTACAACACACCAGATACTTGCCAAGCACTTTCCTATGTGATCACATGAAATCTTCACATCTGGGTTCACTGGTGTGTAGATGGGGAAAGGAAGCCATAGAGCCAGAGACAGGCTCTGCACAAAGTCCACTGTGGGTCTGTGCCATGCCACAGCTCAGGTTCTTCCACCACCACCACGAATTGCTCATAAAGGAGGAAAGAAGACAACTGTGGAGATCCCAAATGAAGAAGACAGCAGGGGATTTCCTTTATTTGTTCTGTGGTCATGTTTTGGATGGGAGATGTTGATTTTGCTGCTCTGTCATTATGTATAGCACACCGTCACCAGGTGGCAGCAGGATGCCTTGGTCACATGAGCCAATCAGCAAGCCCTGTTCTTTACCCAGTGTTCAAGGTGGTAAGCAAAACCTTATTTGTAAGCAAGACTTTCGAAGTCTTTGATAAAAACTTTGAAAATCAAATGTTTAGGAAAAGAATGACACTTATACACCTAATGTCAAAGCAGATAAATCTTAAAAGCAAACTTGATAACACAGTCTTAAGATGTAGGCGGGTTTCCTCCTGATCCTTAGGCACATTGAGGTAGCGGGCTGCCCCAATCTTTGCCTGGGACTGTGATAGAAGTGGTGGTCTTCATGAGTCCAACAGAACATTTAACTTGATATCCAGATTTTCCCAGAACTCAGTCTCTTAGATCCAGATTTATGTTTTGAAAGATTTTCATCATTCACTCGCTCAGTGTTTTTGGACTTGCTTTCTATCCACGACCTATTGGTGTATGCAAGAGCAGATGCACTATGGGGTAGTTGTGCCCAATAATTAAAAAACAGAAAGGGCGTGACCTTAGGAAGCGGCCCCTCCGTGGCATCGTGTGCCCGTGCCTGACCTCTGACAGAGCTGTTTCCCGGTCACTCCACATTCCCTCACCTGCCACTGCCACCTCTTTTGCTAAGAACCATTTCTCATCTAGGAAGCTCCTGGGGATCCTCCCTAGCCTCTCCCCTACGCTTGCTCTGCTGAACGCCAAGGCTGAAGTGGACCACTCAAGCTCGGAGCCTGGGTGGAGCTGGGTTCAAATCCTAATGACCCAAATTCCCTCTGTGTGTTTCATTTCATTTTATTTTAATTTTTTTATTTGTTCTTTTAGTTACACATGACAGTAGAATGTATTTTTATATATCATACATATATGGAGAATACCTTCCCATTTTTGTGGTTGTACATGATGTGGAGTTAGGAAAGTTATATCTGATTCATTCTACTATCTTTCCCATTCCTATCCCTTGGCCAGCCAATTGTGAGTCAGCATCCACATCAGAGAGAATATTCCGTCTTTGTTTTTTTGGTTCTAGCTTATTTCACTTAGCATGATATTCTTCAGTTCCATCCATTTACCCACAAATACCATGATTTCATTCTTCTTTATGGCTGAGTAATATTCCATTGTGTATATATACCACATTTTCTTTGTTCATTCATCTACTGAAGGGACCTAGGTTGGTTCCATAGATTGGTTATTGTGAGTTGAGCTGCTTGCTATAAACATTGATGTGGCTGTGACTCTGTAGTATGCTGATTTTAAGTCCTTTGGGTATAAACTGAGGAGTGGAATAACTGGGTCAAATGGTGGTTCTGTTCCAAGTTTTCTGATGATCTCCATACTGCTTTCCAGAGTAGTTACACCAATTTGCAGTCCCCTGTGCGACTTTTATCACTTAGCCTCTTCAGTCTCTGTTTCTTATGGGAGCTGTAACCTCATAATGGATTAATCCACTTGATGAATTAGTAATAATTTCAGTGGACTGCTGGGTGGTGACATAGGCAGGTGGGGTGTGACTTGGAGGAAGAGGTCACTGAGGATATACCCTTGGGGACTACATCTTGTCCCTGGCCCTTTCTTTTCTCCTTTTCTCCTTCCTGGCTGCCATGAGATGAGCAAGCTTTTCTCTGTCACATCCTTCCACCATGATGCCCAAAGCAGTGGAGTTGGCCAGCCATAAACCGAACCTCTGAAAGCCCAGTTCTACAATCTTCACAGCTGAACCCTAGAAACTAGCAAGGGTTGATAGAGATATTAAGAATAGAAGGCTGGGATCAGGTGGTCACTGCTCTCTGATGGAGGAGGAGCGTCTGAAGAGTTGGTACAGCAAGTTTATTTACATGGAGTCTCATAATCAATAAGTAAAGGGCCATTCTGGTGGCGCATGCCTGTAACCCCAGCAGCTCAGGAAGCTGAGACAGGAGGATCTGAGTTCAAAGACAACCTCAGCAACATCAAGGCTCTAAGGAACTCAGTGAGACCCTGTCTCTAAATAAAATACAAAATAGGGCTGGGGATGTGGCTCAGTGGCCGAGTACCTCTGAGTTCAATACCCAGTACCAAAAAAAAAAAAAAAAAGTGAAGTACCGTGCAGGCATTGTTCTTTGTGCAGTAGAGACTTTCTAGTGCTGCCATGTTTGGAGCTTCCTGCCGCCCTCAGGAGGCCCCTGGTCTAACCTGACTGTTAGTTGGGCAGGCTCAGAAGTAGCAGCACTGGTGAAATACTGCAGGGATCTATGTTCAGAATCCTCTATTCCCTAGAGGCTGGGTCTGAAACCTAGGTCAAGAATCGATTGGCTCCGTGGCTAGCACAGAAACTCCTTTAGAACAGGGCATCAGCCCACAACTGGGCCATCTCAGTCGGCACCCTTGTACCAAGAATATTCCCAGAAAGGCATCGCCTCTGTCACAGCACAGTTTCAAAACCCACGATTCAGTCACCGCTCCTGACAATCCAGCCTCTTTCCCTCCTCTAGGTTGTCCTTGTCAGGAGTGTTTGTCACAGTGATGGAAAGCTCATGAACACAGCACCTTTGAAGGTACAGCTTGTGTTCTAAGTTGCAAACACTTGTAGTGGGAGAGGAGTTAGCAGGAACTGCAACCAGAATCCTCTTGGGTCCCTGTAGGAGGCCTTGTGCCCACTCACATCAGCCACCCCCATCACAAATGGCCTGAGTGACAGCTTAAATTTCACCCCTTCCAAAACTGTCTTTATAAAGACCTCTTGCTCCAAATCTGGCCGGAGATGGTACCTTCAACTAATATTGGGCTCACTTTTCTTGGTTTTCATCTTCAGTTTGTGGTGTTTGAAAGGAACGTGAGGCTGAGGCACATGAAGAAGCATGGAAAGTCTGAGCAGTTCTCGAGCCAGCTAGGCAATTCCCTTCTGTCGGGCTCCACCATGTCACACTGGAACCTCTGTCAACGGCAGCAGGGTGAGTCCTTCACGTGCACACACCTGGAGTCTGACATTCCCGGTTCTTCTCCCTGAAATCTTTGGCTCAGGTACCTAACGCCAGAGGGAGGTCTCACCAGGGATCACACCGACAGAGGGTATTTAAATCTGGAAAACATTATCGAGAAATATGAGTCGTGTCAGCCATCTCCTGTGCTAACATTTTTTCAGAGTGAATTATTTTGTGGCTGTTCGAGGAGGGGGCCTACTGGAAAGGAAGGCAGATGGGAGGAACAGAATTATTTATAATTATGATATGTGTTGGCGGGACGGGGGCTGTGCCTTCTGAGACACAAATGGATGACAAAGAATAAGTTATCTCCTTATAGATAGAACATGGCAATAATTGCATAGTTTCTGGCTTCAAAAAGTCATAATCTATTAATTTGATGGATATCAAAAAGCCATAATCTGTCAATCAGTGTCAGAAGAAAGAGTGCCTCGGAGCTTTGAAGCCTGACATTTAGAGTACTGCTGGATACCTTTATTTTTATTCTGATAGTAATAGGGAGGAAGGATTCAAACATGCACAGCATACTTAGGGAATGAATATCATTTTAGTTGTCTTAACAATTTTGCAACTTAAAAGTGGCATTGGATCAGTATGCCGTATTGGAAAAAGTGTAAAAGTCACCCTACAGTGAATTACGGGGAGATAATTTCAACCTACAATTTCACTGACATTACCCATTATGGCATTGCCTCCTTGGTTTAAATGTGAATGGAACCTGAGATTATTTCTCCATAAATTCCTGTGGCCCATCTATTATTTCTATCTACTCCATGGATACATTCCTGAAACATACCAGTGGGCGCCGAGGAAAATAGTCTATCAGTAGAATGTCAAATTGATGGAAGGAAGGAATCGGAGATGTCACACACAAAGAAAAATGCAGCTTTTCCAGCCCTGGTGAGCTTGCCAGTTGCGGTAAACAAAGGTGCCCCTGCTCTGGTCGGGGAAGAACTGGGCTCCACGGCTCCTTGACACTCAGCGCAGGTTAGAAAGCTGAGCCCTGTGGCCTTGGCCTCCTTGTTATCCCTCCAGTTGAAGATGCTGTTTAGGTATTTTCCAGGGCAGAGGCCACCACACCCACCAGCCCTGTCTTCCTGTTCCCTAGCAGCTTGGCCCTCCTTCCCCCTCTGTCTCTCTTCCTGAGGTCGAGCCGTGGTTTACGTTGAAGAGGGAGTGACTGTGCACCTTTGGTTCAGCCTCCGTGGCCTCTCCCCTTAGTACAAACACCTCGTTGGAAGAGCAGGGAGCAGGGAGGACACTGGAGCTCAGAAGTCAAGAGAAAGGGACATGAGTCTTCCTCAAAGGCTGCTCTGGACCTAGGCCACGTCCCTGGGAGACAGAGCAGCACCCTGCTCTCTGTGGAGCCTTCCCGTGGCTTCACCGAAACTCACTTACCATCCTATTGTTCCAGGGACAGGGCGAGAGGGAGGAGCTAAGACTGTCCAGTGCCCAGGGACAGGGCGACAGGGAGGAGCTAAGACTGTCCAGGGCCCAGGGACAGGTGAGAGGGAGGAGCTGAGACTGTCCAGGGCCCAGGGACAGGTGAGAGGGAGGAGCTGAGACTGTCCAGGGCCCAGGGACAGGTGAGAGGGAGGAGCTGAGACTGTCCAGGGCCCAGGGATAGGTGAGAGGGAGGAGCTAAGACTGTCCAGGGCACAGGGACAGGGTGAGAGGGAGGAGCTGAGACTGTCCAGGGCCCAGGGACAGGTGAGAGGGAGGAGCTAAGACTGCCAGGACCCAGGGACAGGGCGAGAAGGAGGAGCTAAGACTGCCCAGTGCTCCGGGGCTCTGGGTGTGGACATGCATCTCGTCTGCCCCATGAGCTTGCCCTCCAAGCCTGGTCTCCATCTCACCTTCCTGACTACCAGCGACTCCCGCACCATCTCTGAGCTCCAGGTGACCCCCAGCTGTGGCCCTTCCTGATGCCCCAAAGGCACCTGGGACTCAACATTTTCCAACACAACCTGGGGTCTTACCCTCCGAACCCCACTGCCTTCTGCTGTTGCCTGCTCCATCCACAGCACCAGCCGGCAGCTTGCCCCTCCCTGGTGTCCACTTTCCATCTGGTAGATGGCGCCTCCTGAATGCCTCCATCTGCTTCTCTCCGTCTCCACTGCCAGCACCCAACCACCCAACCTGAGCTCACAATTTTTTTGGGGGGGAGTCTTAAATATCAAGACAGCCCCCTCCTGGTCTCAACCATAGTCATTCTACTCTTCTGTGCACTCTCTTGTCCCCAACCAGAGGGGACAATAGCTTCAATATCATGCCTGTGACCTATGTAACTCCACTGTTTACCATTTCCTAGGGAATTAAACAAAATACAAAATGCTCAAATGTGCTACAAGGTCTTGCATGGGAATCACTGATGGATACCATCTGCTCTTGTATCGCTCTGCACTTGAGCTCCAGCCGTCCCAGTCTGTTCAGACCATCACACACAGGCCTCTTCCCAGCCTCAACTATGCTGTTCACTGTGCTGTGAGGGAATCCTGAGCCTCTCCCGGGTTCCAACTCCTCCAGCCCCTGCATTTCACTCTATAGTCGCTACCTTGGGGAAGGCCGAGCCTCAGTCTAGGTTGATTTCCCCTCCTGTCCTCTGATACCATGTCACATGCCTCTGCCCCGTCGCTCAGGTGGTGATTGTATCTCATGTGTGACTAGGTGTGGTCTCCACCGTGAGACTCACAGCTGCACAGGGAAGACACTGAAGCCCACGGCTGAGCACAGTGGTTGGCAACTTTTAGATAATTAATAATGACTGCATTAGTAGATTTATGGATTAGATATAGAGTTATGGCCCATTTAGCAGATTAGGAATCAGAGTTCACTCCAAGTAAGAGCCTGGCAGAGGCAGAGTGGGATTTGGACTCAGTTCCCACTCCTCTGCCCATCCTAGCACACTAAGATATGGACAGGGCAAGGGAAAATTCTTTTTGAAGTTCCCTCCAGTCGCAGTGAAGTGCCCCAGGTTTTCTTTAGTTTGACGCTCTATCATTTGTTTCACGCAGGATGCTCCTGTGGGACCCTGCCGTCCCTCCCCCTTTCCCACTGTCTTAGTAATGTCAGTCTGTCCAGTTGGGGCCTTTCTTTAAGTGCCCAATCAAACTAATCTGATCAAGTGAACTTGGCTTCTGACTTTGCTCTCACAATTTGCCACCTCTGAATGATTGATGTTGTCTTGTCCCTGTTGGAAAAGTGGCTGCAAATATGATCCAGGGAATCTATAGTCGCAATTCCAGCATCATTTTCACAAGTCGTGGTCAGAATGTAAGAAGCACTGCATGGAAGTCTCGCGTAGACATTACTCGTTTTCTGTCACCTTGGCCTTTACATTGGCCTCCCAAATCCCCGTGTGCAGCAGCCAGGACCAGAGCCTTCTCCCTCCTGGAAGAGTGCTGTGACCGAGCAGACCGTGCGGGGGAGATGAGTGTGTGGGGTGCGGCAGATGATTTATAACGTATTTTCATGTCCACACAATTCACCAGCTCAGGATCCAAGAGAAAGTGGGATAAGTGTAAGCATCACCTTCAGGAATGCTGGCGTGAAGTTCGCGGGGTGCAGAGAGGTTTCTGCTGGCTTTGAAAGCCCATTTCTTATGACACGATTGCCCCAGCTGAAGGCCTTCGGGTAAGGTGCGGGATTTCCTGTTTGCTTATCTATTTTCAACCCAGAATGTCCGCTCTTCCAGCGCAAGGACTGGGTTCTGTTTATCCTCTTATCCCCAGAGGCTTTCATGATCTGGGTCGGTCCTAGGTACTCAAAATATTTCTTGGGAAAAAGCCTTCTCTCAGTGACAATGGAGCATGGGGGAGCCAGAAGGAGTGGGTGGGAGGTGGCTCTCAGTTGGCTTTGCTTTCTGAGAGACACTGGCCTCTCTGGTGAGGCCACGGGTGGAGGCCTGCTCTTGAGGAAGCAGGCAGCCTGGAGTGGCCTTGGAGAGCACAGAGCTGAAGGAGACGGCGTGGGACAGCCACATCTCACAGACCTGGCCTCTGCTTTTCCAAACAGTGTGAAATGCATGGCCTGTGTGCAGACATTCCATCATTCACCACAAAACACAAAGAAACCCCCTATCCTCATCCCCGATGCAGCCTGTACTCACCTCAGACACGCAGGACCAACATGAGGGATTGTGTGTCCCAGAAAACAGGGCAGCATGACAGGGAAGGAGGGACCACCCACTCTACGAAGCCCACTTGGGTTGGCACCACTGTGGGTGACAGAGGCACATGCCTCCCGGGACTCTCCAAGGAGAGCCACAGAAAGCACCCCAGAAGTGTTTGGCTCTGGGGTGGTGCCCACACCCTGTTACCTAGGTCTGCCCAGAGTATGCCAGCGCCTTTGCTTTCTCAAGCCATGGGAGCAGGAGGGACCCTATGGTCCCTGGGGCATTCCATCACACGGTGTCTGAGAGACCACAGGGCACAGCCCAGGGATGGGAGGTACACTGAGGCCAGCTGGCTGTCACAACATGGGTCATGCTGACGGGAAGCTGGTTGTCACAGTAGGGCTGGGCAGTAGGGAGAGAGAAGTGTCCAGCAAGATCTCCTACTTTAGGTGTGGACCATAAAGGTCACTTCAGAGCCCCCACATGCTCCTAGAGCGGGCTTGCTAGCCTGGAGGTTTACACATGAGCAGAGAGAGGAAATGAAGTCCTGGAGGGGCAGCAAGGTGTGAAATAGGCAGAAGCCGGTCAGCGTAGTGGAGTGAATGGGGCACAGGCTCTTGCACCCAGCTCCCCTGGTTCTGAATTCTGCCCTGCTCCCTCCCAGTGCGGACCTGAGGACATGATTTAACCAGTCTTGGTCACGGGCTTATCTTCAGGAAAATGGGGATGCAAAGGGCAGCCTCCAGCTGTTTGAATTTCGGATCATCTGTGATGAGAATATGCTCATAACTACCGGCAGAGGAGGAATAGACAATACCATGCACAGGTATCAAAAATGGACCTGGGACAGATTTTAGGACACTGGAACAGATTTTTTTTAAAAAGAACCATATTTCACAGAGTTTTAGGTCCACTAACCAGGAGTGCTGTGGGCCCAGAGCACACCACCCTGCAGAGATAGCTTCCCAGCGGATCGGATCTGGGACATGTGGGTACCAGAAGAGGACCCAGAGCATCTCTAGCCCCAAAGCTACGAATATGCACTACCAATCGACTGCAGGACTGGAGTGGGTTATGGGTGGGCTACTCTTTCATTGATCATTGTTGGAGTGCTGGGTCCCAGCAGGAAAGAGAGGCTCCCACAGACTGGAATAATCTGAAGGGTGCTTCAGGGACTATCTACTAAGATGTGGAAGGACCTAGGGAGAGATCATCAAGGACACTTCAGTGTGTATGACCGCTTCACAGCAGGAAGCCCTCACTCCCTGGGCCTGAGAGTCAAGGGCAGAGAGGGGCCAACAGAACCTGGAGATGGCACTTAGTGGAGAGGACCCCAGAACAGGAGAGTCAGGGGTGCAGTTTCCCAGAAAGAGGAGCTGGAGGAAAAGGTACTGTAGCCTCACTTGCTCCTGTCTGATGTCCTGCCTGCCCCTTCCATGGGCCAATCCATCAGGGAGCCGAGAACAGAGCTAGGGGAGAAGGCAGCCTATAGAGGCCAAGGTCTTGGAGCACAGATGAGGATGGAGAAAAGTGGAGGATTGATCTGGGAAAGGGAACCGCCAGCACTGTTGTCATCCTGCAAGCAGATACTCTTTGGAAACCTTTGTGGTATCCAAAGAATGAGAGGGAGCATATTTCCATTTGATGGAATACTATTCACCCAGAAAAAAAGAATGGAGCACTATACCCATGCTGCAACACAGACGAACCTTGAAAATGTGATGCTGAGTGAAGGAAGCCAGTCACAGAGGCCAATGCTGTAGGATTCCATTTATGTGAAGTGTTTGGATTAGGCAAATGCAGAGATAGAAAGTAGATTGGTGGCTGCCAGGGCCTGGGGGAGGAGGGAATGGAGAGAGTACTATAGGTCCAGGATTTCCTTCTGGGTGTGGAAATGTTCTAGGAATCGATAGTTGTGATGATTGCACAATATTGTAAGTGTGATAAATGTTGTCGGTGATGACTATCATGTTGTGTTTGTTTTTCACAATTAAGTAGACAAACAAGTAAGTGAGAGGAAGCCTCCTGCTCTTGGTGCTCAGGCTGGCCCATATCCGCATCCCTTTCTGAGCAGGCGCCAATGCGCCACGCCCCTTCCTGCTGGTGGGGGAGGCAGCAGGTGTGCTAGGCACCCAGGTGTGCTCCTCACCTTTGGGCCAGCTCCACCTCCACCAGCTGAGGCCTCCCTGTGCCCTCAGGCCCAGGGCTCGCTCCAGCTGCTGAAGCCCACTGTCCCTACCAGCAGTGCTGAGGATGCCCGGGTCCCAGGGGCAGCACCGAGCAATGACCAGCAGGACAGGCCCATCAGCTCCCTCCATCAGGTGGAGGGCTGGCTCCAGACCCTGGTCCTCGGACTCACTCACGCCCTTCCGGGGGCCCCTCTTCCTTGCCTCACTTCCCCTCCCTCCTGGTCCTTCCTTCACCTCCAAGTCAGCCACCACTCTCCAGCTCTTGTCTGGGGGTTTATGATAACTGTGAGTAATAGATAGCGTGGGTGGAGTTCTTAGGATTAAAATGCAGGTGAGAAGAAACCTGTTGGTGTTCACTGTGCCTCTCCTGTTCCCCGGGAGCCCTGTGTCACATCAATGACTGCCACCGTTTCTGACACAGGTGTAAAGAGAACCCCCTGGGGGGGGTGTGTGCTGAGAGTGCAGATTCCCTGGCCTCAGGCAATTGGCAGATTCAGTTCATCAGGGCGGGGCCTGGGAATCTGCACTGCCTGACCTTTGCAGGCGCTGAGGCGGGGCGGGATAGAAGCAGTGTCCACTGCAGAACGCTGGACAGGCATCAGGGGACAGCCAGGTGTGTCTGCCTGCACAGGCCCTGGCCAGCCTCCGATCAGGTAGCATTTCTACAGCGGGGCTCCCTGGAACTCTGCAGGGAGAAACCCTCCCCTCTACATTGACTTTCCCCTAAACCGATGGGATCCATATCCAAGTGTGGAAGTTAATTTCAGTATTTAATAATCATTAAGTAAAGAGAGAGTGAAATATCTACGCTATGTAATTACATAAAACATGCTTCTGGCAATATTTGCCCCCTTGAAAATTCAAACAGGAAGTCTCCAAGGAGTGAGGTTGTATTCTTGGAGGTGGACACAAAGTAATTGAGCTTAGCTAATGGAGATAATTAATTAGGAAATGGATGTGCTCGCTTCTAAGAAAGAGATTGGAAGGATCTCCCCAAGGCCCAGAGGGCTGTGGCCCAGACACACTAAGGAATTAAAGGGTGGAGCGCCCACGACCCCTGCCTGCATCTCTGCTTGACCCCCACAGTGCCTAGGCCCTAGGAATGTTCCACCAACAGAAAAGTGCCAGAGGAGGCCTTGGGCCAAGTCTGGGCCTCAGCCTGTCAAGTCTCTGAACCTGGTCATCGTTCCACCTCCCACGGGCTGGGCATGCTCATCCTCAGAGCTGGAGTTGCACCAGGAGCAACAGTAATGGGCACTCCCTGAAACGGCCCTGCAGGAAAACCGGCTGTAGACAGAGGTGCCATCCTGTGAGGGTCTTGCTAAACCCTCATCGGCCTCAGCTGTGCACCTGGTGTCCTGCATCTGGGCTTCCTGTCTGACCCTTTCTGCCCAGGTTTAAGCAGGAGAAACCTCGCACTCTGGCCCAGTCTTTCTGGCTGGGCTGCCTGTCAGCACCCCTCCTTCCTCTTCCCAGTTCCAAATGTGAGACCCCTCTTGCCTAATAAGCCTGGCTTGCTGGCCCACTGCTGGTGCTGCCAAGTGGCCAGCCTAGCCCTCAGCCATGCCACTTCAGTGGAATCAAAAGACAGTGCCATAGCTAAAGATTGCATTCAGACCCGCTGATTCCCTCTCCCCTAAGCATCTCGGGGCAGGGTCAGCCAGGACAACATGTCAAGCCCAGACATACGGATGGACCAGAGGGACCAGCAGCTCTCAAGGGAGACAGGAACGAGGTCACCAAGAGGGGGCACAAATGTGGGCAACAAACTTTTACAACACTTCCTTCTCCTAATCTATATACCTCTGTACTGTCAATGTTCTAGAACTGTCAGAAGATTCTGGGCAAAGATTGAAACTACTTGGGATCATTTTGTATGCTACACGTGGGTTAAGAGGAGAGACCAAACCAGAGGTTCCAGGTTCCGTCTCTGCTTAACTTCTTCGCTTCCCTCAATTGCTGACCCAGAATCCACACCTGCCTCCTCCCGTCACCTGGACTCAGCCCCAGCAGCGCCTTGCTGTTCTTGACCTTGGCTGCCCTTGGTGACTTCTGTGAACAAGGGCTGAATCTGACTGCTGCTGGCTAATAGGAAGTCAGCGGGCAGAGAGGTTCCTGAGTGACAGCACAAAGCTAGAGGGGGCTGGAGATGGGGTGGCCTGGACAGGGTTTGTCCTCAAAGCATTTGAGACCACAGGAGTTAGAGAATCAAGCAGGAGATCAGAGAAGGACATACCATGGGGCAGTGATTCACAAATTCATCAGCTGGGTTCATTGGAAAGAGGCCAAAAGTGTGCCGAGAGTTGGAAGGGAACCAGTGATTCACAAATAGATACACTTTGTGGGGTGAAGGTGAGTCTGAGTGCTTAGGGAACCGGGCGGGACTGAGCGCTTGCTGTTTCTTTAGAACAGACCCAACATACCCTGGTTTCTAGGTACTGAAAACTCCGGAGAGACTGAATTTAAAAATTTTAAATGTGGTTCTTCATCTTTCTCAATAAGGACCACCAACGACTAACTATGCTACTTTGGAGTTTCGAGAGCTCCAGGTCCTTTTCCCCTTGCTTAGTGATACAAAATGTGCTAAATGGAGTCAAAATAAGAAAAAGGGATTTTTTTAAGATTAGTGAAAATGCATATGCTGTATTTAAATAATTGAATGTTGACTGCAAATGAGTCTAATAACCAAACATGACTCCTGGTTTTTCATCTGAGTCTCCTAAATCTCAGAACCAACTTTAATTTGCATGGGATCAATATTCCTTTGGGTTTTAAAGCAAACCTTCTTTCTCTTTACTATCATGAGACACACAGTAGTTGACTGGTATGACCAAGAACAAGCAGTATGTAAATAAATGTAGCTAAGACCAACTCATGTGTAACTAACCCTAACTCATTACTTAGAAGAATGACCCAAGATTAATAACCTTAACCATTCTGGGTCATTTGTTAGCTGATAACACTTTTGTGAAGTGTGTTCCTACCTGAAGCTCTGTTTTCACACACCAGGTAGCTGATGAGCTTCCTAAAGCCCATACCTTCATCTCTTCTCCATGGATCCCTGATAAAGAACTTATTTAGGATTTGAGTACCATTTGGGAACTCCATTTCATAATGAATAGCTGCCACTTGCCTTTAGATGGCTATGGTAGGTGTGGATTCTGGGTCAGCAATTGAGGGAAGCGAAGAAGTTAAGCAGAGACGGAACCTGGAACCTCTGGTTTGGTCTCTCCTTGATACAAGACAGTAAATCATAGTTTTAAAACAGACCTTGTTCACTGAATGAGAGTCAACTTCCCCATTCAACAATGAAGCACTGTTGGGCATAATTTCCTATTTGAATAACCCAAAATAAACAAATAAATGAAAAGCAATCTCTAGAAAATTATTAGTGATAAGACAGACAAATATACAATAGTTAACAATCAACCAGAGTCTGCACATCTTTTAATCACAATGGCACTAACCAGACCCACCAAAGCCAAGGGACAGTTTCATTTAGTGCAGTGGGCAGATCTGGGTTCCACATTGGCTTAGAAAAGATGCTGTGTGCTTGTGTCAGGATGTCATGATAATGCAGTGGTTTCTTTGTTCCTGCTTAGGAACCAATAAATTGTGACTGCTGGAAGCTTGGTAGTGGGTTGCCATAAAGCCAAAATCCATAACATCAAGAGGTAGACAGAGGCATATACTGAAATAAAAAATCGACTGTTTGTGCAGATTTCAATTTAGAAAATCAAACACAGTAGCCACAATTTTTCCCCAAAGCACAAAACAAGTATTTTTTTTTCTATTTGAAAAAGTCTCTGTTCATTATAAAAACAAAACCTCACTCTGAATCAGAGACTGAATGTGGGAAAATGTACCAAACTCACTCTCAGAAGTCACTGATGGAAATAAATGGGTCCGAATGAATTAATACTGAACAAGAGTTTTCCATTTATTTCCCCTTTATTACAAGGTGAAATCAGTAATGTTGGAAAAAAAGACCAAAGTGATGTGTTTACCCTGAGAGCAGCCCCTTCACAAGCTACTTCCATGAGCTAATGAGCTTTCATAGCAAACCACCAAATGCATCTCTACATTCCGGTTAAAAGCCCATCCTATGGTAAATGACTCCAGCCTTTCATTTGGCATCAATAGGTGTTTTGTGGTCCAAGTGGAGATTTGGTGCCAAGCTCCTAATTTGGGCTGTATACAATATTTCAAGACCAACTTTCATTAGTATCAATTTACAAATGAATTACGTGTAAGCAACTGAGCTGAGCAACAAAGACTAACATGCATTTGACTTTTCCCTGCTCACTGTCTGGTGTTACCTCTAAGTGCCACGGCTACTGCTCTGTATCATCCACATGCCAAACCCCATGAGGGGGACAGATTTTCCACTGGCCATACATCTCCCTATCCACCCACCGTTGTCAAGTGGATTTGCTGGGTTTGAATAGTCCTAAGATGCATGAACTGTAACAGTTAGCGAGGTCTCTGGTGGCAGATAGCCTAGGTAGGATCCCACCTCTGCCAAGTTCTAAACACTCTGCTTCCTGGGGACAATGACCTCATCTCTCCAGACCTCAGTTTCTTCTGAGAAATGAAAGTCCAAACTGTGCTCACCTCAGAGGTTACTGTTGGCAGGGAGGTGATTCAGGTGAGTGTGAAGGTGACCCATGTTAGATGTGCTGCTGCTGCTTCTAATGATGAGGAGGAAGAGGAGGAAGAAGGGGAAGGAGCAAGAATGACTTAGGGAAAGAGCACCTGCCTCAGGTTGGAGCTACGAAAGGCTTTTAAGTGGAGATCTAAAGAATGCTAACACCAAAATTAGATACGCAATGTGGGGGACTGTGGAGTGACAGGCACACCCTTCCTGTCCTCCACAACTGTGTGAACATGGCACATAAGAGCCACATGAAGGGGCAAGGTGTCAAGACCGAATGGCCCCATCCTCAGACCCCTGCACCGAAGCCTTGACCTTTACCAGTGATCCCAGTGAACAGTTGCTTTAGGTGCTCCAGGCAAGCAGTGTCCCCACTCGTTTGCTTTTGTGGCTTTTAACAACATCAGATTCCACATTGCCTGTCAGACACCCTAATACACAACTATCCAAGACAGAATGCACCTAACCAGCCTGGTGCCTCCCCTGACAGGCAACTCTTCCCTCCGTGGGTAAACCACAGTGAAATGAAAATAAGGTGAAAGGCAGTCCCTTCATCAAACACTGAGCAATGTGGATAAAGCCGCATATGCAGCTCTTACACTTTGGCCAACCTTGGGACTCTTTCTGACACCCCAGTCCACATCCTCCACTTTCCCACCTGACCTCAAATGTGGGACAACATCATGAAATGGGAGAGAAGCAGGAGTGTGGAGCTGGGGCACACAGTTCCCCACCCTCCTCTTTATACACAGCTGTTCTTCCAGTGACTCAGCTGGAGTGGGCCATGCTTTCCCTGCTGGGGCCTGGCTGGAGCCTGGCCGGGGACTAGCAATCATCCTTATGAGTGAGGACTGCCTCCTAGCATGCTTCCGAGTCTGGCCTAGCCTGGCTTCCCCAACCCGCCTCTGGCCTCCAGCCACAGGTCAGCGTGTGGTCCTTATTTACAGTAACCACCCAATGCCTTTGGGCATTTGTGCATCTAACCCCTATCCTAGAGCAGGGAAGCAACTTCTAGAAACAGTTCGGAGTTATGTAGACATTACCGTCCTGTTAAGAAGGTTGGCCTGCATTTACAGCACACCCCTCTCCGAAGCCTGTGGCCTTACATCTTGATTCCCTTTGAAATCAGGGTTGGGGAGCAATAACCAGAAGTCATCATCCCATTTCAAGAATCCTGTATTGAAAGCAGAGCTACAAATTTAAGAAGTAGTAAGTCCAGGGAGAAAGGAGGAGCTTTCACGGGGTGCATGGATATGCTAGGTGGTGGGTAAAGAGCGCTGAAATCAGACAGACCTGAGTTCTAATATTAGCTTACGGGCGTATGGTTCCTACCAAACACCTAATTGCTTCAATGCTCTTGTTTTCTAGATTTGAAAATAGAGAGGATGATAACCACCTCATGGGTTATGATTCAGGCTGAATGAGATGGCACTGCAGGGGAGCCTGGTTTCCGGTAGACAGCCAGTAAGTGCCGGACCTTCCTTTCATGGTGCCAGTTAAGATGTGGCATCTCAGTTGATTCTGTTATAGCTGAGTCATCAGAGAAAGTCTCCTCTACTCAGAGCTACCTGGGGGAAAGTGTCTCATTACTTTGTAACAGTTCAATGATATCTCACATCGAAACCTATGCTGGTGACCAGCAAGACCACTGCACACAGGATCTGTGTTCTTGGTAACTTGAGCACAAACCGGTAGTGGGGACCTGCTACAAAGGGCTCTAGGAAGGCTGTGGGCTCTGTGCCGTCCAGCAGTGGATAGAAAGCAATCCTATCATCCTACTGCAGGCACACCCACACACTCACGGTCCTGTTGCCCTGGAGGGGCGCTCGCATGTCCACTTACCACTATACATTGGATTCTCACCCAAACGACAGACATATCCTGAACACCGAATCAAATTAGCACATACGCCCATATCTATACAATGGATAGATTGAACAGGTAAATGATCGGCATCTTTTGGGTGGGAAGGGGAGGCATATTTATTTCTAGCTGAGCAACAGTGTTGACATGGATATGAGTAGAGTTAGTTTCTTGAGCTAATCCAAATCTGCCAATGGATCAGACACATGAAGTGAAGCCATGAGAGTTTCTGAGGCCTGGAGTGCAGGGATCGCTTGGTCATGTCTGTCCTTGGAACGGACGAGGGCCTGGCAGCAGCAAGGCCCCCTGTTCCAAGTAGCATGTGGCGGTGATGCTCTTTCTGTGGCAACTGCTGTCCTTGCTCTGCATTTATTATCCAGCTTACCCCACGGTCCCTCTCCTTGCTTGGAATGCTAAGATGTAGAGCTTGGTTCTTCTGTTAATCCACAGAGGTGGAGGGAGGGACTCTGACTTCCAGTTCTCTGCTGACTTGTGTACACGTGAGGCTCTGGAACCTGGGTTCTATCAGATCACAATGGGGACACATACTGTATAGTAAATCTTACTCAGTAGCAACTGAAAAGTCACCCTCCTTCCCATGAATGTGTGGGAAAAACTGGCAACATTATCATAAATATTAGGTATTTATCTCATCTGTACTTTGCTCAGCTTTAAGGTCCACTTTAAAAACCGTGAGGAAGGCTGATGCCGAGTACACAGTCCTGGGTGAATCAGATCCACAGTGCTCGGGCCAGAAGGGAAGGCAACGGGGTCCTGACCCTAGTGGGCACCCAGTGCAGGTGGAGAGGGCAAGCCTTACATGTGACCTCTGCAGGGCCAATGTCCACCCCAACATGCAGGCACAGCTACTGTAGAATCATGGACATATTTCTCTCCCTAGGGTAAGGCTGCTGTTCCTGCAGACCCCTCAGATTCGCCTGTGCAAGGCTTCATCTTCTTCTGTGATCTCCACGACCTCCTGATCATTTAGCAAGTAGGGGCTAATACTTGTCACAGCAGAAGGCTTAAGGAACATGCAGCCCTGAGGGCCAGTTTCCATTCTGATTGAGCCATGTGTCAAATATTTGCAATATCACTCCCAGAATCAAGTACAGAATGCCTATAAGCTGAAGTGTCACAAAAGGATCTAGAGATTAAAGGTATGAAATGAAAAGAGAATTCCTAAGAGGAATCCACATGGACAAATGCGGTCTTAGAATGTAAACCCCACCAGGGTGGGGACCTGTCCTCATTGCTGAAATCTCAGCTCCCGGAGACGTTGTGGCCCAGAATGGGGGTTCAGTATCTGGTTGTCCCATGAACTCCTGAATGAGCAGTTAGTGCCCTCCTCTGGGAGCGCCCCTAGGGAGGAGTGGAAGGGGGCTCTAGGGTGAAGAGAACTGCCAGCAGTACCTGGCCTTGATTCTAGGTAAGATGGTATTTCCAGGGATCCATGTTCCCTCCACACAGCAACAGAGGGCAGTGGAGAATGCTGCAGAGGCCAAGAGCCAGGGTTTTCTATTTTTCAATTGGTGCATTATAATTATACATAAAAGTGGGCTTCATTGTAATATTTTCATCCTGAACGTAACTTTGAGTCATTTTGAATTGAGTCCATCTGACTTTCCTACCCCTTAGCTGTATTGCCATGGGCCAGCCACTCCACCTTCTAGAACCTTGGTTTCTTTCTTTGTAAAAAGGAGAGAGTACCATCCATCCTTCAGGGAGGTTGTCAGAATCAACCTCCTACAGGCAGCAGTTTGAGACCATACGTGCTTTGAGGGCAAAGGTTCATCCATTTTCCTCACCAGTTCCTCTCTCAGGTCTAAGAGCATTCCTGAGAAATGTCAGGCTCTGCATGATTTCATTGAATGAAAACCCATAGAATGGACCAGTGAGTGAGTGAAGGAGATATTTATTGCTGTGTTAAGAGAATGGACACAATCTGTTAGCATGTCCCCAAGGTCCATGAGGGGTAGAGAGCCAGGAATTGGGGCGCTTTCCTAGTCTGTGCCCACAAGCTCATCAGGTGCCAAGATGAAACCTGCAGAGGGAGGGGGCCAGTTCACAACCACAGGTGCTTTACTCTCTCTGGGCATCAGGAACTCAGAGGTGGACCTTGATGAAGAACAGGGTCAAAGGGTGGTTAAGGAAGAAGGCTCACCGATCAGCTGCTCGGGTACATGTCTCTGCTCCCCTGTATTCCAGTGTATAACCCCTAGCGAGGTGTTTAACGGCTTCCCTCCACCTTTACTTTCCTGCCTATGAAATGGGGACACTGTGAACAAAATTGAGACAGTTGGTTTGAGCATCCTATTCAACAAGGCAGGGCAGGTGGCCAGCGAGTGGGAATGAAATATGTCAGTCATCATTATTAGGTAGAGATGACAATCTGAGGTTTCCTGACCCCTCAGGACCCAGCATGACTCCCACCTGCCTAGCTTCTCACCTCACCATCCCTCTCCTTGCTGGGGATGCTAAGATGCATTCACTCACATTCACCCACAGAAGTGGGCCACTCAGGTGGCTTTGCTCAAGACCTCGGCTTCTAGTCCCCTGGGACAAGGAAGTGTTCCTGAACCAAAGCACTCGGCTCAGAAGCTAAAACCTCCAAACAGAGACCTGGACTCACCTGCAGGCAGGCGCTGCCAGGCCTGTTTGGTGAAGGGATGTAAGAGCGTGTGGAGACGGTGCCCAGGAGCCCGCGTGGAGGAGGGGGGCAGCGTTGGCTCACTCGGAGGCCAGCCTCTTTCTCTCTAGAATGGAATGGAGAACACGGGCACCAAGGAGGAGGCAAAGGGTTCTCCTAGACTACCCCACAGCATCATTTTAGAAACAAATGGTTTTGTGCCGATGCGGGAGGTAGGTGGGGGTTTGCATGTTCTGTGACAGAGGGAGCCAGGCGGGACCATCAACCGTGAAGGAACTGAGGTAGGAAAACATGGCTTAAATTATTCTACAATTTAAAGAGATAAAATATCATAGCGGCTTTATAGTATTTGAAATATTAAGGCTGAAGGGTATTATATTTATAAGGTGTTTGCTTAGGTGTGACAACGTAACTACTCATTTCAGTCAAAGAGAAATTAAGCCTCTGAGAAAATAAAATTGGATTTAGGATCAACAAGTATTTTTTCAAATTAACCAAATGTGCTGGATGCTACCAGGGTCAGATGTGAAACTTTTAAACAAATCTTTCATGCAGTTTATCAGCTAACCTAGTAGCTTGCCTCTGAAGGGAAATATTTGAAATGATTCTCTGCCCCATCCAGAGGTTTCCCCAAGGGAGGGCAAAATAAATAAGTAGATAAACAGATGTTCAAATGATTTAAACCTGATTTAAGATGTGCCCAGGAACAACAAAGGTGTCTTTTATTTCACGGAGCTGGCGAAGCTTATTTCCCTATTCCCTTTGGGGAGGCTTTCCCCTAGCAGTAGCCACCCTCTCTCAAAAGGAGCTTCAGCAGGAGTCCATCCAGGCCACAGTCACCCAGCCGGGCCCCTCCCGCTGCCTCCTGATGCACGCAACTCTCCCTCAGAGCCACCAGCCATGCCCCAGGCTTCTCACTTTGCTGACTTCAAGAGGAAACCGAGAGGGTCGTCTGCTGCCTGCCTCCATTACTAAGCCTTCTAATCTCTTTCCCAGGAGGCCTTCCTGCATTAAGAAAGGGTTTGGGGAGCAGGCCTGTTGATCCCCAGCATCCTCAGTAGCACCGTAATCTGCATAACAGACGCAGGGAAGGAGGCTGTGCGGAATAAAATGAGTGATACTGGAGTTTGCTCTGTTACTATATTGGGCATAAAAATACTTCCAGGGTTTTGACTTTTAAATGATGCAGCCCAGCAGGGGTTGGCTGAGCACAGGGCAGACTGACAGGGAAATAAGAATAATCATTCAGGAGAATGGTCTTTGAAACTTGAGGTACCAAACTCAATTGGATAATGAAAACCTGGGAACTCCACAGGGTATTTTTTCACCTCTGTAAAGAACATTCAATTAAATGCTTTTTCATTTGGACAGGAGGGGTGGAGAAATTTTTTTTCCTCCCTTTTCCACAGAAAGTATCTTCTTGGCTCTAGACCCAAATTTTCTTTCTTTCTTTTTTCTTTCTTTTTTGCAGCTTTCCATTGCCCGTTTTCCTCCCCTCGTGACGCACAATGCCTGCACACCCTGCCTTCTCACAGGTTGATGGAAAGTCCCCACACTGCCCTTGGAAATGCTCATTACCATTACCATCGAGCGGCACAATGACTTCACTGGGTGATGCATGGGCGATGCTTCCAGAGGTTCCTGGTGCCTCCATTTCATGGGCCACTTGCTCAGCTGCCTCTGACATGTCTGAGCACTAGGAAGGCTGCATTTAACTTAGCCGTCTGTGAATAACTCCATCAGGGGCAAACTCAAATCCAAAGTCAACACTGCCTCTTGGCCAGAAAGTCACCCTGCACCCTAGGAGACAACAAGGGTGATTTCTGACACCAATGCTGTAGTCCCTGAGCCCATGGGAGCCCTGAGGAGCCCCTGGGAGCCCATGGTGCCTTGCACGTGGACTTTCTCACCAATCAATTAGCAGGAAAGATGTCACCTAGCCTATATGTGGTCAAGCATTAGGCAATGGTTTCAAAATTAATGGTCATTTGATTAGCAGAGATGGACATTTTGTTTTTGAGGAATGAGAAGAGGAACATAAGAAACCGAAGGACTCCTGAGGACAAGACCACACATCCAATTTAGTTCAATTCAGACAGACTGAAGTTTCACATGCTGCCGGGCTCTGCCCTTGGTGCTAGGAATATAGTGACATAGAAGACCCAGCTCCAGAGAATTGACAGCCTGGAGCAGGAACTTATCCTGGGGTCAAGGACTAGGTGAGGATTCCTGAATGACCTTCAGGGAGTCCAGAAGCCCAGTGAACTTCACATAGCAGCAGGTGTACGTGGGGGAGAGTGACAGCAGCAGGCCCACGCACCTGGCAATGGATGCAGGTGTTTCCTATCAGAAATGTGACCCACAAAAATACTGTCTACTAGGCTAGTGTCTTTTTTTTCCACTTTGCATTTCCAAAAACATGAGAATGGGGGTGACGAATGACACTTGAATGAGGAAGTGGTGATTTCCATGCTGAGAGGGCAGACAGCCAGCCCACGAGGCAGGAGCCCTGTGGTACCAGGACAAAGGGGGTGAAAGCATTGCTTATTGGAAGTCATGAGTCTATGAGGCTAGGAAACTAGGGAAGTTCCTGGTTGTTGGGCTCATGTGAAGAAGATGCTGTATTCTATTGGCTAGAAGCAAGTCAGATCCTTCCCATGACCCGATGGAGGAGGGGACAGTGGGCATAAACACAGAGCAAAGGAGGCAGAGACCATGAGAGCCACCTACTGTGCTGGAAAGGCAGCCTGGGCTTTGCTCTCACCTAACTAAGGAGGTTTTGTTTGCCTACTGATACTCACAAAGCCCTATTTGAGAAATGTCAATCTAAAAAACTTAGTGTAATTCACCATGCTATAAGGTGTGTGTGTGTGTGTGTGTGTGTGTGTGTGTGTGTGTAAGACAGCAAGAGAGACAGTTTTAAATGCCAATGACCAGCACCTCTCACAAGCCCCAGGACTGTCCTGGTAGGATGTGGCCCCTAATTCCCCAATAAGCAGTGACTAAAGGAGGAGTCTTCCCCCAAGTGGGGGTGAGGGACATGGAGACTTGGAAACACCCACTGTGCACTCCCCAGGAACAGGCCCACAGTGCCAGTGCCCAGTGAGGAGCGAGGAGGCCCTCTCTGTGCAGAGGGCCAGAGTCTGCAGCTGGAACTGAGCTTGAAGGCTCTCAGAATCTGGGCCTCAGAATTCCTAGAACAGGAAACAGCATTCAGACCTCGGGCTTTGCACTTCTTTAAAGAACAGCAAAACCCTATTCAGAAACAAAACAAAACTATTACTTCACCTTTTCTTGATGAAAACAAATGAAGAAGAGTGGAATCTGCTCTGTCAGAAGCGGGGTGTCCTTCCTGTGGGAACTCCCAGGTGCCTCCCGACCTTGTCCAGCCCAGAAAGTCCCTATCAATGATTTCTCTGACTCAGTTCCCTCATTAGAAGTTGGACAAAAATGGGATCCCAAGAGGTGAAATGTCCTTTCAAAGTCACAGCCAAATCTAGAACAGTGGTTCTCAGTCCTGGATGTGACCCAGAGTGACCGCCCAAGGTAAGCTCTCTTCCCGCGGCATATGGTGCATGACGCTGGGCATGCTACACTTCCACAGCATCCTCTGAGCCCCTCCCTTGGTGAGCTCACAACTGATGCTAGTAGCCCTCCCCTCCCCAGTCCTGCTTAGGGGATCCCAGTGAATTGGCCCTTTGTGCAACACATGGAGGAGAGCTGGTGTTCTGTGGCATCTCTCATTCCTTTGAGCAGCCTGCCACATCAAAACTGAGTGACCAACACTACCTTCCAACCCCTGGGGCACCTTGAGGGTGGGGTGGGTGTGAAGGTCCTAGACAAAGGGGAGAAGGCCAAGAGTAGGACCTACCCAGACAGATTCCTGAGCCGGAGTCGAGCTCAAGCTCCCTGGCTCTAAGGGTGGAGCCAGGAACAGGCCAAGCAGCAAACTGGCCTCCTTGGGAACCTAGCAGTGAGCCCAAAAGGAAGCATGCAATTGACCAACAGCCTGGTGGGGGATCCAAGTGGAAGCTGCCCTCTACCTGTGCCCAGCCCTGCCTGTGTTCTCTCCAGCAGCCTCCTGCAAAAGTTGATCCAAAGGCTTAATGAGCCAAAAGGTATTTAGAGTCATGCATGTGAACAATGCCACTGATTCCTGCTTCTTTAATTGGATGCAAATAACATCACCTGGGCTCCACGTCCCAGGATCCATCCAGCTCTTTGTCACATGGCACTTTAATGCACCCCATTCTGAAGAGCCTGGCAGGAGAGAAAGACATTAACCGAGAGATCTGCCAGCTTCTGCCAAATTCACAAACGCTGGCAGCGAGGCCTATAGATAGAATGAGGGGTAATTTCATGCAAATGCTCTGTGCTATTCCCTGAGCTCCAAGATTAGAGATGTCAGAAAATGTAAGTGCTCCTCTGGTTAATAATACAAAGAGCTAATTCAGTCTGATTCCCTAAGCTGGGAGTTAAAGACAACCAATTGAGAACTCATGGAGGGAGTGTCTTATTAGAGTGAGGTCAGCAGATACAGGGCATGTGCAGAGAGAGGCCCTGGTGTCTGGTGGGGAGCAGGGCCTTCTTATGAGAGTCGATGTGAGCACATCCAAGAGGCTTCTGAAAGGCTGGCCTGGTTCTCAGGCTCAGCCATCTCCTGGACACCTGCCCCAGGTGTGGCAGATGTGTTGGGCAATGGTGACCTTTCGCGGCTGCCTAGAGAGGACCATCCCAGGCCAAGCCCAGGCTACAGGTGTAGGAACAAAATCCAGGAGACCTGTGCAGAGGAAACTCCTTTCCTTTCAAAAGGAAAAATAAAAAGTTCCTTGACATATTCACACTAGATTCCTGGACACACATTTCTCTCTGTGCTGAAGTCTACATGGTTAGAGTCTCCAGGGGGCAGTGACTTATTCAAACAGGGTGCTTCTCAGATGGGATATGAAATCTTAGGTTAGTGCCAACTAAGGGTGCTTTGGGGGCAGGTACAGAATAGAGGTGCACAGCCACGCTCCTGCTGGTTACACCCTAGGTGTAGCAGAGATTGCAAGGCACACTCTGGATCTTCTTATATAAATCTTCATTATCCTGAAATATCTATGATGGGTTTGAGATTAAGAAGCCCACATTCCCCCTTTCATCTCCCGCCATATTGTCACTGGACTATGTCTTGATTCCTAGCTTTTCCAAAACACACACACACACACACACACACACACACACACAACAAGAAATTATCATTAATTAGGATTACATGGATAGTTTTATGGATAAACAAATTTCAAAAAGATAATGCAAAATGATGGACAGATGAAGCTGAGGCAGACAGCATATGTTCCTCATCTAGAGCACGAGCAGTTATCATTTGCTTGGAGCCCAGCATGGGACTGGTCCCTGCCTTCCTGGGCTGGGAGGTGTGTGGAAGCTCTGGGCTACATGGCTTTCATTTGTCTTTAGGACAGTAATAATCCTACGTTGTAGGCTAATCATAGGGGTTAAGGTAGGTGATAAATCTGCTTAGTGTATAACAAATGCTCCATAAATATTTTTTACACTATTTTTCAATGATTTATATGATTAAAACCCACTAAGCAAAACTATTTACTCATTATAAATGCTCAGAATTTCTCTGTTATTATCAGGTAATAGTCAACCCCACCAGCCCTATGTAATGGCAATTTTTCTGAATAATGTGATGAGGCAAATGTTTCCTGTTTCTATTCCAGGACTTAGGTTCTGCTGTGCTGTGGGTTTGGGTGTATTTATTTCAATATAATATACACCAGTAGACTGGCCACACCCAGCTATGTATGTGGATGGGGTAAGGAAGTAAAACCACTTAAAAAGTTTGGCAAGCCTATTCCCAGAATCCCAGGCTCAGACACGCACTGTGCCCAGCCACAGACAAGCCCTGGTGGGGAACAACCTTTAGCAGCAAGACCACGGGCTCATTTTGTCATGTGAGCTGAAGGGCTCTTTGTAAGTGACTGTGATCTATCCTGTGGAACAATCTACTCAATCAGGAGGGCAATGACTCCCTGGAAGCCGTATGCCTCACTTGGTTCACACCCCACCGAGTCATAGGACTCCAGGGCCAACCAGGGGGTGGCCTTGCTGTTAACAAGTCACTTTCTGGTCCAGCTACCCTTGGAAACAACTGCCTTCTGACTTGGAGGGGCACAGACACATCACAAGCCAGCCCCTATCCTGGAGAGCCCCAGAAGTGACTTTTTTAAAATAAGGTGGTGACACCTCTGAGCCACAAATTATCCTGAAATATTATGATGGGCTTGGGGATCTAAAAGATTAGATTAAAAGACCATCACTAATTCACTTCACCTCTATGAAGTAGCTGGAATACATCTTGATTCCTAAGTTTTCTAAAAGAAATAAATTGTCATCAATTTGGAATCCACCAGTGATTTTACTGATTATCAAATTTCTAAAATGAATGTAAGATTACAGACAAGCCAACCTTGAGCCAGACGGTATACATTATTAAAATCAAGAGTGTGATTAATGAGTCATTTACGTGGAGTGATGTCTCCTGTGGGCTGGGCTTGCCTGCTGGGGACCTCAGATGTGCTCCGTCATGCATGCTAATGAGGGTCCACAGGAGAGCAGAAGAAGAGGAACTTGATCTCCACCAAACATCCACTTCAAGGAGCTGTCTTTTATTAAATAAGCCTGAAATCAAGAAGACCGAAAACCAGAGGGAAAGGTAAACCAGTCACAGGGAAGCCATCGCTTTCTGAACAAAGCGCTACCCTGAGCTCACAAACCTGGGACCTCGGGGCTCAGCACAGGAGTCTCAGGTCTTGTCCCCACACGTTCTCCCATCCTTCCCCTTCTCTCCACCAACTGCCAGTGCCTCACACAAGCCTCCTCTCTCTCCTGGAAGTTGCCCTCTGAGCATCTGCGTGGCCAAACCTGTCTGACCTTCCTGACTTCAGCCAAATGTCACTTGTGCCCAGAAGCCTTCTGTGCTTCCCCTTGAACTTGTCCTAGAGATAGCTGCCAGCTCTCAGAGTGCCCTGTGGTTTCTTCTTAGAGCCCATATCAAAAGTGTAATTAATTTTATCATCAGTCATTAGGCCTTCTTTTTCCTTCCCTGGAGTCTAAACGATTGTGAGCGAGGAGGAAGGGCTGCCCACTGCTGTAGCCTCAGCTCCTGGGACCACAGAGGGTGCCATCGCAGCAGGCCCGCAAGGAGGTGCCAAGATCAGTGCCCCTTGCTTCCTGGCACAATGGGACTCCACCTCCCAACAGCCCTCCTGGTGGGTGTGGTCTGTGGTGAGCGTGGAGTCTAAACGATTGTGAGCGAGGAGGAAGGGCTGCCCACTGCTGTAGCCTCAGCTCCTGGGACCACAGAGGGTGCCATCGCAGCAGGCCCGCAAGGAGGTGCCAAGATCAGTGCCCCTTGCTTCCTGGCACAATGGGACTCCACCTCCCAACAGCCCTCCTGGTGGGTGTGGTCTGTGGTGAGCGATGGGGTGAAGTGTCAGATCTCGAGAATTTCTTACATGCTGCTCCATGCTCTGTGTCCAGCTGACTGGGAGGCAGATGTCCAGGCCCCAATGGGAGTCAAAAGTTGAAGGACAGAGCCACCTGAGTTTCTGAATGACTTGGTGGAAGAAACTCCTCAATTTGAAAGGCTGCTCAGAGCTCTCATGCAAGCAGGATGCAAACTTCTGCTAAACGGCTGAGATGTTGGGGTGAGTCTTACTCCTGCAACAGGCCCACTTGAACTAAGGCATGAAGCTTAAATCAGGTGTTGGAAATGAGATAAAAAAAGGGTCTCCCCCAAAATATATTCCTCACATCTCCATAACCACATCTGTAGGTCCCATGGCGGTGGAAGAGTCAAATTGAATTTCTGACACATGAACATTCTTAGGAGACCTGTGCACTGTCTTTTCTCTTTGCTCTCTTCCACTTCATTCTTGCCACCAGCTCCACCTGGAGTCATCATGCAGCGGCCTGACAGACGGCACTCCTCTGTGAAATCTGCTCTGCCTCCCACCTTCCTCCCTCTTCTTCCATGTCCAGCGAGTCCTGGCACAGAAGAGCCTCCCGGGAGAGGTGGACTTCCCAAAGCAACGTGACATCCAGAAGGCTTCTGCGAGGAGAGGGCCACCACAGAGCAGGCAATTCCACTGAGCTCAATGCACAACTTACTTGTGCCCCTAAGACGGCTCAGGGAGGGTCAGAACCATTGGTCCGATTTTTAAAAGGAGTAAAAAGTTCTTCTCTTTGTCCTTGGGGTTTCTGACAACTAATCCCAGGGCTGGGACCCACCTCTGGGAGCCTGCCTCTCTGTGCCCTCCAAGTTCAATCTCTTTAAATCAAGCTGCGTGAAAGGCAGGCTCACGCAGCTTCTCCAGCTTCTGCTGAGCGAGTTAATCTGGCTGAGTTAATGACGACGAGCCACTTACCACCACCAGAGAGCCTAATCAGTCAGCTGGCTGCAGCTCCAAGACCAGGCTCAGCCTCCCTGCCCAGCCTGGCCTTGCCTGTGGGACCACTGCATGCATTAGGAGCACCTGCTTGCTGAGTCGGGGGCCTTTGGACCTAAAAAGGGGAGCACAGAGCCCTTTCTGGCTCTGAGTGTGGCTCTCCCATGCTCCTGGAAGCCTGCTCTTTCCACAGGAAATGACCTCTGGTGCCAACCCTGCAGTAATGAGGGAGCGTGTGCATTCATTGGGCCACACCTGTTGTCAACAGCGCTGGGAAGCACTGGAGGAAGGAGACTGTGGGTCTCGGGCAGTTTTTTGGCAATGCTGGGCTTGGAGCACCTCGGAAAGCTAAACAAAGTCTATGTTCTTGTTTGGGAAGTGGAGTTGCCCCTGGTAACAGCTGCTTCATTTCAATGGCGAGCTGGAGGCCTCTGGAAGAGTCATAAAGACCTCGCCCAGGCGAGCTACCGAGCTGGCTGCCAGGAACTTGGGGTTGAAAGGCCGTCTGCTCTTGCCAGCAGCTGGAGTCGGAGGGAAGGCTGCTGCCATGTGCTCGGGGCCAAGCTGCTTTTCCTTGTTGTGATTTTGGTTTTGGTCAAGGATGTTGCTATGGTAGTTGGGTTAAATTCAAGTCTGCATTTTAATCTATCACCTAAGATATATTTAGGTACCTTTCATTCATTTATTCATCTGTCCATTTGATTTCTCTCCTTTCCTTCATTCAGAACTAGAGGCCCACTCTGAATCCTGGCTCTTTGTCTAGATCTCCTGTCCTATCTCAGAGCGCAGAGTCCTAGTAATGGACCCTTATCTTTCGTCCCTGCTAGGAGTCCCCACCCAGGTACAGATGATCCTAGCAAACAACAAATTGAGATGACTTTGGAGGAACTTAGTATCTGGGTATCCATGCATTGCTCATTCTCCCTGGCCGGGTGGCTTCTCCCTATTTAGCACACAGAGCACAAGGGTTTGCACATGTGTTTCCCCCTTGAGTCTTCAGACACAGGGAAGCCCACCCTCAGCTCCGTGCAGCCACACAGCATGGGTACATGATCACTAAGCATGCTGTCACGTAGTGTGTGGTTTACATGTGACTCCTGAACTAAATCATAAACTACTTGGTAGGATGATAGGGACTTATGTATCTGTACCAATGCCAAAATCAGTGTTGTCGAGTTTTTTAAGAGGGAGTGGTTTATGGATGGATAGAAGGGTATATTGGTGGATGAAAGGGTGCATATATGACAATTGAGGGATGAATGAAGGTAGGGATGGATGGATGGAGGGATAGATGATGAATGGAGAAAGAGGTGTGTAAGCAAATGAATGGGCACGTGAGTGAGTGACTGGATGGAAAGATGATGGGTGGGTGATAGATCAGTGGATAAATAGGTGAATAAGCAGAAGAATGGACAGATGAATAAATATGTGGATGTAGATGGATGGATGGGGAGCTAAATGAAGAATGACCTCAACTGTCCTGCAACAAACTCTGATGTGGCTGTGTCCCTGTAGTATGCTGTTTTTAAGTCTTTTGGGTATAGACCGAGGAGTGGGATAGCTGGGTCAAGATGGTGGTTCTTTTTTTTATTTTACATATAATCATTATTATTAAAAAATCAGGTATATGTTGTGGACTCCAGTATTAGCCCAATACTCTGTGGGGGGGGTTAATTTTTTTTTAACTTTAGTTTGTAATGTATGACAGCAGAATGCATTACAATTCATATTACACATATAGAGCATAATTTTTCATATCTCTGGTTGTACACAAAGTAGAGTCACATATTTTGTGTCTTTATAAATGTACTTAGGGTGATGATGACCATCACATTCCACCATCTTTTCAACCCCTACACCTCCTCCATTTTCCTCCCTCCCCTTTTCCCCTGTGCCCTATCCAGACTTCATTTAATCTTTCCATCCTTACCCCCTGCAGCATATTATGAATAAACATCCTTAAATTAGAGAAATTATTCAGCATTTGGTTTATTGGGGTTGGCTAATTTCACTTAGAATTATATTCTCCAGCTCCATCCATTTACCTGCAAATGCCATGATGTCATTCTCTTTTAATGCTGAGTAATATCCCACTGTGTATATATACCACATTTTCTTTATCCATTCATCTACTGAAGGGCATCTAGGCTGGCTCCACAGTTTAGCTATGGTGAATTGGCTGTGTTCTGGAAGTATGCTCTTTTAAATTCCTTTGGGTATCGACCGAGGAGTGGGATGGCTGAGTCAAAAGGTGGTTCTATTCTCAGTTTGCCAAGGAATCTCCATACTGCTTTCCATATTGGCTGCATCAATTTGCAGCCCCACCAGCAGTGTGTGAATGTGCCTTTTCCCCACATCCTCGCCAACACTTATTGTTGTTTGTCTTCATAATGACTGCCATTCTGACTGGAGTGAGATGGAATCTTAGAGTGGTTTTGATTTGCATTTCTCTAATTTCTAGAGATGTTGAACATTTTTTCATATATTTGTTGATTGTATGTCACCTTCTAAGAAATGTCTGTTTGGTTCCTTGGCCCATTTCATATACCCTAGAGGTTAGTGCTCTATCTGATCAGCAACAGAGCTATGTCCACTAAGATACCATCCAACTCTCTACTCTTGAGTGAGGCCACAAGACCCGAGCCTCCAGCAAGCAAAACAGTGACAGGACTGGTGTGGCCTGCGCTTCCCCAAGTCGTGAGGCTGCCCCAAAGAGCATTGCAGCAATCAATCAGCATTACTTCTAAAAGCATGGCCTTCATTGATAATCCCCTTTATACTGCCTCGAGGTAGACACAGGGGAAGGAGGGAGCCGAGTCCAGAGCCACATGCCTTCCCAGGCAACCTCACAAAGCTGTCCCTTTTGGGCAGCAGGACACTTTGTTTCAAAGCCACTACTCACTGCAGTCCACTGCTACTCAGAAAACGGGAGAATGGGTGACAGTTCTGTTGGTGTAGAAGGAAGTACAGCCCCTGTCCTTGTGTACAGGTTTTGATGTTTTTATTACCATTACTGTGTTCTAGATGTCTTTCCTTTCTCTAAATAACAATAGAACAGTGAACCAGTTTGAGAGAGAAAAGCTGTCAGTTTGGGTAAAGGCAGTCTGCCTTGTTTTATTATTAAAGAAATGAGGACGCTAATCATGTCAACTGTAATTTTAGCAAGTTTTTTTTTAATCTAAGTTTATTAAATCATAAATTTTCCCTGGAGCTAAACTAATGGCCACTATTAGGAATGCTACTCTATTTTAAATGATCAAAATATTCAATGGGATAAGATGAACATTATAGATACTGATAATTCCAAAATGTCAGCATCACCTGGAACCAATTTACTAACGTGTCAGCTTGGGTGCAGAGGAGAAGTGCCCGTTTAAAATGTGCAGAAGGCACGTTGTACGGGCTGATGTCATTTATCCTTCGGAGACTGTCAGGCCTGGATATTTATATCTCTAGCTGCCTGCAGCCGTCTCCAGCCTGCTCAATGCTGCTTCACAGCAGGCAAGGGGAGGATTGCAAGGAGAAGCTGTGCCCACCGGAGCCCAGGTCCTCAGTGGACACTCTGCAGTGGGACAGAGTTTTCAAGGGAACCGCTTCTGTTGCAAGCCCACGGTCCACATGTGGGGTCTTAAATATATGGACCTGACCTTCCCCTCTTCTGATTCCTACAAGCAAAAGGGGAGCAGAATCCTGTGTGGACATCAAGCTGGATTTTAACTCACAGGTTTCCGCTGCACTTCTTTTGTTTAGGAAAATCACCTGTGCATCTGGATCTGTGTTGGCCACAAAAGTATGAACCGGCGACCCCTAGAAGTGTGTCTGGCAGGGAAAGACCAAGTAATGTCATGCACATGTGTGGCCATAGTTGCTTCCTTGGGGCTGATGGATGCTCAGCACTGTGAATTCTACCTGTGTGACACAAACAATGAGAGCCATGGCCCTCCCCTTCCACATGCTGCCCCCAGACCCTCCCTAATACCCTTCTGCTGCCCTCTGCTACGGGGGAGATGACGAGGGTACACACACCCTCAGAATCACCCAGGCCAACTCCCACAGTCTGGCCCCAGCGGGACAGAGCTCAGGTGAATTCCCCAAATAGAGCTGGTCTGTCACAGCGAGTTCCTAGGTAATGTGCACCCTTATTCCAGTTCTTTCTGCCTTTCTCCCCTGGCCCCTGGCCTTGGCCGCCTCGAGCCCTGTTCCTCTGAGCCATTGGCCATCTTTCTGGGTTCACTCGGAAAGATTCTCGTCTTCTGTACAATCTATTTCAGATCCCTCTTGTTCCAAGGGAAAAGGATGTTTTTCTCCAGGACACCAGGGAATCACTCCTGCAGAGCAGCAACCCTGAACCTTGCTCCTGCCCAGGACTCCTCAGATGGCCTCTGCTCTCTTCTGGCTGTTTAGTTCTGAAGCCAGCACATAGAGACCACAGGTCATGAGGGTGGACGGCCACCTGCTGGCTGTGTGACCTTGGATATGTCCCTCCACTTCTATGAGGAAAGTAGTGGTTCTTCCTGGTTATTTAATTTCAAGTGTTTAGCATACAATAAATGATTTTTTACATATTTATTAAATTATAAAAATAGCTTCAAATGGGCTCATGACTCTAGTCTTACCCTCTCCTTCCACATTTTAACTCTGCACTTCAAGATTCGCTTTTGTCAGAAAAAGAAAAAAAGATTCTAAGATTCTCCTTTGTCTCTGCTACAAAATCCAGTCATTTTCTCCACTCCTGAACTTCAGTCATTCTGTCTGAGATTGATGAGTACACACAGCACTCTCCAGGGCTGCCTCCCGATCGCTCTCTTTGCTCAGACCTCCGGTCATGTCTAGAACTTCACAACAGAGGACACTTCAGCTCCTGAGCCTTGCAGAGCTCAGCATAGAAATGGGAAGGGAGATGGTGGTATGGCTGCGTTTTATTTGAAAACAATGAAACCTGAGATCTCACTGCCTCCTCCGGTGCCAAAAACATGGATAATCAGGGTTGGAGATGGGTCTGAGTTCCAATCTAGGAGTTCTGGAAGGAAATGAATGAAATAAGGCCTAAGTATAAGGAAGATGCCTTCCTGCCAGCCAAATCTAAAAAATACTTTATGGGGGTCACGTTTTAACTGGAGGCAGACTCTGTGTGTGTGTGTGGGGGGGGGGGGTGGGGGGGTGGGAGGGGATTGATTCCAAAGGTCACTCCCAGAGAAGCTACAAGGTCTTGGGCAAAGTTTGCATCTTGAATGAGCAGAGTCTTCCATTCCAAGGAGAGCACTTCAAAGGTCAGTGCTTATTTGCACAGAAAGTCCACAGCAGCCACGTGGCAATGCCCCCACCACCCAAAACACAGTGATGAGGGTGGACTCAGCCTACTGGGTCGGAGAAGCTGGATGCAGAGTTATACAAGACAGGTTATTTCCAGACCAGCCAAACGTGGTCTCCACTCCAGCTTTTCAAACTGTGCCTTATCCGAGGAAGAAAGTCCTGGATCCTTAAGACTGTCAAGATTTTCAGAAGAGATAACTCTACCAGAAGAAGTAATTTGATGCATTATTTTACATTAAAATAACCATGCCCACTGCAGCAGGTAGCAGGTGGCTCCCATGGTCCCTGCATCTTGGTGTGCATGACGGTATGCAATCCCTTCCTGCTCAGGGCAACAACATTGAGTGATTTGCTTCTAAGGAAAGGATCTGGCAAAAGTGGTAGCTCATGCCTTCCATGGGGAAGATTCTAAAGGCTGCGGCTTCTCTCCTTTGGTGCTCTGCCCTCTGGTTCTTCTCCCTCATCAGCCCAGATGAAGACCGCTGCCCAGTGCTGAGCTGCCTCTGGGAAAGCCTACAGGGCAAAGGTGCACCCCTCTGTCCAGTATCCAGGGAGGAAGCAAGGCACTTGGTCCCAGGCCTGAAGGAACAGAATCCACCACAACTGCACAAGTGAAGGCAAAGCGAACCTTCAGCCCTGGGGCAGTGAGAGACTGCATGGCCCCCGACACCCGGATGTTAGCCTTGAACAGAGCCAGGCCCAGCAAAGCTGCACCCAGATTCCTGAGCCCAGACTCCAGGGAATAACAAATGCTTTGGTTTTCAGTTGCTACATTTGAGGGTGATTTTTCGTGCAGCAATAGGTGACTGTTGGATATATGGTGGACCAGGACACGGAACTACAAGAAAGACAGCCTGCTGTGCCTACTGAGCAAGGTGTGCAAGGTGTGCCAGGTGTGCAAGGTGTGCTAGGTGTGCAAGGTGTGCCAGGTGTGCAAGGTGCTGGGTCCCTAGATCTCTCTCTCCACTCCAGCTTGCAGTGGGGACTCTCACCTCCTCTCTGGCAGAAGAAGGAAGGAATGAAGCCACCTCAGGCTGCTTTCCCAGGGCATATCCCCCCTGGCATCTGATTACAGCATGAAGTACCAGATGTTTAATCTGGAAAGAAAACTAATCCTATAGTCAACCCATCTAAGTGGAATGAAAACAGAAAAGACAGAACATGGGTGTAACTTCCTCAACACACAACCAGGCAAAGGAGGAAGGACTGTGCCCATCCTGTGAAGGGAGTCCGCGCAGCTGACTCCGGGAGGTGTGGTGCATGCTAGTGAAGGTGGCTGACCAAGAAGACAAACTAAGGGAGTTTTAATTCTTGCCAGTTAGAAAAGCTCAAGTGTATTCTCATCCTTGCTCCCAACATCGCCACGGAGACCAAATGGCCAACAGTTTCAAACACTGAGCTCCTCCTCACCGAGGAAGCACCATGTGTTGGCCAGGTAAGCCTTGGTATAGCCTGTGGGCTGGGCGTGTCCACTCCATTGTCCTAGTGGGGAGAAGGAGAGGGAGCTGAGGTGACATTCCCAAGTTCACACAGCTGTGAGGGGAGAGGATTGGATCTCAAACCACAGGTGACCAAATCCAAAGCTGCAGGGACTTCTCTGAACTGTCAGGCTCAGCTGACTTTTTTCTTTCTTTATTTATTTTTTATTAGTCCACTTAGGTGGGAGTGGAGATGCCACACCCTGACCTCATTCACTCTCACAACCCTATAGGGCAGGTGCAACTGTTACCCCATCCCACAAATGAGGGAATTGAGATCTAGAAAGGCGAGGTTACTGGTGGGCAGGAGGGAGCTTCATGCTTTCCATGCCCTGTTCTGTTCTCCTGTGGGCCAGCACCTGAGGACTCGGATGCCTGGAGCCAGCGGGCAGGGTCCTCTCGCCCAATCTCACTGTGGGTGGGTGGAAGTGACCCTTTACTTCCATGCTCTCCTGCTCTCTCCCCTGAAGCAGGGAAGGCACACATGAGGTAGTGGGGCCTTTGGACAGACACCACCTCAGGAGAGCGCTCCTGGCCTGGGGACTCTTCCTGAGAGACAGTTAGGCCTGTTTGTTTTCAGACACCCAAATCCAAGGTCTCTGCTTGCTTGTGGACTGGGCAGGGCCTCAGCTATCCTGGCCGACATAGCGAGTCCACGGCATTTTGGGTTGGGAACCCTAGAAGCTGAGAAGAAGAGCGTAGGGTGGTGGTGAGGGGTGAGCTATATGGGAGAAAATCTCCAGGGGATGAGCACATTGTAAATGCCCAATAAACACTTGTGGAATAAAAGGGTTCATTTTCTGAAGGTCAAGATGAAACCTGGTGAAGAAAGCCCAGTGAGAGCTGACACCAGGCGGTGCTTCCTGCGTACCCAGCATACTGCCGTGGACATTGCATGTATGGATTCACCCTCTCAGTACCCTAGGAAATAGGTTCTGGGGGTGTCCACACGTCACACAGAGAAACCAAGACAGATGTGGGGGAGCTGAACTACAGTCTCACAGAAAGAAACGGAGGGGCCGAGTGTCCCAGAGCCCAACTTGCCCAGTCACCACGCTATAGCCTCTCCATGGACAATGGATTAGGCAATCTGCTTTTTGAAAAAAGGAAACCCCATTTATGAGTAGTTAGGAAAACAATATTCACAGATGAACTAAAGGAAAAACGTAACATCGACAACATAAAGAACATTTTATTTTCCATTTCCTTATCTAAGTTGCAGTGGTCTGCCCTGTCTACAGGCCTGTGTTCTCAGACGTCCTGGGTGCCCGAGCCACAGGCAGAACTGAACCTTCCGTAGACTCTACCTTGCCTAAATATACACAGCTATGAGAAGCTTGATTTATAAATTAAGCACAATAGGAGATTAACAATAGCAACTATTGAATAATGGAACAATTTTTGGATCACAGTTGACCATGGGTAACTGAAACTAGAGAAAACTGAACAGAGTGGCTGTACTTTGTAAGGGTGTGCAAACACACGTACACACAGATAGACACCTACAGAGAGAAGCAACAGGCCCCGGAGACGTATGATACCCCAGAGGCAGCTCTGGACGGCCGTGGTTAGAGTGCAAACTAAAAATACTTGAAACGCAAAGTTCAGGTTCAAAGGAAACTTCCAGATGGGTCTCTGCTATGCCCAAGGGGACAGGTCCATCTATGACTTCCTCTACAGAGCAGCTGACGTGGGGGTGTCTGGGGGCTGAGGAGGGAACAGCATGTCAGGGATGCAGCCTTCCAGACCTTCGTCCAACCACTACATCTGTCCAGGGTGAGCAAACTGGAGAAAGCAAGAGGAATGCGCACGAAGCAGGGGCCTCACAGGGCAGAGAAGACCCCAAAGGGTGGGAGGCGTGTTCGGCATCCTGGGCTTGCCCTGAATCTGCGCAGCCTGTGCTAGTGCTTCTCCTGGATCCCCTCAAATCTCCCTGACCCTGCACACTGGGTTCTGGGCCAGCCTGGAGCCGATTCTGAGGAAGGAAAGGAGTATGACCGATCGACATTACCCCAGGGGACCAAGTCCTACCCTTTTCACCCCAAACACTAACTCTGGGCTCCTGACCTCCCTTTATCATTTTCTGAGAGCCACTGAGGAACCCAGGACCCATCACCAGAGCCAGGTCTCCCCAGGTCATCTGAGGACACCCCATCCGTCTATGCCCCATCACACAGACTCAGGCCGCAGGAACAGCTCAGGAGGAGTTCCCGCTAAGCTCTCGAATGCTGAGCCTTTGGGGTCAGACTTGGTGGTTTCAGAGCTCAGTGCTCCCACCTTGGTGCTGGGCAGTATTTTCCTCCCTCGACCTCAGTCACATCACCTGTAGGAGGGATGATGAAGATGACGATGGAGATCAGAATGATGGATGGATAGTGAGGGGCAGGAGGGACGTGAGGACACCCACGTCCTAGGCACCGTGCCTGTGCCACAGCTTCCCCAGCTTCCCTGGGGCAGATCTCTCAGGATTTTGTCTGCTCAGCACCTCTGCTAACCCAGCTGCCTCAGGCGCAGAGGCCCTGCCCTGAATCCACAGCTTGCCCTCCTTCTGACTAACTCCATTTCTCTCAGACACCCCTGCCTGGCCTGGTGGAGGGTGGGGCTGGTTTCCTGCTCCATCTGCGGCCAGCGTAAATTGGTGCTACAGTGGGCACCATCCCTGCTCTCGGGTCCCTTCGGTGCACACAGACTCCCAATGCACTTTCACCCGAGCGCCAGCGCCCACAGTGCAGGGCTGGTGTATTTCACAATCCCCTCATTTGGAAAACCGGCCAATTTCCGTGGTGTAAATACTCCTACTGTGGCTGATTTTGAATTATCCCCATCAGGAGAACCAGCTTGCAGAATCCTAACAGCTGAACACCTGTTTCACAAGCCAGCACTAGCCCCCCTCAGCTCACCAAGGACATCTGAGCCTCTACTTCACAGGAGCTGGATCCAGATTGCCAGGATGGCACTTGCCTGGACCCAAAGAGAACAAGAGTCTGGGATTCAAGTTCACTGCTGTCCCACCCCAGCAGCCCTTAGCCAAGGACTGGGGGGTTCGGAGGTGTAAATACCCAGGTCCTTGTCCCTTAAGGGGGCCAACGCTGAAGTGTGACCCACACCATCTCTAACCTCCATGGGAGGCTAAGCCAAAACAACCTGGTGAGACATGGCTGGACACCACACCCTGTCAGCTGCCTTCCTTCCCAGATTGACCGTTTCTGACAGTGTCCCCTAGGAGCCTTGACAAGAAGGCTTTCATGGTAGTTCTCACCACAAGGCCTTCATCAGGGGAACCAAATGTCAGACAGCACTTAATGGTTTGCATTTGAAAGTCAGATGGACCCAAGTTCAAATTCCGCTTCTGATATGAGGCGCAGGACTTGGGAAGGTTCCTTAAACTCTCTGATCCTCTGTTTCTCCAAGTCCTCCATCCCACTTTGCCCACTTCCTTGTGTGAGGGGTGAGGAGAAGCAGTTGACACCACACCGCTGTGGGGAAATGGACACCCCCGCAACACTAGTGGTGGAATAGGTTAGTAACATGCTTTGCCAAAGCCACCAGGCAAGGGCTCCCTCCAAAGTTATAAACGCCAGTCCTGTTAGGTCCAGTGGCACCAATGCTACGCATCCTTCATCAACAAAGACTCCTACTTGGACAGGTTTTATGCACAAAGATAGCCAGTTTAGCACTGTGTTGCATATACAATTGATGCAAATACATTTTAATTAATTAATCAGGGTATTGGTTATCATTGTAAACACTGGAAAGCACCTTAATCTCCAGGAGAAGACTCGAAGCAATAGCTAAATGTTTTGGTGTCAACTTTGGATTTTAAAAAAATAATGCAACTGTCAGAATTATTTTTGTGAAAATTATAAAACAATGTAAAAAAGTTTATGAACTATAGTAAAAAAATTTCAATTATTATAAAATTGCAACTTAGTTTCTAAATATATATATTATTTATTTATGTATAATATATATTTTGTATCAAGGATATATTTATAAAGAAAAATGCTGGCTGGAAACACTGGAAATGAATGTGCCACAATAAGGAAATGCTTAACTAAGCTATAGTATGTCTAAGCAGAGGAATAATATACAATAATTCAAAATTGTGCAAAATTCATGAAATGATAGTTGTCTGTAGAGTGGTAATACAGCTCAAAGAATAATTATTGCATGTAATTATATAGATGAAACTTATGATTATTTTAAGCAGGGTTTGAATATAAGACTTGTAACTAGTTAAACTATATAAGGACTAAACCAACAACTTGAAAATGAATGCATGAAAGAATATGACTCAAAGTAACTATCAAGAACAATTACACTTGGGTCGTAACCTTTGAGTGACTTTCTTGCTTTTCCTTTTTTATGTTCCATATTTTCTCCAATTAAGGAGAATTACTTTTAAAATAAACACTGTTTTTGATTGACTGCTTGAGTAACAACAACACAATGTGCATACAAACACCCAGATGAAATAACGAGGAGAGGAAACCCTCGAGAGCATTGCTATTCAAACACTCGTCTCTTAGTGATTTTCCAAATCTGTTTTCTAAGAAGGCTAAATCACAACCATGTTTTGGGCAGGTAGCAGCCCAACCTCAGCAGAGAACTTCCCAAGCCACAGTGATGCTTCAGCTGACCCTCCAGCTTTGGCAAAATTAGCTGGGAATGGACTCTGGGCAATGAGTGTGGCGACACAAGAGCCAGGGAATGTGAGTCCTGCTCATTGGAAGTCCAATTTAGTCTTCCTGGCTTGTGCAGGGACACTGTGCATCCCCCAAGACCAAACTGCACACCGATAATTGATTTTCCTTAGACACAGCCTTTCATATTCTTTGGTCTTAGTCCATTGTATCCAATTGAATTTTGCTTTTTAATTGCAATGTGCTCAGGTAAGTGTGTTCTTGCAGATGCATTAGAAAAGCCAGCTCAGTGGAGATGCATTGATTTACCACCTGGTGAGTAGGAATCTTTCCACTAACAATCCATCATCAGCAAGCCCAGGAAAGGCTAGGTCACCATAGGACAGGGCAGTTCCCCTCTCCCCCTCACCCATATTTAGGGTGACACCACAGACATCAAGGGCAATGACCACTAGTACCCTTTTAACCATGACCACTTTCCAGACAGCCTCTGCCCTGGGTTTCAGCTCAGCATCCATAAAGACACAGATACCTTCCTGTCCCTCCTCCTTCTCTCATGCAGAGGCCATGATGACTTTTTAATACCCCATTTCCTAACACATGAAGATACAGTATATAAAACCTACCATCTGGCTCTTTCTTTTTTTGATGAAGCCATTTACATTTCCTTAGTATAATTAGTATTACATGGTAACTTGTCAATATTCTTTTTCCATGGCACCAAATAACAGTTGCAGTATAACTGCAACTTTGATGATTTATTTGTTGCAGCATGCTTTCAAGCACTGGTGAGGGATAATTACCAAGGAGATTATTACATGGTGTTGGGTTAATTAAATATGATAAAGTCATTTGCCTGTGACATGATGGGTCTGTTTCAATCTAAATGATATAAAATGGCCAGACTCGTGGAAGGCAACATGTTGACCCTACAGAAGATTAGACCTAACCAGAATAGAATCCTGCTAATGATGTTTCTGAATTTGATGTTCTGTCTCGATTTTGCTAGCTGTCTTTTTAATCAGAGAGATGTCATCACATGATTGCTCTCAAACATTTGTGCACAGCCCTCCTGAGAAAACAAGAGACCTTCAAACTACCTTGAAATATTTGCAAAATACCAAGTGTTAAAGGTGTGAACAGAAGCTGCTGATCTTCTTTGTTGGGCTGAGTCAGAATCAGTCTGAACTGAGGAGAGCCAGCTGGGTCATGAAGTAGGAAATGGATGGCCAGTGGCTGTCCCACCAGATCCCTGAACCAACAGAGATGCCTCAGGGATCTCTGGGTCTGACTGACCCAGAGAATCTCTGTTCTCTGCCTGGAGTCTGACAGATAGACATCGAGCCCAGACCCCACATTGAAATTTTCTATTTTAATTTCTGAGGAACAAGATAGACATAGCTACTACACCATATTTTTGAAGACATAAAAACACCTTCCACCATGGACATTAGTGGCTAAGTGCTACCATGCTGTGACAGTAAAACAATCACAAAATGGAAACAGTCTCCATTGCGTCTCCCCACATCTTTGGGAGGACCAAGTTAACAAACACAGCTCCCTGCAAAGGCAAAGTTGGTCAATTCAGTCAAATACACATTAAGTCCAGTCCCAAAGCATCAATAAAACTAATTGCTAGAATGATTGGCCAGGTGAGAGGCATCACTGGCAATTAGCACGTATCTACTGGTGGTTCCCACAGATGGGTCATGGAAGGGGACAAAGTAAACAAACACCTTATGAAACTTGGTCACTGTCAATAATAAGACACTGACTGCAATTTAGTTGAGAAAATGGGATATACATCGTGTGAATGTGCAGCAGTCCCACCGGCCACAAAGAATCATGTTGAGGTCACCTACACATGAGGCCAACTGCTCTTCAGCTGCCCCGTCCCTCCCTCCTGAACGTCCAGTGTGGACACAACTGACACCCACTACCCAGGGCTGATTCCCTTTGCTTTGTCTCCCTCAGTCCTCACTCTGACGTTCTCGGGGACCTTGGGATCGTCACTCTGGGTCTACTTCTTAATCATAAAGGCAATTAATCTCTGCTTTTACTGATTCAGGAGCTCTGTTAGCTCAGAGCATGGATGACTCTGGAAGAGTCACATGGAAGGGTGTTTGCTGCCCAATGCCCTGGCTGCAGGTTCCAGAGCACAAGAGTCATTGCCCAGTAGACAGGATTCAGAGAGGTGGCTGCTGTGGAGAGCTATGGGCTGCAACAAATTGGGAAGGGGCTTGGGAGAACTTTCTTGGGGTGGAAATGTTCTCCATCTTGTCAAGGGCCTGGGTTACATGTTGTGTGTGCGTTTGTTAAAACTCCGAGGACTGACACTTGAGACTTATGCATTTCACTGTGTATGTGTGTAAACTATATACCAACAGAGGAAAAACAGGAACTTTGCTTAATAACATGCATATGGAACTATTTAGGGGGAACTACACTAAGGTCTGCAATTTGAAATGCATCAAACCAAAGTCATAAGATTGTAAGATCTGTTAATGGGTGGACAGAGATGCATGAGGGAGAAAGTGAAAATCATGTGTAGGAAAACATTTCAGGTAGATGGTACTAAAGGGTCCAAATTTTCTGTAGGTTTAAAAATGCTTATGATAGGGCTGGGATTGTGGCTCAGCGGTAGAGTGCTCACCTAGCACAGGTAGGACCCGGGTTCAATTCTCAGTACCACAAAAAAATAAATAAATAAATAAAGGCATTGTTTTGTGTCCATAACAACGACAAAAAAAGATTCATTCATTCTCTCTCTCTCTTTCTCTCTCTCTCTCTCTTTAAAGAAATGCTTATGATAAAATGTTGAATCTTTTAAAATTGTATGTTGGACACAGATAGCCCTTGAAAATCAGCTGGATATTTTATTTTTACAATCAAAGGACATCTTACACTTCAAACTGAGGAATGCCAAGAAGAAAACCAGTTGTGGAGGACTTAACCAGTTTTTTTTTTTTACATTTGTAGGATGATTATATACAGTAGGAACAAGTGCAGCCATTACTACTACATCCTGGCCACCATCCCTGCGTCAAGCATTAGATGCTATCTCATCTCACCCTACAGCAACCCTGAAAGGGAGGCCTTCAATCTCAGCAGATTAACTGTTTGTCCCAACTAATCACTAGCTTTCCCTCTTCCACCCTTTCTCTTTCTATGGTTTCAGTTACCCCCAGTCAACACCACAGTCCAAAAATATTAAATGGAAAATTCCAGAAATAATTCATCAGCTTTAGATAACTTTCACTCTAGTATAGTTATAATCATTCTAGTTTATTAGTTATTGTTCATCTCTTGCTATGACTAATTTATAAATTAAACTTGATAAGAGAAATATATGTGTGTGCATATAGGAAAGTCACAGTAGATGGGGGATTCAACATTATCTATGGTTCCAGGCAACCATTGTGGGTCTTGGAACATTCTCCTGCAGATTAGGGGGATACTGAACTGGCAGGATGAGGATCTGAGCCCAAGTCTGACTCACCCAGAGAATCTCTGTTCTCTGCCACGACACTTTAGCAGTGTCCCCAGTAGCTCTACTACTCTCTCCAGACTTGAGGGGAGTTTCAGTCCTTTAGAAATGGCTGGGATCTGGTGTTAAATAGGTCAACTTTAGATTTATGGGATCTGAAAATTATTCTCAATGTACTTTTCCTAAGCTCCACAAATTTTCCTTGACTTATAAAAGAGCTTACACTAGACATTTCCCATGGCACAAGACATTTTTAGTAGAAACCCAAAGAAGATCCCTGCTTCTCCCCAGAAGAGGGATTCTAATGGCAGGCTACTGGTGGGTGAAGTGAGGTGGTGGGGAAGATATCTGGGGGGCATAGCTGTCAGGGACCCTTCAGTTCTTTTGGTATGAAGAAACATCACCAAGGGACACAGACACTAAAGGACACTGTATTCCTTATGAGCTGGACCTTGGCGACACATATACCTGTATTCAGATTTGACAAAACTATATGAGATGAATTTATGTGACAGTATTTGAGCCTCAGGAGAAACTGTGCTCTCCACAATGGGGATAATTCCACGTGATTCCCAAGTCATTATAAGGAGAAACCACCAGTGTGGGGTCCTCACAGGCCTGGCCCTGTGTAGAGGAGCAATGAAATTTCATTTCCAAGCCTCTCTCTTCCTGGTCCACAGGAAGAAACGACACTTGGAGAGCTGGACCGTGAAATGCTCCTCGGAGGTGCGTTTAACACTGAGAATTAGCAATTAGGCTTCCCTCAGAATGCCTTTCCACGGAGAGGCTCACAGCACAAAAATTATACACTTATTAAGGCGATTATTCTTTTCTGTGCCACCTGATTTTCTCACAGTAAATACCCATTCACAGCGTAGATCCCCATTGACACTGGCATCATCAGGGCCTGCCCGGAGAGGGAACAAAAGGGCGGCCCGAAGGAGCCCAGAGTGGGTTTTCAGTCTGAAACAATATGGTCTGTGATTTTGACACTTAAAATAGAAGGAGTGGGGAATCAATTCCATTTAAGACTTTTGGCACTGGGCACCCAATGGAAACTTGTTGAACTGAGCTAAGGACGGTGGGGCTTTCCACACAGGCATGATAGCAGCATCCCACGAGCAGACCCTCGGGTTCTACAGGGGATTGGAGGCTCAGCAGTCAGGGCCTCGAGAGGGCTTCAACTGACAGAATCCTGAAATTCACCATGGTTCAAAGGACCCAGATGCTGCCTCTGTAAAATGTGGAAGGAAAAACAACACTGGATTTGGCCTGCTACGTCTGTAACCGCACAGCCCTGAAGGGATTCCATGAAGAAGTGAGTGAGTGGAGTCACTCTGTGGTGAGCATGGTTCAACATCTCAGGAAAGAGGGGCACAAAACACCAGCAGAATTAGCCCCAGCTGGCTGATGCCCTCCGCTCACTAGTCAATGCACATTTAATGAGCACCTACTACCCTCCAGGCTCTCTGGGGATAAATGGATGCAAATCACCCCTTACAGGAGGCACACCGATCTCACAGGCCCTTTGCTCTTGCTTCCCTCCTGCCCCAGGGTGGACCTTCCATCTCCCAAAGGTAGATTCCAGCCTTCCCTTGATGCTCCTCCCAGTTTCGTCTCATAAAAGGTTGAAAGGATGCTTCCTAGGGATAGGGAAGGGAACAGGTGGGTGAAGCAGAATCCCAGCTAGCAGGTAAGAGAGGGAGAAGGACTGGCTGCAGCCAGCTTTCCAACCTTGGTTGGTTGGTTTCAGGATGTGATGGTGGGACTTTCACTCCTGCTCAGACAGGGTTGCTCTCTTCAGGATTCTTCACATCAGAAACTGCCTAGCAAGTGTTATCTGTGTTATCATTGTTGCTGTTTTGGAGAATAATTGTTCTCTATCCATAGACGAGGCAGTGAGGCTAGAGCTTGTGCATGGTCTCAGCAGTTGGGGATCCAGAAATTGAACTTGGCAGTCCGCTGGTCCACATGGCCTTACCATGACCCCTTTCAAAACTCAGGGCTCATTTTTTTTATACCTGTTGCCTGGATGGGCGCCCACTCATGTGTTCCTTGCTCTTTTCTCCATATTCTTTAACTCTCAAACATGTGCAGACACTGTGTTTTTAAGGTAAAGATTATGTTTTGACTTAAATCATTGATCAGTGGCTCAGATCTCCATTTGTATCTCTCATTCAGCAAAGAGTCCATTGAGTGCACGTGATGTTCCTGGGCTAGAGATGATACAGAGACCCAGGCCAGCAGCAAGCGTGCACTCATGGAGCATGTGATCCAGCAGAGGGGCAGAGGCAAAATGAGCAACTGGAAAGATATTGACAAGTAAGGAAATAAGTGCTGTGAAGAAACAGTAAAGCATGGAGAGGGGACAGAGTGACAGCCGATGGGGGAGACTGCGTCCTGGAGGATGGCATCTGTGCAAAGAGACATAGGGGCAAATTGTCTCATTATAAGGAGAAGCAGGCAGCAAAGCTTGGAGGGGGAGTGCAGTCCGAGCAGCAAGGACCACACAGAGGCCCCGAGGCTGGCAGGTGCTGAAGGTTCTAGCACTAGCGGGAAGGTTGGCCCAGCCAGCGCCAGTGTTCTGTGCTTAACAGGCATCTTCAAACTTCAAGGTCCTGCTGGATTTTCACCTGGGATCCCCTGGGATGTCCACTCTGTGCTGGTAATCATAGACAGTTCATGTACCTCCAGGAGAGCACAGGAGACAATTATTTTTCCTCAAAAAATCACTAAGCTGCTTTAATCAGTGCACAACAATGGCTGCGTAATGAAGAGTGCGCGCACGCCATCCAGCCTGGGCCTCCCCGAGGGTGGGAGCCCGCTGATGAGAAGGACGTTCATAAAAGGAGGCCAAAGGGAACAGAGCCCCCTCCTGTTCCTCCAGCACAGCTGGCCTTGGCCGTCAGCACCCAAGCCTTTACCCAGGGCTCTCCAGGGACTTCCTCCTGCGTGTGGGCATGCCCACAGTGTGGCTGGGGTCTTCTTGAGCAAAAATGGAGGAAGTGACCCACCAGGCACGTGGCCAGCACTGAGTAGCCCAAGACAGGAGGAATCGTGGATAAAAGAAGCGAAGCTGAGAGTTTGGCTTTTAATTAGTGGAAAGCTGAAGTTGGTTTGAATCATTAGAATTACAGACTTAGAGGTTTATTAAATAACACCCTCTCACATATCCTTTCTATTAATTCTTGGTGGTAGCTCCAGTTAGCTGCAGTTCTTGAGGACTCTGTGCATTAAGAGACAATAATTTAGAAAATCATGGGTATATTTTGTGCCAGAAAAGTATAAGCTTGAATAATTTTCTTTTTATGAAGAGTACATAACAATTCAGAGCTAATCCATTCTAATGGCTCAGAACACTTGGAAAACCTGGGAATCACATTGGGGGAGAAGAAAGAGAATGCTGGTAATCATTGCCTTCATCCTCTTCATTTCATCTTTGAAAAAGAGAAACTTGGGTACAGTCCAAGGCGCTGGTCACTTGGGGGGAAAGAAGAGGAATGCCCTAGATCAGGGCACTGTGTGGAACCCCTTGCTTCACTCCAGCCCTGGTCTGGGGCACCACTTCCCAGCTCTGCTGAACCTGCTGTAAAAAATCCAGCCAGCCTTTCCAGGGCTTGGATTGTCATTTCTCTTTGTCTTTTAGCTTTGGTGCCCTTAATGCATATCTCACCTCTGAGAACTTAGTGTAAATGGAAACCATTTTTCTTGTTATCTAAAGTTATTGTATTTTGGTGGGTTTTTTTCCCCTCCCAGGGGTATATATATATATATATATATATATATATATATATATATATATATATATATAAATAATCAGATAAGTCAGGAGGAAGGAAAAACTTTCAGGCTTCACTTCAAATTTCCCAGCTTTGAATCACTTCCATTTTTCTCTTTCAAAAAAAGTCACATTCTCCTCATGACAATACAACCTGGAAGAGCCCTCATGTAAACTAATGGAAACTGCTGAGAGAGGAAACAGGCCAAGAATAAATGTTTTTGGAAGTTTGCATGGCTTTAAGCCCACCTAAACTGCGAGGCCTGCTCAGGTCTGCAGACCCTTCCTTTGGGCGTATCCAGCATGTTCATAATGTAAGACCATGTGATATAACCACCCAGGGCTGATAACTTATAGAGAAGTAGTCCTGGGGTGGGACAACATGATCGTAAATTCAGACTGTGCTGACTTGGAGTAGTAGACTCATCAGGCCCTCAGCGCCTTGATCTTTTCATCTGAGGAATGGACACCTTTATCCACTGAGTCCCCGTGAGAGTCACAGCAAATGTGGTACATTGCCCTCTAGTACTATTCCTGTTGTGTAGCAGGGATCCCTACTACTGTAAAACCTGGCACACTTTTGTAAATAGTTTCTAAAATGTGAGCCATTTAAAATAAAAAGTTGCAATGAAAGCTACAGAAGCACAAAATTTTTCAAGTGGTCTATTCGTACAACATCACTAAAAAACAATGGAAGCAACTGACAGTACCCCAAATTATCAGAATATGGTCACTTCCTAAACCCAAGGTTCCCTCCCACCTCCCCCAGAAGATGAGGATTGATCATTCCTGCTATGAGCACAGGATGGTACACCCAAGCTAACTGGCAGCTGCATCACATCTAACATGTGTTGTTGCCAGGGTCGAACTTACTGTCCCCTTAGTAAGTGTCATGGGCTAAAGTACTTAGACCCAACTGACACCCATGCTCCTGTGCTTGCAGCCACAATGAAGAGGTACTGGGGGCAATACTTGTGTTCCAAAAAGCCCCATGCTCAGCAAAAGTGTGCAAAAATTCACACAGTTTTTGGAAAAACAAGATCAGGGTAGAACACTCCAGATCTTTGCTGACCACACAATTATTATAAATTAGTGACCACACAATTATTATAAATCATTACCCTCATAATCCCAATTGTTATTGTTTTGGCTGGCACATATGAAAAAAATATGATTAATGCTTCATAATTAAAAGTACAGTGAAGGTAGGTGTTTCTTTTTCTTTCAAAATGTAAATGCATTTTGATAGAAAGCTTGCAGGTAAAGAAAAATGGAGGCTGCTGAGTGATGGGAAGTTGGGGGGAGCAGATCAGGAAGAAGCCTCTGTGTGCACACTGGAAGGGTGGGCTTGGCAAGTGAGCCAGGGCACAGGCCAGGGGATTGTGTAAAACCACAGTCCTCTTTCAGTGAGCACGTATGCTCGCCTCCCGCTCTGCTTCTTGGTGGGAAAACCACCAAAGTGCTAGGAATGCCTCACGTGGACCCCAGCAATGTTTGCTACTTGAGGGCTCCACGTTCAATCAATCACCTGCACGCCCGTCTGCTCCCCCCAAACCTTCTCTACAACTACTTAGAAGAAGGCAGTGCTGGCTGCTCATGCCCTTCCCCTCATGGGCTTAGAGTTTATTGCTTCAGTTTGTATTTCCCCAAAAGTGGACGAGAACTTCAGTAAAGGTCATATATTTGGGACTTTATCCCAAGAAGCACAAATGAGGAAAAGGAAAAGGGAGCCAGAGGAGGGAGTCGCACCAACAGGCTTGTATGATAACCAGCCCTGCCGTGGGCCACCCTAGAGACCAGGAGTCTGACTCAGAATCACCACTCGGGAGTCTGGGGCACTTACCCACCACTCCCAGAAGTTTTGAAGTCACCTTCCTGTGTTTCCAGTCCTGCCTGATTGGCACCTGCCAGGCTCCCTGAGCTGAGGACACCTGGAGCAGAGGAGGAGGAGCTACAGACTGTCCACCTGGGCTGGGTGAAGGTAGTGGCCCCACCCCTAGAGCTGGGACCTCATCTCTGTGGAGTGAGTGTTTCCCCAGCTGTCCACCCCAGGAGGCCAGTGTCCAGCTATTCCAGGGCCCGGGACTCTCATCCACCTCACTTTCCCAGTCTCTTCACCTCAATGGAACCCGAGGGTATCCCTTTCTCCTTCCAGCTCCAAGAGCCTCATTAATATGTGCTGGGAGAATTGACCAATCTCCCAGAATCATCCAGGTCCTTTCTTACTTGGCACAAAGAAAATGACCCTTGGGGAAAAGGGTCTTAGAACCCTCAGTAGCTCTGTTATAGATCTGGTCACCTTTGCCTTTGCTAGGCTGTAGGGTCATCAACAAAGCTGTGGCTCATCTCCAATCTCCCGGTAGTGAAAGCCATTACCTTGGCATTCACACACCTGCCAGGAGATTTCCAGGCCCAAGATGGATTGACAGCAGCATTATAAGAAGTTATGGCATTATTACCGCAGCTTGCATTTCCAAGCTGCAACAGTCAAACTGCTTCCACCTGATAATTTACCTAGAAATCAAGCTTTATACCAAAATCTCAGTTGTTCTGGAAACCCTCAGGGCAGAGCAACTATCTCTCACAATTAAATGTTGACATAATTCTTTCAGAGCCATAGTCTTGCTTTTGCTTCCAGCCTTCCTCCCAGGCATGTGAGAGCTACCCAGTCCCCAGACAGAGCATTCTTTGAAAACCTGTAAGCACATGACAAAAGTCTTGTGTGGGAGAGGTTCAAATACCAGGAAAAAGGTTCAGATGCAAATGAAGGTGTTCCTGGTTGTTTACTCAAGCATGTGCCAAGTGCCTGCTTCAAGCCAACCCTGAGCAGGAAGAGAAGACCTATCACAAGGCAGCAGGGAAGTGTGTCACCATGGAAGGAACTAAGCACAGAGGAAAAGCAGGCACAGGGTGACCACGGCCTGGAGAGGGGACACGGCCTGGGGCGGGAGCCGTGTCACTGCTCTGTGGGTCCTGATGGGTGAGCAGGAGTCTGCCAGGCAAAGAAAGGGGAGCCACGAGAGGTGGTCCTTCCACAAGGAAATGTGCCAGCTAGTCCTACTGATGATCTAGCAGCAATAAAACACAGCCACAATCACTGTCTCCATGGAGCTTAAGAGCCCCTCTGAGGTCACGCACATGGAGAGTACACAGGCAGGGTGATCCTCACGCACCAAAGAGAACCTGTCCCTCTCAGCATCAGACTGGTTTCCAGTCCACAGGAGCTCACAAGAGCGCAGTCCTCTGAGAACACCCCCAGGCCCAATCGCATCCTCCTTGGTCCTCCTGAGTCTCCGTTTCCTCAACTGTGACAGGGAAAGGACCAATAAGACTAGTTACACCTGACACTTAATGTCCCCAAGCTCTCGTGGCAGATGGGGAAACGAGGCTGACCAAGGTTGAGCCACTGAGGTGTGGAATGGCTGCACCAACTGCCCCGGGGTCCTGGGCTTCCAGACTGCCCACAAGGCCCAGCGCTGCCCAGTGCTGAGGCCCAGCACTGCCACCGCCATCACTACCCCAGCAGGCTGGTTTTGGTGTTACTAACCTACTTGCTCATCCAAGCACCAGGTTCTTGGCTAAGCTGCCTCAGCAACAAATGAAAATACACAACTTTCACAGCCACCTCCTCACAAACCTCCTCAATAGAATTTATACGTTAAACATCGTAAACTGAGCCTTCGGACACCCCTCGGCTTGAAAACACCACTCCTCCTCCGCCTCCCAGCCGTTGCTAACAGCTCGCTCTCTGACCCTCTGCCGAGCCTCTTCTCACCAGTGAAAGCCACCTGCCTGGAGATCCCAGGCCCCTCTCTGCCCTCCAGCTGCACCGGTAACTCCTCCAGCTGTCCTGCAGCCCCCTCTGCAAATGCTGCTCACCCTTCACTCACCACCATCACTGTGGCCACAAATTTAATGTGCAAAACACTTAAGAAGGCACTAAGCACACCCACTGTCCAAGCGCCAGTAAGACTGCGGAACGTCATAGCCCCTGTCATCAGCCAGGCCACCGTGGATTCCAGGGAGCTCCTGTCTGGGTTTGGCTTGGTTTGGGGTCAGCTGAAGGAAGGAGGGCAGGAACAACAGGCTGGTGAAATCCCAGGTGGAGCTCTGCAGTGAGAACCCAAGGGTGGGGTGGAAATCTGCATTTTTAAAAAATTGGTACCCCATCAGAAAACCAACCCAAGAAAGTATGGTTACAAGAAAGTATTTGAACAAGATTGCCTCCTAGAGACTCCAAATGAACCCTCTCTCACTCTCCCCAACACGGCTCACTTCAGAAGTGCCCTTGGTCGGCCCCAGTTTGCTCTCAATGCAATCACTGCCATGTCAAAAAGAATAAATGAGTAATATGACCTTGGGCAGATGACATCCATGCAGTGACATCAAGCCAGCCACCGTGTGGGGCTGAGCACAGAGGCAACACCGTGCATAGATCCTGCAGGTCAGGTACAGGCAAGAGAAAGATGGAGAAGTGCTGCAGTCAATGGCTGACTGTCTGCAGAGGGGCTCTGTGGCCAGCTGCATTTGGAACAAAGACAGCACTACATGTATTTGATCAGGTCTCCCCATGTCAATGTGGGTGCTTGCTGGTGTGTACGCGTGCATGCACAGGTGTGAACACACACACACCCACTTACTTCTAACAAAAGTGTTGCTCACGGTTATAGTAATAAGGACTTAGAAACTAATGCACTGTTTGAGTTTCCCCTTAAAATACATGATTGCTCTCACAAAATGTCATTTCAATTAAAGAAACCCAATAATGAATCCAAAACACCTGCCTGTGCACTCTTGGCTTGTGAAGTACCCACTGACTGTGACAAACACTAACTGAGGTTTGGGTTTTTGGTTTTTTTTTTGTATTATTAATAAAAGGATGCAAATGAAATGAGTTGGCTTTTAGAGATCATTATCAAAAGTCTGGATAGCAAAGGTCTGTTGGAAGCTGCTTTGCATTTTGCCCTATCATCATCACAACAAAGGTAGGGCTGCTTAGGAACCCAAAGGAACTAACAGATAAGCCCAGCTCTAATGGTATTGATGCAGCCGCCCTGGAGAGATAATGCCCCGCTGCCTCCCCTCACGCAGAAGCCTCATCTCTGCCTGAAGATGCCGAGAATTAGGGAAAGCTCTGTGGATGTTTTGTAGCAATGCTCAGGAACCCCAAACGATTCTTGCTCCTTTTCCAGAAAATAGCAAGTTGGTTAGGAAGCTAGATTCAACAACTGGAGGGCAACAAATATTTACTCTTCTAAAGTTCAGGCCCCAGGATGAATCCAAAATAATAATATTCCCTGATGGTATTCATTTGGCCATTCATTTGACAATCATTTATTCATTTATTCAAAGATGATTATTAATGCAGGCCTACTTCTGTTTGGAAATGACCACCAAGAGGAAGCATGAGTGTTAAAATTTATGTTTCAAGACATTGGGGCAGAAACAGACACAAGAAGTTCTTGTAGAATCCAAATGTGAATTGAGCATGAGGCACTGGAACTGACCCGAGCTGGCTCAGGGCCCAGGAGCTTCCCGGCCCCACTTCTCGCAGTGAACCCGGAGAGCAGCGGTCTGTCCTGGAGTCCTCGCCTCAGCCCTGTTGCTTGGCCCTTTTGTCCTGGAAGCTTGAGCCTGACCGAAGACTCATGAAGACTCATGGGATGCTAGAGCCAGGGGGACCTGAGAGCTCATCTAAGTCATTGATTCACAAAATTCCCTGGGTCACTGTTTGATGAAACAAATATGTCAGGGAACTTCAGCACGAAATTGGAAATCATGAGAGGGGATGGCCCTGGTAGAAAGGAGCATGGGTGCCCAGCACTGGACCAGGACCCTGCTCTTCATGCTTGGAAGCATTTAAGGTGGACACAGAATCAAAGGCTCCTTGGGACATGGAGTAAAAACCATCAAGGAACATTGAGCATATTTTTCAGGTGGCAAAACCGAGATTAGGAAGATTACTGACCTGCCTGAGGTCATAGAGCTAAGCAAGGTTGCGGTTTGCACTAGAGTGGAAATCCACTCTTCCATTTCAGCACGCTGCCATTTGAGAGAGAAGGGTTATGTGGGAGTAGGACACAGACTGTTTGGCATATCTTGAAGGTGAGGTATGGTGACATCCATGCAGTGACATCAAGGCAGTAGCTCAGGACACCTGCTGGAGCTCAGCAGGTAACTGCCCCAAATCCCTAGGCAGAGTACTTGCCTTTATAGGCAGGATAAAGGATATCCAACTGGGGGACTGAAAGCCCCCCATCAGGTAGCAGAGTCAGAGATGGTTGACGAGGCAAGAGAACAGTGAGGGCGAGGAAAGATCTGGAGGTGGTTTTGGACACACAGTGAAATGCTACCCGGATTGCACTAAGATATCTGCAGGGAGATGGAACTGAAATGCCACCCGTTCACCTCATCTGCCAGTCACTTCCTCCTCCACCTGTGGCCCCTTCTGTTGGGCAGGGAGGCTGCTCCCCATCCTAAGGGTGGGCTGGGGGCAACGCAGGGTGGGGGCAATGTGCAGGAGCCATCATCGCTACAACTCAAGATAGGTTAAATTTTTAACAGTTTTAAACACTGTTCAAAATGAAATGATACTCATTTATGTTTAAATGAGCGGATCCTCAAAATGTATTGTGTCTTAGTTTTTTAGCTATATTGACTGCTCTCTGTGCTCTGAGGCTATTCTGCCTGTTACAAGCCTGTGGTAGAGACACTATATCATGGGGTGCAGCCTCACAGCTCTTCCTGGCCCTACATTAACTAATGCATCCTTGGCTTCTTGAAATCAGCCATGGTGGGAGCATTTAGTGCATAAAAATAGGCACCAGCTCTGAATCAGGGCTTGCACATTGCTGGGGAGAGATGACCAGACCCCCAGGGAACAGATAAACTGCCCACCCCAGTTCTGGCCCTTTGGAAGGCCCAGATGAATTCCTTGTTCCAAATAACCACCTGCTTTTCTTACACTTGTTTAAATACATGTTTTCTACTTGCAAACAAATAACCAATGACTGAGAGCTGAACATTTTCAGAGGGAAAGGTCACACGCTTCAGAGTTCGGACTTGAATCAGTTTAGATTTGCAGCAACCAATCAAGAAATGTTTAAGTATCTATCCAAAACCAGGCACTGGGCCAGGTCATTTAGGAAATGAAGGATTGCAGAGGAGATTGTTCTAGACACAAGGGGTGTGGTGGGCCAGCGAGGGGTAGGAGGATGAGGAGAAGGGTCAGCAGAGCCAGCACAGCAAAGCAGAGCCCAGAGAGCACCTTTCCACAGGCCCCTCGCCATCCTTCACTGCCAGGATCTTTGAACAGGAGTTGACAGTCTGAGAAATCCACTATTAGCTCCATTACATTTCCAGTTATTATTCTATTCATTGTTCTCACACCTCGGGCCATCCTATTTACATAATGAGAAGAGAATTGGGTGGAGAGCAGAGTGGTGTATTGATTATCACGGGCGGCCTGCCTTGCTAGTTTATACTGTAAATAATGCTTGTTTCCCAGACTGCTGTGGTGGGGTATGTTCTCCTAATTTCGGTTATCATCTTGTTTCTCCAATTTGGCAGTGGATTATTCTAGAGTACTATTTGGATAGTTAAGCATGGTCGTTGTTTGGTGGTGCTTCAGCCAGTGTGTTTCCAGGAGGAGGATACAACCCATGGGCACACCGAGAGCGACGCCGACCTCCATCACAAGGCTCTCTGCTTGTTCAGGCCCAAGAATGGCTTGCCACCTGATGCTGTGTGCCCCGAGCTGGCCACAGAATTTGGCTGGTGCAAAATGAAATGTAGGGACCCTTGTTCTAAAAACAGGCTGTCTCTCAACCTGTCGAGCTGTTTTTGTGTTTTTTGGTTTTTGTTTTTTTAATTTGCTATTTGATGCCATGGTCTCTGAGACATGGGAAGTCAGAGCGGCAAGTGCAGGCCCTCCCCAGGTACCTAGAGTTCTGTCCTATGGTGCTGCATTTTGCTGGACAGGATTTGGGAGCTGTCAGCCAAGAGCCTGTCCCAGGAGGAGGGGCTCTAATACCCATTCGTACCCCACTGAACTTCATTTACAAAAATTTTTAAAAATACATCAAGAATTTAAAGATAGTGATGGCAGAGCATTAACACTCTCCGTCCCAGCATGGGGCCCCATTGTGAGCATTGTGCACTGGGCAACTGTGTGTGTCACACACCCTTAAAGCCACCCCTGACTGTAGAGTCCTCTGTCTTGCCTGTTGTGGTGATATCCACTGGCACACACCTGGCTTTCCACACACCAGCACATGCTGAAGATTATGGATGATTAAGCAGTAAACAGGAAAGAGGCTCAAGAGAGAAGGGTGCTCAGGAGGAGAAAGGACAGGAGCCACCCGGGTGCCATGCCTGGAAGAGGACCAGCACCTTGATCTCTGCAGGTTGCTGATGGATGGTTTCCATTCCCTCACTGCTGTGGTCTGAAGCTTCTGCGTCTGACGGAAGAAGCGTCAATGGCACTTGTTTTAAGGGAGCAGTCCTGGCATTAAACACGCTCACTCAGTGTTTGCTAAAAGAATGCACTCAACCAAAACCGAAAATTGGAAATCAAAGTCTCTGCCTGTGCTTTTGGGAAAAAGCAGCCGCTTAGGCCAATCTCTTGCCATTTTCAGTGTTAACAAGCTCCAGCTGGACCAAGAGATTTTTCTCCTTCCCACCCTGTCCAACCGTCATCAGCTGGAAGCGCTCTTTGAGATATTTTCCCTTTTCATTGTCAAAAAACCCCAAAGTGCTATTATTTAATGTCTTCCTTCTCCACCTGAGACCTTCTTAAGACAATAGTGAGCAAAGAGGATCTGAGCTTCCAGGCATGTCCTCGGCAACGACTTCAGTCCTGTCAGATCAATCGTCTCATAACACTCAGACCCAGACCGGAAGCGGCTGAGTCTCCTTGTATATGGCCCAGAAAATGGAAACCCACCCAGCTCCCAGAGAAGGGGGAGGCCAGTAGCCACAGGATAGAGATGGAAGCTGGGAGACACAAGAATCTGGCCCCGAGTATCTGGGTCTGGTTTTCCAAAAACATATTAAAGAGCAGACAGACATCCTTCCTGATTGTCCAGGAAACTTGGCTCATTTAGATCAGAACCTGGCGTGTTTACTTTGCAATAAGGAATGTTCTTATTTATGGCCACAGATATCCCCACCACCTGCTTTCTGATTTGTTTTCCACTGGACCCCAAAGCATTGCTGCCTTGGGAGTGAACCCCTCAGCACCCCCACTTAACCACAGATGCTTAGTTGGAATGTCGGCTTGGGTTGAGCACCTCCCTGGACTACTGGCTACAAGGGATTATTGACTATGCTTAGCCCAATCTCTGAGCCAACCCAGGAACATCCTCCCCACAATGTCCACCCAGAGGCCTGCTAGCTTTGGCTGCAGATCTCTAGGGACAGGGAGAGCTTTCTGTAGCACACGTTAGGTATTTTATTCAGTTACTGGAGGAAATATCCCCGAGCACCTTCTGTGGGTCTGGGTGTACGTCAGATGCCAAGGAAAATAAAGGGAGAGAGGAAAGAGGGAGAAAGTGAGGAAGGAAAGAGGAAAGGAAGGAAGGAAAGTAGAAAGGGAAGAGAAGATGAAAATGATCTTGTCAAGGCGACTGCAAGAAGTCAGTGTGCAGGTGAGGCCAGGAGGACTCAGGAGAAGGGACACTGGGGACAGCAATGTACCACCCCAGGCTCAAATCCCAGCTCTTCCACTTTATGACCTTCAGCAAGTTACCAACCTAGGCCACGCTCCCACTGATAGCGGGGTCTAATGACAACTCGGTTGCTGTCACCCTGGCCCCAGCTCAGGGGCAGCTATCTCCACCACCATCACCACAGTGATGGCTCATACACTGTGGAGCGTTTGTGCTTTTTAATGCAATTTCATAAATGATTCTTTGATAGTGTGTATTCCTACTTTCAATTTGGCACCTTCCATCCGTCCTCCTCTAGCCACCAAAATGATATGAGTGTGCCCTCCGTGCCTATTCCACCTGTGGCCTCCCTTGTCGCTTGACTATTTGGCCTCCACGTCTCTGCAGAGTCTGGCCTCCATGCACCTCCCCTCAGGGAGTCCAAACCAGCTGGTGGCTTCCTCGTCCTCTTTCATAGGGACTCCATGTGCCGTCCCCTTTGGAAGAAGTACTTCCCATGATGCTTCAGCTCCTCCTGACTCTAAGATCTAAGGCGTGGCCTCCTCTGGATGTCCTACACCCCACACTTCTTCACCCTCCTACAGTGACAACTTTACATCCAGGTGCATGGTTGTCCCATTAACTTCTATTTCACTGCCAACACCACTATCCCTGGGCCACGTGAGGGAGCAGATTTTTGTCTTCCTGTTTGCCCCTGGGTCCCTAATGCCTATTACAGTGCCTGACACAGGCTGGGCATTCAACAAGGTTTTTTAAATGTCATTTTCACTTGAAATAAGCCAGGGGTGAATAGCATCATGACCATTTTATACATGAGAAAAGGTGGGGTCGCTTGAGCAAGGCTTACACATGGCGGACATAGAGCCAGTGAGTTCTGTTGCCTGACACTGGGACTGGGGTCAGTCCTGCCATTGCTGCCATGTTCCTTCCTCTACTCCATCGTGGCCCCATAAGGACCCCGATGAAGCCGCTCCTCCCTCCTTCCAGGCTTTGACATACATGAAATGCATTCTCTGGCTCCACCGTTGCTCCCATCAAATCTTGTTTTCTCTTGGTGAAATTTGCCTTGATCCTTAAACCATTCCTCAGAAACGACATTTCCAAATCACATCAGTCAGACTTCTTTGAATGTATTGTGAACTTGAACGCATTTAAAATGAGAATATACCTCTGTGGGTAATTGGAAAGTCCAAGATATGGACTTCAGGTACAACTGAATCCAGGGGTTGAATAATACCATTGGTGTCTCACTCACCTCTCTCCTGTCTCCTCTCTTTCCTTTTCTTTTTCTTTCCATTTCTTGGCTCTGTTGGTTTTTTATCCAACTCACTGTATCTGTGGAAGAAAGTGGGGCTCCCAGCTCTGCATTTACCTAGTCCTTGGAACTAATAATTTCAAGGCAATGAGAAGGGTCAACTCCATGCCACATTGAAGTCATCTACACCAAACAACTCCCCACGGCTGTATGCAGGTCTCAGGTGGGCCTCTAGACCCATGGCTGAGTCCAGGCAATTACAGATCTGACAGGCCAGCTTGATGCAGGAATCTGCTGGGGTGGCAGAGACACATATCTGAAGTCGGCAGTGGCAGCCAGGACAAGATGCTGGGCAAATGAGAACACAGCTGAGGCTCAGTACCCAGGACTCTTGTCAGCTGGGCCTTGTCTGGGGCTCCTCTGCTACTCTTAGGCTTCTAGATGTATCCTACTTCTCTAGGCGGACACATGTGTCACCATCACAGTGGGACACACCTGCCTTTCTGGCATACAATGTGTAGTTACGAGCAATTTGGAGTTACCACTTTGATATTTACTTGTTAGCAGCTGTATTATATTGCTGACTCATTTTCAGGTCACAATTCAAGGGAAAACAAAAATCAAAAAGCCCAGGTCATTGTCCTATGGAATCAAAACTCAGTTCAGGGAAGAGTCCCTCTCTGCTCATGACAGTGCCCGGAGATAACGCAAAGCCCATTTTGTAATTAAGGACACAGGCGATCATCTTGTCCTGCAAGTCAGAATAAAAGCTGGTTCCAAGCAAAACACACTCTGCTTAGTGAATTAGCTGCCATGTGCAATGAAGCTCTCTTCTGGATGGGAGCATGAATTAGGCTGCAGTAATGAGAGTCATTTCCTGTGGGGTTTGTGGGTCTGGTCTCTGCTTAGTAGTTATGCCTCACACGGTGGGGACACAGTGAGTACTTTGGCTGTGATGCTGAAAAGAGGTGATTCATCCATTATCCTGCTGCTGGGTCAGGTGGGATTGGAGACAAGAGAACAAATGAGAAATTGTGGACCCACAGAAGACATTTTAACTGGATTTTTCTGCATCTGGAAAGGTCAAGTGGAACCTACCAGTTCAACTTGAGCCCGAGCTTTCTGTTAATCAGGGTCTTTGGTCACTTTGGGGAAAAAAATCCAAGCAGGAAAGATAGTTACAATTCTATTTGTGGAATACTGATACTCTGCTATTCCTATGTCCCCAGAGTTGACATAATTCACAACATTCACATCATACAGACGTTAAAACATGACAAAACACTTTTGGAGACACTGATTTGTAAATGGAAGTCTTAGAGGCTTTGAATCCATTTAAGTAACTAAATTCATGTCTAGTTAGCAGTTATTCTTAAACCCCAGCCAAAAGAATTACCTGGAGGACTTGTTAAATACTCCTGCAGCTCCCTGGCACTTCTGACTCAGTGGGTCCCGGGGACCAAGAACACAAGTTCCCAGGGAGGCCTGAAGCTGCTGGTGCAGGGCCCACCCTTTGAGAAGCTCTGAACAGCAGTGAACACATCTGCCAATACGTGGAAAAGCCTGTCCTTTCCTTTATGTGGGGATCGGAGCTACTTGAATGAGTGATCCCCAAGCCTGGAGGTGTGTACAAATCCCCCAGGGATCTTGTTAAGTGCAGATTTCAATTCAGTTAGCATAGGGCAGGGCCTGCAATTATGTATTTCTACCCACTCCCAGGTGAAGCTAGACTACTGGTCTGAGGACCACAGTTGGCTGTCCATCAAGGGAAAGTTGCCACTGAAGGAGGCAATCCTACACAGTGCCACGTTTCATTCTGGTTAAACGGTCCCACTGGAAACAAAACTTGCATGAAAAGAGCATATTTTCTACATTTCGGTGACAATCACATTCTGTTGGAAGCACCTTGCATGGAGGAAGCCAACACACCAAGGTAAAAATTTAATTCAGCAACATACCCCGAGCATCTATTTGCACAGTGATTTTTCACTAATAGTGAAAAATCTACAGATAAAAGAGGAACCGCCAATCACAACACCACGTCCTTAATAATTGTTCTGATATTTTAGGAAGATGAATTATTGATTGCAATCACAAAAAGTCTACACCATACTGAGAAAAAATAAAAGATCAAGAATAGTTTCGATCATGTTGTTATTTCTACAGGTTTTGTGCAAAAATTTGAAAAAAAATTTCAAAATAACAATGTAAGAAAAAAAATTTAGGAATTTTTCCTGGGTCTTAAAGAATGAGATTGTGTGTGTGTGTGTGTGTGTGTGTGTGTGTGTGTGTGTATCTGTGTGTGTGTGCATATGTGTGTGACTGTGTCTATGCACATGTGCCTGAGTTAACCACTTATTTAAGAAGATGAAGTGATTTCATCTAATACGTCTCTAGGCATTTTTAAGAAAATCTTATTTAATAGGACAACTTTATTCATAAATAAAATTTTTATAGGTAATTATAAAGGCAAAAAGTCACTTTTTGGCTAAAAACACTATATTTTTAAATGGGAAAATATGAATTTCTTAGTCCTCATTTTTAACGATTGACTTGACAAGAATCCTTAATTTCTGTGTCTGTGTCCCTGAATGATGGGGACACCTGCTTTCAGTGGTGAAAGCACTCCACAGTTGCCTGGATTTTGAAAGAAAAGTGCAAGTCCCATCCTCTCTACTGCAGAAATAGACATAAAATCCCCGTTGTGCTGGCCTTTGTGTTTAAAAGTGGCAATGGCTAATGCCGAGGACTGTATAATTAAACTTGTGAATGGATACCTTCTGATGGTGTTATCAAATATTATAATAATTTTGGAAAGCAGTTGTACTTTCAAAAGCACAACAACATTTGTACTTAGTGACTTGGTAATTTTATTTCTAGAAAACTGTTTTCTGGAAGTAAAATAATAGACCAAATTTTTATCATCGCAGCCTCAAAAATTGTAGAATAAAAGAACTAAATACTCAGAAATCTGGAAATAGCTAAATGATGATTAATTTATCATTATATATGGCCCAATTAAAACCCACATTTAAGAAGAAGTGAGATGAGAAAATGTTTATATATAAGGAAGAAAGTGACCAGATGAGCTTTGATGAGCATCTATGATGAGACCACCTACAAAATTCTGAGAAAAGAACAGAAATTGCATCAGGGCAGGAGGATTGGCTTCTCATTTTTTTAAAGAGAGAGTGAGAGAGGGGAGGGAGAGAGAGAGAGAGAGAGAGAGAGAGAGAGAGAGAGAGAGAGAGAGAATTTTTAATATTTATTTTTTAGTTCTCGGCAGACACAACATCTTTGTTGGTATGTGGTGCTGAGGATCGAACCTGGGCCGCACGCATGCCAGGCGAGCGCGCTGCCACTTGAGCCACATCCCCAGCCCCGGCTTCTCATTTCTTTCCCAGGCTTTGTGTAATGTTACTACTGACTCAATGGTACTCTAGTAATGGAGGGAAATCATGTTCCTAAATCTCAAAATCAGTCCCTACACATCATATCTTTATTTAATAATGCATGAAGGTGGGAAATCTACCAAAGCTTGAATTTTTTTCCCAAATCCCCATCAATGAAAGTGGCTACCCTTGAAAGGCCCTGCCCCACCTGGGTCACCAGCTAGGCCTGGTGTGGTGTGGTCGATACAGCACTAACATCCATTTGTTTCCTAGCACCTGTAAAGTATGCTGGGTAGACATGTAGACTGCAGGTAAGATTCAGAATTAGAATCTGGGCTCTATTCCTAGTTACTGTGCCAGTAGATTACATCTCTGCCACTAAACAACATCTCAAAATTCACTGCTGTCTGCACAGGATAACAGCTGACCCTTGATGTCATCTGTGAGAAGCTGGAGTATGTATGTACCCTGTGAGAGGCAGTCCTGCCTGGTGGCCGCAGGAGTAGAGTCCTACAACCAAAGTGTCCTCAGGCTGCCATTTTATAGGCTCTGCACCTTGTGAAAGTGACTCAAGCTGTCTGTGCCTCAGTGTTCTCATTAGTGTCACAAGGAAATAAGTGCACAGAGCCCATGAATAGGTGGTGGGGCTTAAGTGGAATGAGGTGCACATAGGTGCTTATGACATGGTACGTGCCCCAAATCACAGCCACTACTATTCATCCAGGATTTGTAGAAAGGGGGGATCATTTTGCCCTGTTATGGATTGAGAGGGCAAAGGACCCAATATTCTAGAAGCCAGCCCAGAGAAATTTATGTCTGAAAAGAAATGTGTGACCAACAGATCAACTGGTCCACTCCTTGGTTCCAAAACGTCCCTAGAACCTGAAGGAGCGGTCCACACTGAAGCTACTGCTCCTCACAGACATATGCACATCACTTTCCAACCCTGGAAAGCGAGAAGCTCCACCTGTGAAAAGTGACTATGGGGGAGGGACTAGAAGCCTAGAGACTCCGTGTTTCATGTCTGCTGTAATGGCTGGGGTCACCATTCAGCTTGCTTTTCTCTAGGGGGACTGTCCCAGGTGGCTACCTGTGGCTTCTTGAGGACATAGCTGGAGACCCGGCACCAGCCATAGAGTGTGTGACTCCTCTGTCAACAGAGTCACATGGAAAAATGGGCCTGAGCAGATAAAGGGTGAGCTAGACCCCAAATTTTCTGAGTTGAATGTTTCTCTTAATGTCTCTCCATTCTGACTGGAGTGAGATGGAATCTCAGTGTAGTTTTAATTTGCATCTAGGACTTGGGGGGAAAGGTTCATTCATTCATTGCTGCAAATTGCTAGTGGGACTCTGAAGAGCAGTATGGAGATTCCTCAGAAAACTTGGAATGGAACCACCTTTTGACCCAGTTATCCCAATCCTCAGCTTGTGCCCAATGGACTTAAAATCCAGCATACTAGAGTGACACAGCCACATCAATGTTTATAGCAGTTCAATTCACAATAGTCAAACTATGGAACCAACCTAGATGCCCTTCAACAGATGAATGGAAAAAGAAAATGTGGTACATATACACAATGGAATATTGCTCAGCCATAAGGAAAATGAAATAGCATTTGCCAATAAATGAATGGAGCTGGAGAATATCATGCTAAATGAAATAAGCCAGGTCCAAAAAACCAAAGGTCAAATGTTCTCTCTGATATGTGCATGCTGACTAACACAAGGGAGGGTACAGAGGGGAAATGTAGAAGTTTATTGGATTAGGCAATGGTGAATGAAGGGAAGGGAGTGGGGATAGGAATAGGAAAGACAGCAGAATGAATCGGACATAACTTTCCTATACTCGTATATGAATACATGACCAGTGTAACTCCACATCATGTTCAACAAGCATGGGATCAAAATTGTAATGGCTTGTACTCCATGTATGTATAATATGTCAAATACACCTGACTGTCATGTATATCTAACAAGAGCTTGAAGATTCCTTAAGCAGGTATGAATATGTAACAACGAACCCCACTGTTATGTAGAATTATAATGCACCAACAAACATGAATAAAAATATACTTTAAACAAGATAGGCCCTATAACTCATCATGTTTGCTACTTTCTCCAAAATCTAAAAGAGCACGTGGCATACAATAAGTTCCTAATATCTGCGGGATGAAGAAATCAATCACTGTAACTAGTTCAAATTTTTCTATATAAAAATCAAGATATCCACCTGAATCACTTGATATTTCTTCAAAGTATGGTTTTGAAATTAAATATGTATATATATATATATATATATATATATATATATATGAAAAAAACACTATATGGCATGATTCTTTTATGTAAAGGAAGGTTCAGAGAAGAATCTCTGGAGAGAAATATGAGAACATTAACACTGGTCAGAGCAAGACATGACTGTTCTTCACATTCACAGCTTTTGTACTGATCAGGAGAAGAGTGTCGAGCATTTGATTCTGTATTTTAAATTGTGTAAACAAATTAAAGATGTGTCTATTCTTTGTCTAGATAAAAAATATTTTCACGTCCTTCCTGCAGTAATTGTTCCAAGACGTTCCAAATAATGCCTTCAAAATATGTGCCATAAGCTGTGCTTTATAGTTAGTAAAATGTTCAGTGTTGTTCAGATCTAGTTTTGCTCATAGATGAGGCCAAAAAGCAAGCATCAGGTACTATGCTTTAGCCTTTCTGACTCATCTTCAAAAGATAAATGGTGCCAAAAGAGATGGTGTGCTTGATGGACACTTGAGTTTACCGTATTCCTCTGTTGACATTGTATGGATTCCAATATTTTTTTAAATAAAAAATACTTTTAAAGATTCCTTACTCTCTTAAATCATATTTTTCTAAATGTGTAATTAGTAATTTTGTGCACTTAAAAATTACATTACATCACTTACTCTTCAGCATGTGCTGGAATTAAACCAATCAATTTATTTTTAATGGACTCGTGGAGGAACTTTCAGTTCATTCTTGACTTATAGGTTGCTACCAGCTTTACTCAGGGTTTGATGGATAGTTTCTATTTTAGAATATGGCATTTATTGTGATACAATTTAAATTACTTTTCTGCCGGGAGCATGCGTTCTGTGGAGTTACAATTATGCAAAAGGAAATTATACATCATATTCCTACTTTATCTTCTTTTATAGTCATTGTTGAGGTTATTTTCACTCAGGTACAATTACATTAGAGAAAACAAGATTCTGCATTTATATTAAGAACGATTCTATTTAGGAAATTCATTTCAGTTCTTAGTTAAGTACAAGAGAAAAATGGAAGCCAATCTAAAAATAAACAATAGTCAAGGCTCAAAAGTAGGTCTCACATATAAAGTGCTGCACATAATCAATAATTTAGAGTTCTCACAAACCCACTGAAGAATACAAGTCACTGTATCATAATTATAGGTTCAGAAAAATATTTTGAGATTTTTTCCCACTCACTATAAATGTTATGCAAGCTCAATGTGGAATATGTGGAAACTAGATAAAAGCACAAAAATAATCAAAGCCACCCTATGATCATTACACCCAAATGTAATCATTGTTAATATTTTGTTTTATTTCCTTCAAGTCTAATTTTTTTTTGGCTCACATGGAATGTAAATATCAATAGCCTCTTACATTTTAAAAAGCTGACATCATACAACAGACTCTGTACCTCTGGTTTATGACCTAATTTCTCTCGTGGAAAATACATAGTAAACTTTCCCCCCATTATTTGTAACTATCCCTCTTAATAACTTCAGACATCTTTGCTCAATTCTGTATTACCATATAACCCATCTTCTATTGTAAAAAACTTATTGTTTCTACTTTTCCTATTAGAAATGATGTTACAATCAATAACCCTATAGAAAAAAAATTTTCACAACTTTATTTCTATTTGATAATCACTTAAAATCTAATTTCTGAGGTAGCAGTTTGAATTTATGGAAATATTTGGGGAAAACTGATAAAGAATCTCTGAAAGTTGTCCTTTGGATTCTCATTGGTAATTTCAGATATCCGTATTCTTGCAATGCTGTTTTATCTTTTTCAAAACACAATGGGTGATCTGAAATGTAAATATAGCCTCTCCTAAAATTTTTGATTATTTATTATTCACTTATTAGTGAGGCTGAGCATATCTACCGGTGACAGGGCAGTTTTATTTCTATTTTTTTAAGTGCTCATTTCAAACATCACCTTTGATTCAATCCAACCACCTTATGTAAAGTCTATTTCACTAGAGCCATCCAGATCCGTATGAGGAGGGACAGGAACGAGACGCAGATCCCATCATCAGGGACTTCACCGTCTAGTAGAGAACAGACACGTGAACAACTAATTCCAATTATTATCAGTGCTCCCTGGACATAGGTTTAACATGCTAGGAACCACAGACAGAGGGAAGCAGAAACTCTCTGGGGAATCAGCACAGAAGTTTCAGTTTGACTCTAAATGAATATGGTTCACCAGGCAGCTGAAAGAGAGAAGAGGGTCCCTGCAGAGAAGCCACCACAGGAGTGACACAGGTGAACTCTCAGAGAGGATGGAGGCTGTCACAGGGGCACCCATGGTGTGAGCTGTGTCTGTGTCGGTGGCAAACGGGGATCCTTGGTGTGCTTCTGAGCAGAAAGTGAACATGGTAAGTTTGGGGTCAGCTTTAAAGAGTGAAATTATGGCATTTGCTAGTAAATGGTTGGAGTTGGAGCATATCATGCTAAGTGAAACAAGCCAATCCCACAAAACCAAAGGCTGAATGTTTTCTCTAATATGCAGATGCTAATTCACAATAAGGTGGGGGGCACTAGGGAAGAAGAGCGTTACCTTAGATTAGGTATCGGGAAGTGATGGGAGGGGATGTGGGGATAGGAGAGATAGTAAAATGAAACAGACATTATTTCTGTATGTATATATGTGTCTGCAGGACCAATATGATTCTGCATCATGTACACTCAGAAAAATGAGAAATTATATCCCATCTATGTATGATATATCAAAGTCATAAATGCATTCTACAGTCATGTATAACTAATTAAAACAAAAAAATTAAAAAGTAAAGGAAGACCTGGAGTCATCTTTTTTCTTTTTTGGTGGGGGACAGCACATTTTCATCCAGGTGAAGGATTTAGCATCTTCCCCTACTTTTCACCACTCACCACACCCAGTTCTTTGCCATGTGACACAGCAGTTCTCCCAAAGAGAAGATTCCCCCACTGACAGCGAGCCTTGCTGGGTGACCGGCTTTGGCCAGTGGTTCAATGACTCTGCACCAGCTCCTGCCCGGGCTTCATGAAGCATTTGTGTTATGTCAGTCTTCATCAGGGAGAGAATTTGCCCAGGGGCCTGCTAGTCCAGGAAGAACAGACACACACATGGTACAGACCTAAATGAAACACAAACTCTAGAGCCAAGCCCACTGGAACCCAGTTTGGATCAGCCAGCCCTTGGCCAAACAGATGCCTAAGCCATAAAGTTTTAGCATGCTGGTTAAGTGGCATTATCACTGCAAAGACTAGATGATAAATGGGTGTAATCCATTCCTCTTCTAGATATAGCCCATCTCTGTTTAAAGAGACTTCTAAAGAAATTAGGTTGGGCTGATACTCTGTGCATTATCTAGAACATGGGATAATACAATTGAAGAATATAATAATTAAATATAGCCCAGTGCTTCTAATTGTAAAACGTCATCTCATCAACTGGAAGTCACTGATGAATTCCATCCAGAATTAAAGTACTCCCATGTTTTACATAAGAAATCAATCGACTAGTGGTTCTGTGACATGCATTTTAATAAAATGCTAAGTAGACAGACATGAGCTCAGCTCCATGTTAGAAGCATATTTGATCTCTGTTGCCTCCTCCAGGAGTGTTGTATGTAAGCAGTAACCTGTGGAGTGGCATGGAGGTTTCTAAACTGATTGTAATAGGCTTATTCATTCCTCTCATTAGAATAAAGAAAGGTTTGCCAGGGAAATGGTCTATTAGATGACAATTTGCTTTCACATGCAAATTAAGGAATAATTAGTTTGAATATCTGGAAATGCAGAATCCGTGTGTTTGAGATATTTTTATATGTAGTCAACACCAAAAGTTCAAGTATCTTTTCAGGGAAAATAAAGGTTCTTGGAAAGTTAGAACAGATTAAACAATACTCCATTCTGAGTACACACTATTCAGGTAAATATTACCCGTGGCATACATTTAGCCTGCAATTCAGAATCAACTATTTTTTTAACTTACTAATATTTTGAAAAGGCTGACAGAAGTTGGAATGTCACTGTATTCCCCTTTCCTTTTGTAGAGACTAAATGTTTTTTGAAACATAGTTGAACCAAGATTGAAACTATTTTAAATAACTGAGGGAAAATTCTCTGCCTCTCATTAGCTTGAAGTGGTACTTCTTCGTCTTCCACTTGTTTAAAATAAAGAAAACCCTCCCCACTGCTTAAAGAGGGAACATAAGTAGGCTTAAATGATTTCTCACCTGCTACTTGGTCTTCTTGTCCTTCAATTTATGGAAACAGTAAAAGCATGTTTCATGATGAAAACCAAAATATGGAGCAAGATTCAGTAATCGAAACTGCTTCTAAATTTGAATTTAAGTGGGATTTCTTGGTAGGGAACTTGTCTGCCATTACAGGTGGGATTTGGCCCTTTGGGGCTGGGTCATCTTGGTAAAGAATTTCTTTATTTGAAAGTAGATAGCTTGTCTGAATCAGTTACAAAGATATGTCATTTGAAAAGGACTCTTTTTCCCCTGATTATTTAATTACCAAAAATTATAACAGTTAAATCGCATCTAGCTAGGCTATTAGCAAATTATCTTTATTGGAAAGAATAAAATGTTATATAACTGGGACCATACTAAAGAATGAGTGATGGGGAACCATCATTTCTAGTGTTTAGTTCCTGAGGGTGGGGCATGACAAAGAATAATAAATATATTTTCTAACTGCTTCTTAATTTATTTCTATAGTAAATCTCTCCATCAAAAGTTTCTGGAAGGCCTATGACATGTGAATCACAAGGAACATTAAAATTGTAAGACAGTCACTGGCTGCCAGGAGCAGAGGATGTAGACATATAACACCTGCTGGTGGATGATGATAGTCAAAGAAACTCTTGATCAGTGTGAGATCGATGGCACTACCTAAGCGGAGCAAAATCTCAGGGCACGGATTACTGTTCCTAGTGAGGAGGGGGCGCTGTCTCCAAGTAAACTGTAAAGTGAGGGACATTTAAGTAAGGGAAGCGAGTGAGCACCCTAGGAGAGAGTTGATAGGAACTGGTGCAGGGTCTGGAACCTGCAGGGTGCATTCCTATCACAGAAGGTCCTGCTGCTTACCTGGGGGAAATGGGAACACGATCAGGCACAGGCACTAAGAGAAGATGGGATGGCGGCAGATTAAACGCTGGGCTGAGGCATTTAGAAACCAGCTCTTGAGCCACTACAAGTTTCAGCACAGGAGAATGATGTGCTCAAAGCACACTGTGAAATGTGGATGGGTCAGAGTGAGAGACGCTGGCGAGGACTCCAGTGAATGGAGTCATTATGTTTGGGGTGGGTTTTTCCACACCTTCGCTTTCCTGGAGTTTGACACCAAGGAGACTGAGGGGCTCTAGGGATGTGACATAAGCCCTGGAAGAAGTCGACTCTGCTTTAGAATAAGGCATTGGAACCAGCAAAACCCAAATGGGCATGAGGGAATGTTCGGAGGTAATGGTGTGTCCTGTGGCCTTGATTATGGTAGTGATGGTTTCATGGGTGTGTGCCAATGTTCCAACTCCAACTGTGTACATTAAACATGCATGGGTTTTTGTGTATTGATTTTACTTAAAATGTTTTTTTTTTAAGAGAAATATAGTGAAAGAACTTGGGCACTATAGAGGAAGAGGAAAAGGAAAAGGTATTGGGAAGGTGGTCTCAGGAGAACCCAGGGACAGGCATCTGATCAGGGCAGTGCACAGGAATCAAACAGGCCAAAATCAAAATGCTCCCCTGGGTTCCCCACCTCCCTGTGCACCTTCTCCGCCCTACAATATGGTGCTTAAGTGGGAAATGCAGGACGGATGGGTGCTCTCTGGACAGGTTCATAGATTTGGCTGGGGGATGTTAAGGGCATCTCAGGAGCCCTCACATCATCCCTCCCTCCCACAGGGAGGCGCCCAGTTCTGAAGTTCCCTTTCTTTTATCCCTTAGGGAATAGCACAGCCCTGGGGAGTCACACAGGGGGAGGGGTGTGTGAAATGGAAAGAGCATGGGAAGACAAACAAGAGCAATCCAGAGTCAGCCACTGCACAGGAGATGGCCACAGAGTCAACTGAGGACTGCCCCAGGGGGAAGACCCAGGAGACCGGAGGAAGGCCTCACCTGGACCCCCTTGGCTCTCAACCTTGATAGGACAGGAGTGGAAACAGCAGTGCATGGGACTATGAGGTCAGATGAGCTTGGTCCAGGCTGGTACCCAGGGGCCAGCACACAGCTGGACCTCTTCTAGAAAGCCCAGGGACTAAGGTCCAGGTCTGGCCATCATCCCCTCAGTGAAAGCGTGACAGGGCACTTGAGGTATAGGAAGGTATAGGAAGGTACAGGAGGTATAGGAAGTTAACACTGAAGTTTCTAAAATCACTTGGGTGTTAGGAAGAGGAAAAGGAACTGAGAGAGGCAGAGAAGGAATATTCAAACAGGAGGAGGAAGAGCCCAAATTTTGCCACATCTGAGAAGCCAAGGGACCAGAACTACAGCACAATAAAGGAGCTGAGGAGGGGGAGGACAGAGGGGGATTCTGACCCAACAATAGGAAGCTGTGGTGCCCAGGGAGTTCCCGTCTCAGGTGAGGGGTGACATCAAGTTGGGCTGCTGACAGGGATGCAGTGGCAAGAGAGAAAAGTGCCGTGAGGTGGAGGAACTAGTGATGGCGTAGCCTGCTTTTTAAAAAATTCATCAGTGAAAAAGATGAAAAAACTGATAGTATTGGTAGAAGGTGAAGGAAAACTTGAACCAAAGATAATGAGAGAAAATATTCTGGGAAAGAACTCCAGTTCAACAAATATTCTGTGGGTTTCAACTGTGTCCCAGGCACTGGACTACGATGCTAAACAGAGCTGACTTCAGCACCGTGGATTAACTCTGTGCATTACAGTGTTCTGGTTAGATCAGTAGCTCATGGAACAAGATCCGCAGCTGGTTCCCCACAGAGGCCAGCACAGAGCCTGTGCAAGCACCCAGAGAATCTGCGAATAGCACAGCGTCTCCTTATGAAGTTCTCCCCTGTCTTTTGCTTGGTGAACCCCCTTTGTATTTCAGGTCTAAATTTAAGCACTGCTCTTCCAAGAATGCACTCTCTATCTCCAGAATTGTGTTAGGCACCCACCTCGGGTGCCCATTACACCCTGGGTATCCCTCCATCAAAGAAAGAAAAGCAAATCAAAAAGTAGTTTCAGGATTTTTACCAGCCCCTAAGCACAGGAGAGATGTGGAAAGCAAAACCTCAGTGTAATTCGCTGACTGGTTTGGGAACTCAGTGGAATTCATTTCCTATGCACTTTGGGTTTTTCCTGCATAACTCCTATTGGTTCTCTTTCACTCCTGAGGTCTTCCCCGGGTAGCCTAACCAGCTTGGCTGAATTCAAATGAGCAGAGATGCCTCTAAATCAGCCTGGGGAGTTCAGAGTTGGGTTTTTCTCATACTGTCAATCTCATGTAAATAGCCAAGTCGTGCACGTTGCAAGCAAAGCCTGTAAGACTCTATTGGCTGGCTGGGAACCCAAGTTACAAATGCAACCTGCTAAAGAGTGTACCCAGCAAATAGCTTTCTTTGGTAAAGCAATGCTATTCAGCCTAGGAGGGAATTTGATAAAGTGATTTACCAGGTGGCAACATTTTGGTCTCAGCTTTCCTCAGATCACAGTGGGATAATGAAATTGGAATCCATTTAAACCTTCCATTTCACCCCACACGACTCATAGACACCATGTCAAACCACATCATGCTGCAATAAACGTGCTAAAATCTATACATTTTCTCCCCCTATTACATGCAATACTCTGTCAGATTGGCGATAAATTATGGAATAAAGTTTTTTGATTTGCCCACTCTTGTTGCTATAACAGAATCTCAATTCCAAGGCGATACTGGATGGTATGAAGATGCATAAATAACTGGATTGTTTCATGCCAAGTTTAGCAACACAACATTCTCACTGACCAGTCTATGAATAGCATGGGTGCTGCTGGAACAGTGCCAGCCGTTTAATAAGGACCTACATGTCCCATCTCTCTGACAGGTTCTATCCCTATCATGGAAGCATTTGTAATTATATCACATTTCATCTCTAGATGCTGGAAAAAAAAATTGAGCCCAGGTTAAGCTGAACCAAAAGCCACCCACACGCAGTTGTCACTGGATTGGGAGATTTTATAATTTAGATTGAATCCTGGGATCTTTTCATTTTGCTTGCTCTCTTTCACTGTATTCCTCTGAAGCAATCTTAGGCCATGAAGAATATTTGAAAGTTTGACCTTCAAAAGACATTTCAAAGTTGCTACCTGCTGGCTGACACTAGCGTTGAATCTCCACTGGCTTCCGTAACCACGGGCCTTCCTTGCTTTGGCCCCTGCTCCCCATCCCCTCTACACAAAGGGACTGTGATGTGCCACCAGGATGTGCCACCTTGGTGAAGGACCCAGAGTCCCATTTGCTGGGAGTGCAGAAGCGGGCAGCCCTGCATAGTCTCAGTCTCCCCACCCAAGTCATGCTGCTTCATTGACATCTGAGGACCAAGAGAATAACGGAAAGAAAAGGGACCGTATGAAAATCAAGAGACCAGCAGACTAGAGGGTGGGGATCAGAGGAAGATGAGGAGAGGGGAACAGAGGGCGTGGGGGAATGAAGCACACCAAATCACATACTGTGCACCTATGAATATGTCATGATGAATCCCATAATTATAGTGAACCAATATAAATTACAAATGACAGGTGTTTTTAAAAATAATCATATTTCAGAATGACCTAGTCCTCTGGTTGAGCGTGTGGGATGACCGAAGCCTGGCTGGCTGGGAGCCTGATGATCTTGCATGCTGGGCCTCCATATGACCATACATGGGTGGGAGGGAACAGGACCTGTGGGCAGCTTCTGTATGTCCTCCTGGTCTGCATGCTTACGATCAGCCAATGAGGGCCCCTCCTGTTGCCATGCAAATGCAGCTGAGGACCCAGATAAGATGTAAACTACTTGAAGAACTCACAACTGATGGAGATGGCTACCCACTCATGGCAGAATAGCCTATGGAATAAACATGGTCACTGACATTTGCTTCAGGTAGGAAAACAGAAAGAAAAACGGGGCACCTGCTTGTGAGAGCCTCAACACCATTCTTCCTCCTGAGGTCCCAAATTTACATTTAAGTTCCCTCAAATCTCCCAACCAGACTTTATTTTTTTCTACTGTGGAGTCCCTGCTCAAACACTTGATACGAAATTTTGATGAAACCAGAATTCTAAAGGAAGTAAGCAGATCTCCATTATATCTGAAAATACGTGCAGATTGTCAGAATTTGTAATAGACATTTGGAAATGAGCAGTTAGCCCATGGAATAGAAAATTAACTTCTCCTGGCTTTCACATGAGATGGGCGGGGAGCAACTGGCCACTGGTCTCTCCAGCAACGCTAGGGAGGGATAAATCTCTTTTAAGCAGCCCTCATTCCATCCATTCATCTTCCTGCTTCACATCATTTACAAGAGCTTGAGAAATAGATTTGTCCTGGCTGAGCTTTAAAGAGTCAATAACAATATGAGAAATAATTACTATACCTGGAGAAAGTGGGCATCGATTTCAGCAACCACGGGGCCTCAAAACTAGATTTCAAACCTGTTGTACAAGAGTGGTCAACATTTATTATTTAACTTGCTGAATGTGTACTTAACTTGGGACAGATGAAACCAGGCCTAAAACTTTTTTAAATACAGACCTCATGTTTTTTAAACAATCATAATTCAGTATAGCTACAAATATTGAGTGCACACTATTTTCAAGAAATGTTGTTGAGCTCCAGAGACACCATGATAAAGAGCAGATAAAAAGCCAGCACATAATTTATCATGTAACTATAATTAAGCAAGTTTCTTGGACAAGAGAGCATTCTGGTGTGAACTCACTTGGTCTTGGGGGGATCAAGGAAGCCCTTTTTTAGAAGAAGTTTAAGTTGCAAATCAAAGGATAAACAGGAGTTAGTTACCTAGGGGAAGAAAAGGGCCTGGCTTCAGGAGGAAGAGCCACCTTTGCAGGCTAGAAAGAACCTGCCTCCTCCAAGGGAACCACAATGGTGTGGGGTACTGGTAAACATTACCAAGCAGCTCTTGACAGAGGCTACTGGGTGCACATCTAGCCATAAACACATTAGTATAAATGCCACTGATGTTGAAAGTAAGTAACATAGTTTACAAATAACAATGAAACAGAACTATTCTCTACTATAAACTCTTCATATGGCCAACTGATTCTTAGAGAATGTTTTTGCTGATTTTTGCCAAACTCTTAGATCTGTAGCCAACCTCAGGTCACAGTTGACCAAATTACGGCTCCCATATCAAAGTTGGTTGATATTTTCATTTACATTAACAAGTGAGTGATATGGAAGTCAGAACTTGACTCATTTGTCAGTAACACGAGCATCTTCTTTGCTGAATCATAATTTTCAAATGCTGGCAGAATGTGTCTTCAGGGCTTTCGGGGCTACACACAATGTATCAGCTACCAGACACAACGTATTGTAGAATTTAATTTTCATTGTCAACATTTTAAAGCATTTTTTGTCTATCACTTTTGTAAATTTAAACGAGACCTCAGCCAACTATTAGCCTACTGTTTTGGTAAATAAGGTTTTATTGAAACAACCTGCTCACTTATTTACATACTTTTTATGGCTACTTTCAGCCTTAGTAACTGCAACTAGAAGATTTAATATCCATGAGGCCTAAGATGTTTAGTACATGGCAAAAAAAAGCATTTGCTAGCCACTACTCTAGATCATCAATAAAATAAGGAATCATGGCTGGGGTTGTGGCTCAGTGGTAGAGCACTTGCCTAGAATGTGTGAGGCACTGGGTTCGATTCTCAGCACCCCATAAAAGATAAACAAATAAAATAAAAGCATTGTGTCCACCTATAACTAATAAAATAAAAATAAAAAACAAGGGATCAAGCCATGATTCCCAGGGCTTGCCAATCACTGTGGTGTAAAAGTTCCTACCACAGCCAATTTCCAGCCACCAGTGTCACTGAATGGCATGTTAGGAAGATGTATGCAGGAACTCTCCAATGGGAGTTCACCGCACAGAAGCAACAGACTACAGTGCCTCAAGGGCAAAAAGCAGAAAAATAATCAGGAAGAGATACATGTGGGGGATTTATTACACTTATATATAATACAGTTATTATTTGTAAGTTGATATAATTTAATTTCAATATAGTTACAATCACCTGCATTTAATAATTTGCAAAATTTCTGGAAATGTAGCAAGTCACTCTTAGGGTGGTGTGAGTTGGCTCCCACAGCACTGGCCTAAACCAAGGGAAAGATTACCATTTGGTTGGAGTAGCAGAGGAAGGCAGATGGAATAAGGCCAGGCAGGTGAACTAAGCTTGCCTGTGCACCAGGTTGAGGAGATTACGGCTTATCCTAGAAGAAATGAGATGGCATTGAAGGCTTAAAGTGGGGAGCCATATGATCACTCCCATTTTCTGTTATCTAATGCTTTTAATTTCTGAGAAGCTTTGGGGAGGTTTGTTTTTTAATGTATCAAGCACCACTACAGACATGTTACAAATATTGATTCTCTTAACTTCACGAGATAAGGTATCAGTATTACCCCTCATTTTACAGAGGATGCAAAGATAATAAGAAATTTAAAAATTTGCCCAATGATTTGATTAGTGAACAGTGGAGCTGGAATATATGGGAAAATCTAATGATTCTTTTTTTTTTTTAATTCAAGGGAATTTGAATTTGCACAGAGACAGGGCTTTGTCCAAAATAGCATGAGGCATTTCATGATATGAAAAGCACAGGTCTGTCCCAATGCTGCAGCCCTGGGTAGGGCCAGGGTGGGAATATTCCTGTAGGTTGGGGGTAGACTTGAACCACAGAGGAATATGCAGAACTAGCCAGCTACAGCACACATGTGGTTTTCTTGTCCCAGTAGTTGAACCCCTCCAGAATCTACTCTGATACTTTCAAAAATGAGAGAATCAAGAAGGGAAAGGAATGGATATACCATGCTATAAATGTGATGGATTCTTACCATTTAAATCTTGGGTAACTTCCCCAGAAGTCAAAGTTGGTCCTTACCTCTAAGTATAGCTAATGCATCTCTAAATCACAATAGATCTGCTTATTCTCTTGGGGAGAGAAGGAATAAAGAGGAATAGATACCTGTTAGAAGCTGTCATGGCTGCTAAGTGCATCAAAGACAGTTGTGATTTAAACTGAAATTTTATTTTTTAGGGAAAATGAAAATCAGCCAATCTTCTAATTTCGTGCATTAGAGAGGAAGAAAAATGTGATGGAGGAGGCTAAGTGCACATCTTGCAACTGGAACCTCCTGCAATTTGCAAGCTCCACAGGTATATCACTGCTGCACACTCCAGAGGGTGTCCAAAGAGAACCAGGGAAGGAAGGACAAAGCATAGTGACTATGCATAGTGACATAGTGACTGCTCCACTGCTACCACTGGATTACTGCCACCCCTCCTCAGAACCACCTGCTGACCTTGTGACCATCTTCAATATCTCGCCCAAAGTGCAAGTTCCTGTTGGTCATTGTCAAATTCCAGTGGATATTAGGGTCCCTGGAGCAGCCTGAGGAGAACCAAAGCAGCTTTGCAGCATGTCACCCCCCCCATTAGTCACCGTGGGTCCCTGCTGCCAGCCTAGGTCTAACTCTGGCCTCCAGTGAATTAATTGAAACCTCTGTCCCTCAGTTTCTTCATGTAGGAGGCGGGGATGATAATGTTACCTTCTTCTCAGTGCGGCTGTGAGAAGCCAAAGGATGATAATCCAATCAAAGTGATGAAACTAGTATTTCCCAAGGGTACACCATGCATCCGGCAGTTCTGAGCACTTCCCCTTTGCTCACTCCTCAGTTTCTCTACTGCCCAATGAAGGTGCAGATGAGGACACTGAGACACAGGACAGTGAAGGAGCATTTCCAGAGTCAGAGAGAAAGTCACAGAAGGTGTAGGGCATAAACAGATGCAGACTCCACCCCAGGGATTGGCAAACTGGCCCACCAACAAGATCCTGGCCACCACCCTTTTTTGTATAACTTGTTTGTAAGAAATGGTTTTAACATTTGTAAGTAGTAAAAAAAAAATATAACAAAAGGAAAATTATAGTTTGTGGCCCATAAAAATTACATAAAATTCAAGTTGTAATGTCCACAGGTAGAATTCTGTGGGAACACAGCCACCTCCATTCACTTATACTCTGCTTTCACAGTTGTCATGCTGCATTAATAGAATTGAGTCGCTGCAACAGAGGCCTCTGGCCTGCAAAGGCTTCAATATTTAATTTATAGAAAAATTTTGCCAATCTGATCTAATTCACTGCAGGACACAGCCAGCCAGTCTACCTGACTCCTGGGTGCGGGAGCTGACAAAGGGAAGCAGCTAGAGCGGGCCCTCTGTTTGTGCCTAACTCCCTATGTGCACATGTCCATGTGCACATAGTAACATCCTCAGGCACACTGGGAATGTCCTGTGTTGAGGAAACCTTGAGCCAGTTCCCAAAGCAGTCGAGCCCCTCTGGTGGTTGGGGGGCCACTTGCTGCTGTGTCTATTCCACACACATCAAAGAGCCACACCTTCACCTGCAGAGCTTCAGTAATATTCCCATCTGAGCCAGGAAGAGCTCCACCACATATGCTCTGAGCTTATTAAGTCTGTGCACAGAAAGACAACTAGAGAGCCGCAATGATTATCTGGGTAACGAGTTGAAAACCACTCTTGCCTAAAATAACTGGTAATGAGTAATCCTGCCATCATATCATTAAAGAGGAGTGTTTTTCAGAGAGCCAACTGGAATGGAGAATGTGTCAAAATCAGTTTACAAATCAGGAATTCACTGCCAGGGGCACTGAATATTAATTTCCCAAGTAAAAACAGAGGTAAGACACATATTTTAAAAACCCTCTGAGTAAAGCCGAAGGAGCCTCTTAGTTTTACAAAGAGAATATGTAGTGTCCATTGGGAGGCTACTATGTTCTAGGGACTAGGCCACCAGCTTCCTGTGGTCATTTCAAAGGTCCCTAAATACCTCAGGGAGGTGGGGATTATTTCCTTCTCATCTTGCAGATGCAAGAAGCTGGGTTTCTGAAGGGTTGACTGACTCGCCCAAGGGCACACAGCAGGCAAGAGGCAGGACTAGCTGGTGCATCCAGACAGTCCTCCACGGCTTTCCTCCTTCATCCCAGGAGATGTGAAATGGGACAAGCAGGTTGCACGCTACCCTGAGGACCTCAACACTGCTTGATGACAGAGTTGGGACAAATCACAACTGGACAGACGATCATGTGTGTGGAAGAGGGTCACGCTGACCTTGTTTGTGAAAGGGAAGTGGACATTTATTCTGTTGCATCTGATTACACGTCATTATCATCATTAATACAGCTAATATTTATTGAGAACTTACAGCATTCCTGGTCTGGTGATTACCTCAATTAGTCCTTACAATGCCGTCACCCCCTAGATATGAACTATCTCATCTCAATCTTATACGTGGAGAAACTGAGTCACAGCATTTGGGTGGCCTGTCCAAAGGCATCAAGCTGGAGGATGCTGGGTGTAAGACGAAATGTCGGACTTCAGAACATGCACAAAGAGTCCCTGTTTCGCCTGACCCCTCTGTTTTGGGGCCTGGGTACCATTTCTCCGCCCAGTGGATCATCAGAATGCCATTCAGTGTCTCTCAGGGCTCTGTCCGTCTCACCATTTTCACAGCATCTTGCCAACTATATTACCTGCTTATAGGACAGTCCCCCCAGCCACTCTGTCTTCAACAAGCATAGGGGCACATGTGTGCACACACGTGTGTCCACACAGAGGATGGCCTCCTTCTAGCCAGGTAATCCAGCTGAGCCCGCCCTCAGGCACAGCGTTTGAGAGCATCCTGATAAATGTGGAGTGACTGGCTCCACCAGAGACACATGGGGTTCACACCCTGCCTCCCTACTCACCAGTTCTATGGCTTTAGACAAATTGTGTCTCAGATGATCAGTTTCCTCATTTATTAAGTGATAATGATGGTACCTACCCTATGGGATTGTCATTTGGATTAAAAAGGACTATTAATGTCAATATCTTACCACAGCACCTGACAAATGAGCATTTGTCAAAAGACAGCTATGATTAATAAAATGAGGTAGAAAGAAAGGACAGATGGATGGATAGATGGATGGGAGGCTGGAGGACGGATGATGGGTGGAGGGAGTCTGGAAGGATGCATGGTTGGATAGCAGATGGGATGGGTGAAATTCTTGCACTGATTTTAGAATTAAAAAATAAAAGAAGAAAAAAAGTAGTTTTCATCCACATTTTTTAAAAAGACTTTAACCTGCAAAATTAAAGAATTTTAAGCTCCAAAAGGCCTACAGAATGAGGCTGGGTGCCGCTCCATTTCTCTCTGAAAAGTACCAATGAAGACATTCATTTCCAAAGCCCAGGCCAGCAGCTCATTTTACTCAAGATTCACCAAAGTTATAGTAAGTGTTTGGCTCCCACCATCATCTATTACAAGAAGGCAAGGAGGAAGTGGAGTGGAAAAAATAACCAGTAGGAGTGGAAAATTCCATCAGGGCAAGAACTGCACCTACTTTGCGTATCACCGAGTCCCCAGTGCAGAGCGCGATTGCTGGTATTTGGGAGCTCTGGTCAGTCAGGGTACCTAAATACTTTATTCTATAGCAAAAACAAACAACAGGACTCCCAAATTTTAGTGAGTGAACACTCTGAAGATTTGTCTGTCACTCCTATCACAGTCTGATGTGGAGCTTTTATTTGGGCATGGAGGGGTTGACGATTCCCTGTGGTCCCTTAAGGATCTAGCCTCCTCTTTCCATCTTGTGGCTCAAGTACCCCCACTGGGTTTTCCACCTCCAGGGGGCCAGACAGGGCACTAGAGCAGGGTTCTCAGCAGGTTTTACAGAAGTGAGGCTGACTTCACATCTGTCCATACTCCCTGGTCAGAGCCCAGCCTCAAGGAAATAAAAGTCTGGGAAATGTGACCTAGCTGGATGCTCATAAGAAAAAAAGGCAATGATTTGGTGAATAGCCAGAGAGCATGCAATAAATATGTGCTGAATGGAAAAGCCAGTGCCTATAAGAAGAATGTAGCCCTAAGAGAAGATGACACGCAGGGAAGGGGGAGAAAAGTGGCCCTGGACATCCATGCCTGAAGACACTCATTGCAACCACTCTCTGGCTGTCCCTCAGGCCACCTGCCTACTCCCTGTGGGTAACTCCCATGGTATTCTTCTTCCCTGGATGGTCCCTGAGGGCTACCTCTTCTGTATTTATTCCTGTCTTTGTGGTTGGAGCCATATCCTCAGATGTTGGGTTAGGCTGATCCAATGCTGCTGCCGTGGCCATCTTTGGATGTATCTCATAATCAAGGTACAAGAAAAATGCCCAGATTTAATTTCCAGTTAAGTTATCAGAAACAAGTTATTGACTTCTGAAACAAAAATGTGAGAAAGCAATACCATGCCCCAGGTATCAATTGAATGAACAGAACTCTATGGTGCTGGAGACACATGTGCTGGCCTCCTGGTACTCTGAATTACTCATCTCTGATCCCACTGGAGAGCTGGTCAGAACTCGCACATGGGGCCAGGTGCTGACGTAGACATCTCACCTTCTGGTCTACCCATGCTGTTGCAGGTTCTCCATACACACAGCTTGCCTTCAGGCAGCTCCTGCCTTGTTTTTTGCTTGTGGTCCACAAGATTAAGGGTGGTCCTCCTACAAGCTGCAAAGCTGATCATGTGACCCTGGCCCAGCCAATCCCAAGAGTTCACCTGACATAGTGCCTGGGCTGGAGATGCTCACAGGACTCAAGCAGGGTGAGTCACTATCAGACCTCTGGGAGGCTTGGTGCAGGGCAGCAGCTCGGAAAACTATGGACTGGCAAATCTGGGCCCACCAGCAGCTGGTTCCTTATGGGGAGAGGCTGAGGAGAGTGAAGTCACCAAATTAGAAATAGGCTGGGGGTAGGAGGGAATTCGAACTGGCAATACCCAAGCCCCTATATTTAGTTGTTTTTAAAGTGTGGCTCTATGGATTTTTCCAGTTAAGCAAACTGTGAATTTCCCGTTTTTGGGTGGACATTAAATCCTTAAAATTGAGAAGGTCCTGATGAAAATATATCCCAAACTTCCCATTGTACTAAGTTGAAATAATGCTCGGAAATGTCTTATTCCAGAGATACCCTGCAAACCCCAAGCCAAAGTCTTCCTTGGCTCTATGTCCTTGCCTCCCAATGTGCTCCCCTGCGAGTGGGGTCCCAACCGGAGGCACACCCCAACTACTCTCACCTGGGCATGCTACACATGTGTCTCCATGCATCTCCACTACGTTGTCTCATGCTGCCTCCCTGGCTCGCCCTGGGTGGCAGATCACTCACGATGGCTCTCCTCGCTGCAGACGTACTCTGCTCCATCAAAGTAACAAGACTGACCCTGAAGCTTAACTCCCTGAATGCTTCCTGCTTACAACTTCCAAGGGCTTTTATTGTACTTAGAATAAATTCTGAACTGCTTCCATGGCCAACAAAGGGCAGCATGTGACCCCGGTCTGTCTGTCACACTGCATTTCTGGCCACTCCCTCTTCATTCACATATTTCCTAGTTCAGCTCCTCAACTTATTCATCTCTTTGCTGCTACTTCCACCTGGGATGCTCTCCTCCCAGCTAGATGACCATGGCAGGGGTCCGCCCTCCACCCCACCTCACTGCATGAGGCACAAATCTGTGACCTCTCCTGCATCTGTGCCCCTGTGCTTTCTATCATTCTGCACCCTTAGCTGCCTGAGAACCTCTGGACTTCTCTGTCCCAAATTGTACTATATGCAAATCTCCTGGCTAGTCTCCTGGACCTTGGAGAATCCATGCTCCTCATCCTCCCTCCTCCAACCACCATGGGTGCCAGGCCATGGCACAACTCCACACAGCTGAACCTCTCATACATCTGAACCTCTAGAGAATCACAGGCCTATCAAGGGCAGGGCAGTGCCTTGTTCTTTTTGGTAGAAACGGTAGCTTCAATAGCAGCAGTGACATTGCAAATACGGGATGAATGTGTGTCAAACAGGAGGACTATCTGGTAACTTCATCAACAGCTCTTGTGGGAGTCCCTCACTGCTCTGGCCATACTTTCACCCTGTATAAATTGAATATTTTGTGCCAGTGGTTCGCAATCATGGCTGCATCCCATAGTGATGTGGGAGAGCCAAAAAGTGCAGGTCTCCACCCCACCTCCAGGAAGCCACGTTCATTCCTCCATTAATTCAGTTCTTGTCTCCGTGCTCTTTGCCGAGCCTCGTTTTGGGGACCAGAGTTGAAATGCCAGCCCGGGGCTCTGCCCTCATGGAGCGTCTATTCCACCAGTCGTATAGGCTAATATTTACTGAGCTCATGTGACAAGCCACCCTTGAAATAATGCTTTTGCCTGATTAAATCCTCTGAGCTCGACCGTGGCCCTGAGAGGTGGCTCTTGTTTCTCACTGAGGCGGAGTGCTTTGTTGGTCAGGTAAAGTGGCCTCACCACACCTGCCAGGAGTGGAGTCGCTGGCTGAAAGCCTGATTTCCATCTGGGCCTCTTGCACCGGGCTGCTCAACTGAGAGCATCCTGAAAGCCAGGGGGGACCCAGGCATTGGACTTGCGAATCTGTGTTCAAGGTAAGTCAGTGGCTTTCAGGGATGCTACCCTGTATGGCTGTTTACCTATTAATGTGACCAACTCAGAATGTTCCACAGAGACTGGCTGGCTTGGACATAAACACAAGGAGACTTGTATTTAATCAAATATCTAAAACAGAGGTGGCCCTGGCCCTGGTTCTGTCCCTCATTGCATTTATTCTTCACGTATCTGATGGAAGCATTATGTTGGGTAACAGATGAGAAAACTGAAGTTCAGAGAGGCCCAGAGATCTGCCCAGGACCACTAAACAGTCAGTGATGATCCTGGAGCTTGACCTAAACTCAGGAGTGCCTGACTCCAGAGGACACATGGAGTTTTAACTTCCAAGCTTTGTGTCTTTGACAATAGAGTTTCTCAGTACTTCTGCCCCAGAAAGCCTCTGGCCAAAGTCACATGCTGGTTTTGCTCATGGAGGCCCCCAATCATAGGAGCAGGGCTCAACTCCTTCCACCCTATCAATTTTCATTGCCAAACAGCTCTAGCAGCAAAGCAGCCACAACCTTCACGTAGGACTTCACAAATTGCAAACAGCTGTCACATGGAATTTCTGACTCAGTCCTCACAGCCACCCAGCCAGACACTGACCTCCACATGAAGTGTTTGCAAAATATTTAGCAACTGTCACAGCATAGGCACAAGCGGATCCAAATAGAAACCAGCCACATGCAGGAGATATGGGACAGCAGGGCACACCGCCGGCTCTCAGGTCTGGGAGAACTGAGTCCTGCTGAGATTGGACGGCACTCATCCACCTTGGGCCCAGCCTTCAGATTCCTTCCATCACATGCCTACTTGTGCTTCCTTGTGGGGTCCAGAGGTCTGCTGCCGGGGCACGTGGAGCAGAGCTGCCTGTGTGCATCCCCTCGACACTGGCCTCTGCCTGCAGAGGCTGCTTACTGGGAACACCTGTGGCGGCTGCAGAAGTGTCCCAGCCAATGGCAGACTAGCTGCCAATGCAGACCCAGCTGGATGGCTCACAGGTAAAGCTAGGCAGGAGGCATTCTCCACACCTCCTCGAGTTGCCATGAGAATGAAGCCCAATAGCAACCCCTTCCTCAGCTGCCTCTCCTCCCTGTCTCACTGCCCCTGCCACCCCAGCCATCACCTCCCAAAGGGCAGCATGCACAGCAATCCTTGATGCAGACTGCCACAGCCTGCCTGAGCCTATGGTGGAGGCCCCCAGGGCAGTGAGCCTCTCTGTTGCTGGCAGGACCTGCCCTTGGTTTGTGACTATCTCCCCACCGACTGGTGAGGCCCTTCAATAGCAGATCAAATGGTGGCCCCCATCGATATCAAATCCTGATCCCTGGAACATGTAAATATTCCTTTATGTGTCCAAGACCATGCAGATGTGATCAAGATAATGATTTTGAGACGAAAATGTAATCCTGGGTTATCTGGGAGACAGTAAATGCAATGACAGGTATCTAAGAGGTAGGCAGAAGGAGGTCTGGCATAGAAGAGAGGTCTGGCACAGATTGATGTGGCCACAGGCTAAGGAATGCCAGAAGCCACCAGAACCTGGAAGAACTAGCAAATGTATTCTCCCCTGGAGCCTGCTGACACCTTGACATTTACCAGTTGAAACTGGTTTTGGCCTCCAGAACTATAAGAGACTAACTATAGGCCACCAAATTTGTGGCCATTTTTATAGCAGCCACAGGACACTCACATACCATGAACTCACATACCCTTGCTCCTCCGTGCATCTGGCTCTCAAGCCCCTGCTCCCAGGTCTCTTAAGGGTTAAGTTGTGTCTCCCTGGCACCTTCAGAGAGGACACTGGATTTCAGCCATTTTGCCCCAAGGCTGTGGGAATAAATTTACACTGCTTTAAGCCACACAGTTTGTGACACCTTGTTTCAGCAGCCCTGGGAAAGTGATACAAAGTCCCCAGCTCTTCCGCTACTGAATCCAAAGCCAACAAGTGGCCTGGTTTCAGGGAGTCCTGGGAATTTGGCACCCTAGTGTGTGAGTCAGCTTTCCCTTACTATAGCAAGTACTTAAGATAATCAGCTTATAGAGAAAAGGGTTTGGGTTTCATAGTTCAGGGGGTTCTGCTTCTGAACGATGAGACTGGTGTTCTGGTCTGTGGTGAGGCAGCACATACATCATGGCTGAACCACTCAGCTCCCTGCAGGTGGGAAAGAGAGGGAGGGACCAGGGCTCACTGTCCCCTTCAAGGGCATGCCCCAAATACCTGAGGACCGCCCACTAGCCCCACCTCTTGAAGTCCCATTGCCTCTGATAGTGCCACTCTGGGAAGCAAGCCGTTAGCACATGGGCTTTAGGGAACACTCAAGGTCCAAACTGTAGCACTGGGCAAGTTCATTCATCCCGGAAGTACCATGGCTGCCTTCTGCTATTAATTGTTACCTACTTACTCTGATAATGCCTGGTAGGTGAGCATCCTGAAGCACTTGATGCTGGATGTAGCTCTTCTGAAGAGGCCCTGAGTGCCTCAGGCTTGGTTGGGCTTCAGAAGGGACTCTTGATTCTGCGACTTGCAGGTCGAAAGTCAATTGTAGCCACAGAAGAGTTGCTGAGCACCCGTGAGCAACCATCCTGCACTGCCTACCCCAGAGTCAGACTGTCTTCAGGATGGGTGGTGAGTGACACCCGCCCCTGCTCTGGTTTCTGCTCCCGCACTGTTACTGTGTAATGAAGAGTAGGTTCTGCTTTATTGATCTTCAGACCAGAGCTGCGTGTTTGCTACCTAAGAAGAACCCCAAAGGATTGCATTTGATTTTTGCACAAAACAATAATCTCCCTCACCAAATTAGCTACTGACTGGTGGGGGTGTCACCTTGAAATTGTTGACAGGGTAGCCAAACAGGAATGTCTATATTTACTAACCCTTGCTCAAATACCCATCCCTGCTGTTTGCGCCCTGTCAAGCGAGTCCCTGGGAAGTAGCAGCCACACCATGCAAGTGAGAACACAGCAGCACAGGAAAGATTAGAACCCTGCGGCACTGACGGCTTTTGTCTCTGCACAATGACAAGCCACAGTGTCTGCCCAGCCCCACCTTCTTTTTTCCCTGTTCTTTCTGTTTCTCTCAAAATCTTCCTCCCTGGAAGTTCCTCAGTCCCTTGGCTCCAGCCCCACCCTCTCTTCCCGTCTGGGCCATGATTTTACCAGCTGCCTAATATGGCCACGGCATGGTCACTACTGAGTGCTGAAAACACAAGTCAATGGCTTGGCAGCTTCTGGGACTCGGTTCTTTGGCTCTGCTTGATGTCAGATAAGAAATGGCTTTCAGGGGACAGTTAGATAAGGCCCCAGGACACAGAGCAGCAGGCCTGCCTGGCCTAGGGACTCTTCAAAAGCTATCAGAGACCAACTGGTATGCCTCACGTCCAGGAGTGGGGATGGAGGGTCTGCCTCTCACTCAACAGGAAATTCATTGAGCACAGCCTGCTCCCTCTGAGCCTGGGCACAGAGATGGGTAAGTGGATTCTAATCACACGAAATTAAGCCCTGAATTGATTGAATACTGATGATGCTGATAATAACGATCACTGAGCCCTTATTCTGCCCAGGCCCTCGAGGTCACAGAATTTGGATTGCGCCACTTCTCTCCAACAACAGACCCCTCCATCTCCACCCCATGGACCTGCTTGCAGAAACCACTGGAGAAAGACTTCCTGCTTGCCTCCTGGTGTGTCCTTTTGTTCCTGCTTTTATGGAAACTGGCTTTCCAGGATCCTGGAAGTCACCCTGTTGGCAAGCAGGACCCACATCCAGCCCATTTGTCAGTGGGAAAGCCTTGAGCCTCCTCCATGTCGCACTTAGAAAGAGAAAGACTCGGATCCAAATGAGGGACAGTCCCAGGTTCTGATGGATCCATCTCTTCTAATTGCCTTTGTAGCCTGTCTGTTAAATTTAGATAAGGCTTAAACGGGTCCAAAAGAAAATCCAGAAGGGAGCCACAAAAATGATTAAAAAGTTGTAAAATTGGGGCTTATGGATGGAGGAATTGGGGATTATTTATCCTGGAAAAGAGAAGGCTGAGGAGGGACATATAAAGACTTCATACTAGATTAATTATGTAAATAAGCAGACACCCAGCTGGCCTCTACTCTCAACCATTTGGCAGGGAGAGTGGGTGTTGAGGGGGGTACCAGGAGTTTTAAAATCATTAGTTGTCTGCACAGATTTCTGGAGGGCTTTGCTGTTGCCGGGTAAGCAAGCTGTGGATTTGCCAAGTTCTTTTTGATCAGCCCAGACTCCACCCACCCAGAGCTCCTTTCCAGCATAACCAGTGATGAAGATGGCTTTTCTTTGTCTACTGCCACAGACAGAGGGGTCCTAGCATGATGCAGGCTTCGGGACTCATGTCTTGTTCAAGTCCCCAAGGAGGGACAGGGACAATCAAGGCTCTGTCATCCAGGCATAACGACGTGGGCAGGAATGCCCCCCTGGGTTTGAACAGATGCCAGAGCAGTGTCCCCTGGCTCAAGACAGTCACAACCTGGCTGCTGCAGAAGTCTGCCCCCAGGTCTACATCTTGATCACACTGAGGTCAGTCTGTTTCTTGTTCAAGAGGAGATTTATTGAGCACAGCCTGGTTCTTCTGAGCCCTGGGCTCTAAGCCTGGGCACAGAGATGGGCTGGCAGACTCTAATCACACAGAAAATCAGGGTGCCATCTGGACACTGATGAAGCTGATAATAACCATCCCAGGGAACATCTAGAGAGCCCTCAGTCTTCCTTGGCCCCCAGTTAATCAATGTCTGCTCTCATTTGATTCCCATAATATCCCTCTGCAACAGAAACTGTTCTCTCCCCTCGTCACAGCTACATAAGCCCTAAAAAGCTTAAGGAATTTGCCCAAGATCACAGAGCAGTGCAGGACCTCAGTGAAATTTGAACTAGATTTTCTAGTATTTAAAGTCCACACCACCTTGTCTGTCTATGGGCATATCTGTTGGTTTTTTAATGGAGACTCAGCAAATCCCACAACGTAGTAAGAGGAGGACCTCAGACTAACACTGGGGCTCACCTTGTCACATTTCTGCTCTCTCAGAGAACAAGCTCTTGACCACTCTTCCACTGCCAGCCAGAAACATTCCCTGGATTGTGACAGAGGAAGTGCAGGGGAAGGCCACCCAACCTGCTTGAGATAGGCAAGGATCAAGTCCCGAGAGGTGGCAGAGGTGCTGTCCTGGGCTGCATGACACTGGAACTCGTGGACACTTCAGACCTGGGCAGTGCTTTCTAGATGCACTGGAGCATGTGTTCAAGATGCAGAGCCTCAGACCCACACTATCTGACAGGTCTTAGCCACGATGGAGAATCTGCTTGTCTATTCAGTAGATTTATAGATTTATAGGTTCTTCTGTGGTGGCACAGGGACCCTAAATCGAGGGGCAATGACAGAGTTGCTATTCCTTCTGGGGACTCATTTTCTTGCCTTTTAGACACGTGCACAGGCACACATACAGACACCCTCCCGTGACTCTTGTCCCTCCGTAAGCATTTGCTGGGTACCTAGGTTTCAGGAAATCTGAGTAAGGCTCAGGGCTGTCCTCGTGGAGCTTGAAGTCTTGTCGAGAAGTCAACACCTGACTCACATGTCGCTGGAAGTGATGGTAGCCCCCAAAGATGGGCAACACCTGGTGGGGGGGCATGGCTCACAAGAGAAACTGATGCAGTGCGAACTAGAACCCAGCAAGACATCCTGAAGAGTGCACAGACCCAGAACCAGCGGTACCTGTGGAAGCAGAGAGCCCAGAATGTGAGGGCCCGGGGACAGCCACCCGAGCTGGAGCTTCAGGGGCACAAGGGGAAGGGATGGGGAGTGTGGACCATGCTATACTTTAAGGCTAAGTTTTATCGGAAGCCATTTGACAGGTGCATGGGGAAGCCATGGTGGGCGAGGTACAGGGTACGGAGCTTGGAGGCCATCATGGTAGGCCTGGCCAGAGATAATTAAGCCACTCTCCCAGGGTATTGGGCAGGACTTGTTAGAAAAGAAACAAGCAAGGTGCTCATATTAAGCTCCCTTTCATTTACATGTAAGTACTATTAATGCCAATAACAAATCATCCAAGTGAGTCCTAGGAGGGAGCATTCTTACATAATTTTTGTTAAGGTATGTGTTTAAAAGTAATAAAATAAAATGTATTCTATGATTTATTCTCTTTCTAAATTATACCCTTTAATTAGTTAAAAAAAGAAGAAGAAGATTGGCCATTTTGCTACAGAAGGGTTGATATCTTCTTCAATGTCATGTTAAATCCTGACGTAACACTATAGAAGAAGAACATTCCATTGAGGAGAAGGTATTGGATACTTTTCATGCTGTTCAATCTTTAAAAATATGGTAAGATTAAGATTTAAAAACATGGTCAGATGGAATAACCTAATGATATCCTGAGGGAAGTCCGGAGAGTGAGACAGGGAGGCAGGAGAGTCTAGTGGGTAAGGCTGGGGCCTCCAGATACAGGCTGGGTACAGTCCTGACTTTCCCAGGAGGGGCCCTCAGGGTCTCCACCTCACTTCTTTGTCCAGTGGAAAGGAGGGAGGGCCTGGAATTCTCAACCGCAGTATTACAGCCCTCCACTGTTGTTCAGTGGAATCTGAAATCCCCAGACCTTCAGTGCAAGGTGCCATAATACTGGAGCCCACAGGAAGGAACTGGTTGGCTGGGGTCTTCCTCCACCCTGCTTACACCAGTTGCTGTTGTTTTTTTAACACTGAGTTAGAAAAGTTAAAAAGCAGGTTACAATGTACAAGATACACCAGATCAAGCTGTTCTTCCACCCATGCTTGGAATGAGACTGGTTGATTCTACATGTGACATATAAATAGTATGTATGTAATTTATAAAAAATACTTATATATAAAGTATGAGAATATATATTTAAAGAGTAGATAGGCTTTTTAAGGCCATCTTTCTCAGCCTATCCTGCCCAGTGTTGTCAAGCCCAGAAGGCAGTGCTGGCATGGGATGGCATTCATGGGTTGTCCAACCTCACCCTGGAGCCTCTGCTGAAGAGCGCCGGTGACGTCAACCCTGTGCCTTCTCTGCACTGCTCCATCCTAAATTCCTCCAATAACATTCATGCCCTGATACGCCAAATTAATCAAACACTTGCCTCGTGCCAGTCAGCCCCTGAGTCTTGGCAGGGATCACCTCATTTATTCTTCTCCACAGCCTCACAAAGTGACTATCAGCACCAGCCACGCATCCAGGTGGGGCAGCAGGCACACGAGGGAGCTTGAGCACACCCAGCAAGCTCTCTCCAGGCCCTGCCTGAGACATCTACTTTTGTCAACAGATTGCTTCATATCTGTTGCCTTAAATAAGACATAAAATTGGATTTGTTTTCAACAATTTTAAAAACTTGTTCCTGCGGCATAAAACACAAACCAGAAAAAACTGCAAGTTCAGCCCAGAATTTTCATCTCTTTCTTGGTTCATAGGATTAAAATTGCTTTTGATGACCCTGTTCATGGTAAGAGGGAGATGACTGGACTTGTCCTGCTAATCAGCTTTTGAGAGCTGCTAAGGACATATTCAAAATCTCACCCTCATTTACAGAACTGGGGCTTCCATCCTCTGTCCCACCCTTCACATTCATTCCAGGGAACGAGGCCGGAGAGCTAGGGAGGTACTTGGGAGCTCTCTCCAAATCTTACTAGTGAATTGGCCTCCACTTCTCAGTCTCTCTACTCTATGAATCCATCGTTCAGGACACCTCATAGTCACCACATTTTAAAAGACTGAGAAACGAGTTATCAATTCTCAAGAGAGCGCCAGAAGTTTTTCAGATTCTGGTGAGTTACACAGTACCCGCTCCTGTGCTGCCCTAATCCGCAGGCTGCTTAAGCTGTGTGGGGTCAGTACGGGGAAGGGTAGCCCAGAAAATGAACCTCCCCTCCGCTGCCAGGCTCCAGTGGCTGGAGGAGCCTGAACAGCTGGCTGCGGCTCCGCCCCTCAGAGTGCTCCTGCTCAGTGTGCTGGGCCTTCACTACCTGGAACTAGGCCAATCAGATCCTCTCTTTAGGCAATGTGAACCAAGAGACAGAGCTAGAAGACACTAGCCAGCTTTGAGACCCCCAAGTACAAGAGAGTTGAGCTGCCACTGGGGGCCACATCAACAGGAGATAGAAGAAGCTGTCATGAGACCAGAGAGAATAGAGTTTCTGCAAAAGGAGAATGTGGGAGAGCCCCCAGCAGAACCCCTCAGCTCTGCACTCTGATGCCTGGTTGTTCAGCTTCTCTCTCACTGTGGTAAGCGGGATTTGAATCTATGACTAAGTACCCATGGGTCCAAGCTAGCCAGTTGCACTCCTAGCCCCCCACACTGCTGGGCAGCCATGTGAGTAAGGGGATGTAGATGGGCTGTGAGCAGTGTTCCGTGTAGCATCCACGTCACCCCAGCTTGAGAGGCCGTCCACTGGCTCCTGCCTGTGCTCTGCAAACAGACTAGAGAAAAGCCAACCGCAACACTAGAAATGGCTCCCAGAGCGTGTCTGAGCAGCAGTTGGAGGGAACAAGAGAGAATGACTATGTAGGGCACAGCCAGCCTGCCCCGGGGGTACTGCTCATCCAGGGGCCAAAACAAATAAAGTCTGTCTTGCAGAATTTGGGAGTCTGTTTGTTACAGAAGCTCGGTCTTTTCCTAACCCCTAAACTTTTCTTCTTTGAGTAAATTTCGGAGAATTTCTATTCTCTAACCAAAAGAATCTTGAATCACATGAAGATGGTAGCCCTAGAGGCTGTTCTATGGCTGAGATCCAGATCTTCTTCACAGATGTTCAGTGAGTACCTACTTTGTACTAATTACATGGAAAGAGACACATCAAACTGGAAAAGGTTGATGGTGTCACAGAAATCACTGTGGAGCGAATCCTGCCATCAGGAGCCACATGCCCTCCACATCTGGCCTGGTCAGCCCTCTGTCATCCAGCACAGGCCCTGGCTTCTGTGAAGATCTCTCTCCTTTCCGTTTCTTTAATGTAAGGGGAGCAGGGTGGTACACGCCTGTAATCCCAGTGGCTCAGGAGGCTGAGGCAGGAGGATCACAAATTCAAAGTCAGCCTCAACAACTTAGTGAAGCCCTACGCAACTCAGCAAGACCTTGTCTGAAATTTTAAAAAAATAAAAATAAATAAAAGTAAAGAGGGCTGGGGATGTGGCTCAGTGGTTAAGCACCCCTATTTTCAATCCCCAGTACCAAAAAAATAAATAAGGGGAAAGATTGGGCCCGTAGATGAACCCTATGCAAAGGGCATGTGTCCCTCCATCTCCCCATGTTTTGATGGCACATCTTTGCCTTCTCCATGTCCTGGTGGCACCAATATGCTACTGTCCACTCTGATTGTCAGTGCCTCTATCACACCTATTGTCAAGCCTATTGAAAAGCATATCTGCCTTATTTCCTACAAATATTTAAAACCTGTTTCTTCAATTGAAATCTCCCAACAGAATTAGCCGCTGGCTCTGTATCCATAGCCTCGTTAGTAATGGCTTTCGTTCAGTTAATGGAAAACAAAAACCGGGCATGGAATTGGTGTTAATTCCTTAAGCTGAGCACAACTAGATCAACTACTTGACTAAATTGCTGCGCCTCTGAGTTTATGCTTTGGGAAGCAAAGTAACTGCCTGTGACATGAGGTATTTTCCCATCGAAATGTGGCCTGTACCCTCCTCCTCCGTCTTCCCCTTGAGGTTTCCACAATAGTCCCCCATTTAAATGGTTTCTTTACTTTTGATAAGAGTGGGGCTCATGAAGTGTAGAAAGGAATGCTAAGTGATTTTATAACTTTGGAAGAGAGATTTGAACCAAAATACTCGGAAAAAGATTTTAGATTCATAAAACTTGGACAGCACATACACCTCTCTGAGAACCATCTAAAATAAAAAAGTCCTCATTCTCCCAAGCCACGAGTGGGGTCCCACCCCACTCCCTGCTCCCCCTCAGCCTCTCTCCCTGCTCACTGCTGGGCAGCCCAGGAACCTCTGCTCTGCCCGATGCTTTAGGGCTGGCTCTTCTTTGTCCCTTCCTGGCCACATGTTTCCCCCCGCCCCATGGTGTGAGCCACACACACTCACACCATGACTCCCTATTATATGCGACTATTTCCTCAAAGTCTTGCTGGGTATATCATATTTCACAGTTTGATTCAAGTGGGTTATGAACTCCCATTTTTACCCCGTATACAGATTGCTGAATCACATCATTTACACTTCCATTGATTTACACATTGCCATTGTCTGTTGTATTCTGCTGCCTTTCCTATCCTCTACTACCCCCCTCCCCTCCCCTCCCCTCCCCTCTTCTCTCTCTACCCCCTCTACTGTAAATCATATCAAGAACTATGTCATGTTTTGAACGACCAACAATAAAAAAAAAAAAAAAGTCTTGCTGGGAAGCACTTCTATCTCATTAACTATTATGTTTTTAATCACCCTTCTCCCCATCAGGGTGAAAGGCCACTTCTGCCCCTGTTCTTCAATGTGTCTCTGGTGCCTTGCACAGTGCCTGGTGTAGAACAGGAGTTAATAAATCCTGTGAAAGGGAAGGAGGAGAAAAAAGACCGAAGAAGGGAGGGAGGGAGGGAAGGATGGAGAAGCCGGGCAGAGAGAAGGGGAGGAAGAGGGGCAGCTCCCAAAGGGGAACACCACTGAAGCCAGCAGCCAGCACCCAGGTAGTCAAGCCTGTTGAAGGAACAGCAGCACCCTCCTTGCACCACCAGACTTCAGGCAGAGGAGAACCGGGAGCAGATGAAAAAGGGGACGCACCGTGAGGGGGTCTCCTCTCCAACATCATGCAAGGATGACAGGTGCAAAGCCCGTGAATCCTCCTGGACCACAGTTGATTTCTTTTAAGTCTTTAAAATTTGAAAGCTGGAGGACTACGTTTGAATGAAATATTTGCAAGGAAGAAAAGGGCATGTATTGTATCCTAAAAATAATAATAAAGGAAAGGAAAATGTATTAATTCTTGAATGAGTTTAGGGATCACGCAGCCCAGTGAAATTCCCACTGCTGAAATGAGCTTGGCTCCTCGCAATCAAAAAGTAGTTGAGGAAAGATTCAGATGGGGACGGGGGGAAGCCGAGCTAATTTCCGGGAACCCATGCCGCTTTGCACACGAGTCACTGGAGGCGACTGCCTGGCTCTGCTAATGAGACATTGTATTAGCATGCTGAATTCTAATTGTTATATTTCTGAACATCCCTTTGCTGGAGAGAAGGAGGGAGGAAATCAAATCTTAACGACAAACACACTGGGCATCCCACCTGCTCGATGGGACCTGGAGGAGCACAGTTGTGCCTTGTGATACATAACTGAAAACCCATCATGAAACAATGGTCCCAGAAGCAATCTATTTTGCCTGGATCCTGCTGATTTTGTGGCCAGCAAGATTGTTACTATCTCTGGCTTTATTTTTGATAAATTGCAGGTTTTGACATAGGTACATGGCGGGTCTCACTGGCACCCAAAGAATAGAAAGAGGAAACCATTTATTTGCCTGTCCGGCAGCCATGCTCTGTCATTCACCTTCCTCGGGATGCAGCAAGGAGACATTGCCTCCTCCAGCAAATTGACGCCCACCTCCCCAATCCGTGCTCAGCATCTCTTGATATCCAGGGCTTGGTTTAATTGCTACAACTGACACACACTCAGGAAGTTCTTAGCATGTGCTGTCACATCTGCTGAAGTGCAGTGCACACATTCTCCTCTTTATTTAACACAACCGGTGATGGAGGGGTTTTTCTAGCCATTTAGCAGATCAGAAAACTAAGGCTCAGGGAGGCAAGGAGTCAGTCAGCTTAGTACAAAGCAGACTTCTAACAAGCAGGGCTATCTGACTCCATGTCTTCCGGTCTTGATGACTGAGCCCTGCTTCTTCCTCTGGAAGACCTTCCTGGATCTGCCAGGTCAGGACATGGACCCAGGTGTGCCTGGGCCTGCAGCACATGCTCCTAGGCAGAGAGACAGCATAACTGCAAGACACTGGCATGATTAATTAGCTTGTCTATCACCTTTAGATTTTGAAATCTTTAGCAGCCTTTTGTAATCCTGAGCCTTGCCATCATGTTGATGTGCACCAGTGAAAGAACAAATGAATGAGGAGCCTCCCTGAGATCTGGAAATAATGCTCAGATAAACTGAACAGCACTGTGAGAAAGTTAACAGACAAGAGAGCCAGGGCAGTCTCAGTGGATGGAGCCTTAATGTTTCATTCAGTAACATCTATAATTCAGACCTGAATTCAGAAAGACAGATGCCCAAACCAAGGCGTTGGAGCCGTGCTGGGGGCCTGCGCTGCACAGAGCCTGAAGTGGCCTGGGGATTCCCTCCAGCCCCTTCCCCACATTTGTCTGCAACTTGCAGTTTTAGTTTTGAAGTTTAGAAACATTTGAGCCCCACTGCCTGCCTTTCTCAAAGGCCTTATGGGCTGAGGCAGCAGCATGATGTGGTTTCCATTGTGTGTGCTGCAAGGGGTGGGGGGGGTGCCTGGGGATTAAGGAGAAAGGAGAAAGCCAAACTCCTTGGAAGATAAATTGGACAGACAAATGGGAAGCTGAATGCAGATGCACACGGAAGCCTCCAGAAGCTCTGAAGCCACTGATGATGTCTGCTAGGCCTACGTTCTGGGTCCCCACATCACTGATGGGGTTTTGTCCAAGTGATTTCTGAAGGGGGAAGAAATACTTGCGCGCGTGCACGCGCGCGCACACACACACACACACACACACACACAAACACATGCAGGAGGCAGAGAGGAAGGGAGCCAAAAATCTATGGGCTGAGAGTTTAGAGGAAGCAAACGCCATTTTCTGAGAGTTTCCAAAGCCATGTCTGCAGGCTTTCCATGCCTTAGGTAGCAGGACCCTCAGAGTTCAAGTGGCCTGTTTGGAAGGGGATTCTGGGGAGGGTGACACTCAGAGGAAGCCCATCCAGCTCATCAGTCTTTCTACCTCTGTGGGAACCTGAGCTCTGACCCCTGAGGACTCAGAACTGGTGTGGAACACACCCAGGAGACAGATGCTGCAGGGCCAGGGAGCTGGGCCTCTATCCTCCATCCCCATTTATCCCTGAGTGACGGCTGATCCTTGGGGCTCAAGTTTCCTAGCACTCCAGGGCTCTGGGTTTGTGGTTTCCTCACCAGAAGGCCTGGTGAGGAAAGAACATGACAGTGACCTGAGAGAATGTGGGGCAGCCCCGGGGTTTGCCCTGTGACCTTTTGCTGCTGCTGTGTGTAGAATAAGACACAGAGTATGTGTAGCACATACCAACGTACACACCTAGGCATGCACAGGGCTGACACGTAGTCAGGAGAGAGAAACACACAAAAAAGCAAAGAGGATATGTTCTTATCAGAATGAGGGCTAGAAAGAGAACAGAGAGGCACAGAAAGATCTGGAGGTGACGATGAGGGTCTTAGTGAGATGTGCCTGAGGAGTCAGGTAAGCTGACCACATGGGAACCATAGGCTCCAGGCAGAGGAAATGGCACATGATACAGTCCTGAGCTGGGAAGGACCTTTTCACCATCTTTTACCTCCATATTTGCAAATATAAAATGCTTGCATACCACTAAAATCAGAGGGGAAGAATACAATAAATTTATTTTTAAGAGTGAGGGGGAAAAGTCCAAGGGAAGACTATTGATTCTTAGAAATTTGACTGATATGACAATCCAAAATTGGTCATCTGATGGGACTCGGAAAGCCTCCATTAACTTCTGTTAATGGATGGAAAGTCCAGGATGGATCAATAAGTAAACAGGGAATATGCTGTCAAGTCACCATCTTCAGTTCTGAGAGTGAGTTGACATGCTTCCCCAATGGCACAAAGTCTCATGACGATCCAATGAATCAACAGACACTTGGGAAATATTAATAAACAATTTTTTATGAACTATTACAACAAAGAACTTCAGCAAGAAGGAAAATGAAGTTTATGATCTTTGAGTAAACATTTTTAGCATAACAGTCTCTGTGACCAGATATTGGAAGAGAAAAATCAAGCTTATAAAACACCATTTCTCTGTATCAACTGGAATACACTAAAAATAGGATAATGGAAATACATGTTCTTAAAGCATTTCCACAGGAAATGTCCATAATTATGACATTCTAAATCATTTAGCAATTGTATGTGCTACATTAACTAAAACAAAGGTATTCCTTATTGCACATTTTAAAGTTGGAAGGATTCTTCTAGCTTAAGTGGGGGATATTTAGGGGGAAATATTTTTGGCTCAAAATGTATACTGCGCCAAGGCAGCTTCATTCTAGAAACATAAACCATTTAAAATAAACTTTTTTATTTTGAAGCCAATAATCTTTTACCACAATGAATAGGTTGGGCCCTATTTTAAGGCCTGTGAACAGCCCTCATTACTCTGAGAGTCAGGTGTAGGTGGAGGTTCATCTTTAAAGCCTGAAGGCATTAAGTCTTTTGCAGCAGGTGGTGGCCCATAGTCTTGGGGACCATGAGTTGGAGGTGGTAATGTGGCACCAGGAATGAAGTACTCTCTTGGGCCAAATGAGCCTAAAGGTCTAAATGGTGCGGGTCCTGGAAAAAAATCACGTGGGTCAAAAGGCAAATCCCGTGGAACACCTGGTGCATATTCTCTGAAGCCTATTGGACGCATACCAGGACCTGGAAAATAAAAAGGAAGTTATGTAAACACCCAGAAATTTCTGAACTAGGGTGATTTCAAGTATGTTAATATAGTCTTTAATTTCTCCGAAGCCTAGAACATCAACTGGTGAACATCCTGACTTGCCAGATGAGGCAAACTGAGATGGAACAAGTTTAGGTTATAGCCTTTGGCCAACCAGCCATGAAGCAACATATTAAGGATTTAAACATGGCTCTACCTAGCTCCAGGCTTGTCTTTTTTCTTTCCCTACTATGTAACTGCAGAATTATTTCTATCTCACAAGAGCTCCATTTATATTTGGAAGTACTATATTACCATGACAAGATGATAGATTATGAAATAAGAACTTTACTACATCAAAAAATTTTGATAAAAGGAAATCCCACTATTTATTACTATATCCATTAAAAATTCATGAAGTATTTCAGCATGGACTTTACACATGCCATCAGAATCAAGGTGCATGCCCTCCTGGAAAAGGCCTTCCACAGCCACCTAATTAAATCAGCAACATTTATTAGGTCACTGTTAAATCCTCCTCTTTAACACTTCCCTCTGACGTTTCTCAAGGTAAGGAGGGTTTGACTTCTCCTTTTCTATATTCTATAACCTACTGCTTATGCTTCCATTATGGGTGATTACAAACTTTATGTTATTGGATTTTCATATTTGTGACAAAATTTTAAGTTATGGCATGTGTCTCATCCACCTTTCCATCTATTGCAGTGCACATCAACAGATTTTCAACAAACATCTGCAGAAGTAATATTTCTGGATTTTCTGTATATAGCCCCTTATCCTTGTCTATGAGAGATAGCTATTGCCTATCTCAGTATAAGATTATGTAGTGTCCCATATATCCCAGAAAACTGGAGGAAAAGTTAAAATGTACTCAGCTTTATCCTTTCATTGTTAAGACCTGAGATAGCAACCAACTGTTTTAGCAAGCAATAGAAATGAAAGATGAATGTGATTTATAAGTCAATCACTACTGTTCAGATCATCATACCAAATGGTGGAGGAATTGGCCGAGGCCCAAAAGGCCCACCGAGCTGAAGTGGCGGTCCATACCGAATGGGAGGTGGTGGAGGTCGTCCCATCGGGGGTCCCATAGGGAGGCCCATGAAGGGTACCCCTGAGAAAGGAGGGGGGCCTTTCATAGCCATATTAGCCTGCGATTTAAGATTTGAAAGCAGTTGAAAGTTTTAAAATTCCTACGTATGAAGACAAAGTACCAACACCGATAAAAGCTAAAACCCAAAACAGGCACCTGTCCAGAGAACACCATCAGTGCAACAAAACTCTACCCACCCCTCCTGTGTATTCCCACTGACAGCTTACAGAAGTTAGAAGGATGGCACAAGAGGGAGCAGTTTGTTACTGATTTAATCTGCACAGGAAAGGGAAAGGCAAGAGGACTGGCAGAGGTTATTAACAGAGGTGATTTCTGACCAGTATGTCATGCTGTATTATTCACTACAATCTATTTCAAAGGGAGTCCCCCCTCCCCATCACTTCCCTTTCATCACAATAGCTCATTACCTTCCATATTAAGAATGAACAGAATAAAATGAAAAATCCATTCTCTACCCATGTAATAATAGCTACTATTCAGCGTATCTTCAATAAGTCTTTCATATATTATTCAACCTCTGAGATCTTTAAGTAGACTGTCTTGTTTTAAATAAGAGGGAACAAAAGCAAATGGAATATCATAATTTGTTGAAGGCCACACTGCATATTAAAGGAACTCAATCCCAGGTTTGCCTCCAAGCCATGCTTTTCCCACCTCTACTCCTCTCTAACAACGGGTCTTTGCTCTCTTTTAAATCTTCTACTACAAAGGGGTTTGGGGTCTTATCTAAGCTGCCCTTAGATTTCTCCAGAGATGTATATTCCTGGAATATATATACACTGGAACTTGATAAGTATTTTCCATCACAGTGCTATACACACAAATTAGGAAGACAAGGCTTTAATATTTACTTTCATTTACTGTACACCATTTGAGATATTGATTTATCATTTCCTATGAGTAATGGGTTTCAAACTAAACAATTAAAAATTTATTTTATTATAGAGCTGCAGAAGACCTACCAGATATAATAGCAACACAGTTACAAGAGAATACACTTATATGAACAAATGAGACCATTGCTTGGGACTGGCTCAAGAGGTCATTTCAGATGATCATTGTTTCACTGAAACAGTATTTCACTTTCAGAAAATCTGATACCAATCTAATTCTAATCACTCAAAATAGGGTTTGCACAAATGGAGGAATTCTTAAATAGCATTCTTCCAAACAAAAATAAAAATGATGAATTATATAACTTATAATGAATTTACTTTGCCTTAGAGCATTCAACACGAAACACCATATAAAGTTAGAGTGATAACTTTTCACATTCTGTAGTTCATTATAGTTGTACACACTTAAGCAACATTCCCAAGTTAAGGAGAAAAGTAAGCTCAATATTGCATGCAGTTTAAAGCAAACAAGATCAGTGTCATGCTCTGAACATCCTTCCCAGAAATGCACAGAATAAAACCCAATTCAGTTCTCAACCTCTAAGTACTTACTCCAACTGGAAGCTCAGTCAAAGAAGTAATGGTGGAAACTGAGGCGGTCTCAGGTTCTAAACTGAGGGGGTCTCAGGTTCTTGGGGGAACAGTTTGCTTTTTAAAAAACAAATGGGATAGTACAAATAGAACACAAAGAAGGATAAAGCAAAGAGCAAGTACTGTAGGAAAGCTACATGTTCCTGCATGACCACATGATTCACAGTAACTACAGAACTTACCTTGCCCTCATTTGTCACCTTAGCTGGAGAAGAACTTCTGGAACTGCTGTTCATGTGAGCTGGACCACATCCTGGGTCTGTTAGAGATCAAAGAATGGATTCAGACTTATTCTAACATGAAAAGAATAAAAATCCTCCATCCACAATTACAGATTCTTTGAAATTACTTGGTCCCTTTACCAGAGGCAACGGGTTTCCCAGATGCCTCAGAAGACCAGTACGAGGTAAAGGTCCATCCATTGACCCTTGGGAAAGGAAGATCAGAGCCCTTGTATGTATTTTTCAGAAGAAATAAACCACTGGTGGACAGGTCAGGGTTCAACAATAACTAGAAAGCAACATGAAACATGGGTTTCCCAGGGGTTGGGGTCATAGCTCAGTTGTAGAGTGTTTGCCTAGCATGTGTGAGGCACTGGGTTTGATTCTCAGCACACATTTAAAAAATAAATAAAGATATCATGTCCATCTACAATTAAAAATATTTTTTTTTTAAAAATGGGTTGCCCAATACGTAAATCACAATTTATGAAGAGACTTAAGTAAAATAAAGAACTGCCTTGGGTTGATAGAACAGCAGATTAATAAGTACTGGTCCTAAACTTTAAGCTATAGACTTGAAGTATGTATAGGCTGGCTTTTCTTTAGTCTGTATAACCTGACTTCCAATCTTACCAAGACTACAGTCCTGTTTAGAATTGGAAATAAGACTCAGTATTTCATGTTGGAAATATGTATGCTACATAAAGTTTAAGACTACTTTTATAATATTTGGGAAAGGAACACCATAGAGATTTAATTTAAAGATAAAGGTTTACACTTCACAGTGTAAAATTTAAAAGAAAAAAAACAATACGGGGACCTCCAGGGGAAAAAAAATGTTTTCTATTCTAGAACAGATTTTACAGAAAACATTCACTAAGATAAAGTACGAAATTATCTTCTATATATTGTTCAGGCCCAAATTCTATGTTTTCATTAGAATATTCGAAAGGGAAAAAAAAAAAACAAAACCTTGAAGCAGTTTACTATAAAGCAACATGTGAATGCTCACCAAATCCGTTTCTAGGCATATCCTTTCGATTAAGAGTAGCAGAAGGAGGTCTCCCAGCTGGCTCTGTTGTCAGTGGAGGGGAACATTCTCCACCACTCATGGGGGATGGACCAAAAGAGCCATTATGGCTCAGTGGACCTAAAGACAACAATGCCATGTTACTACTTTAAGGCAGCCTTCTCCCTGACACCAACCCTCACCTCCCGCTTTAGCAAATCATTCAGATTATTTCATAACCATTACACACAGAAATAAAAAGTAATTTACATACATTCTGCACCAAGAAATAAAATAGCTGCTTTTACAAAGTGTCCCCTACCTCTCCGAGGAGGATTTTGTAAATTTGGTCCTCCCGGCATAGGTTTTACAATCACGGGTTCATATTGCCGCAGTGCCATCTTTTGGGCCATTTCCAATAGTCTTGAATATTGAGAAAGAATGGGCTGAATTATGAAACAGCAATCTATTCCTTCATAGATAATATCTAGCATAACCTTAAAACACTATAAAACATATAGTAAGATACCAAAATCACATACTTCTGTCTCAAATTAGCAGCTTCCCTTTTCTCTGCAGCTAGAGCTCTTTCTGCAGACCGAGCTTTGAGCTATTAAAGAGAAAATATTCAAATTCAGTTCCGGTAGGCTATGCACAAAATAAAGAAAAGGGGGAAAAAATCTTACCCAGTTATCATGAGCTTTCTTCTCACTCATAGCAATCTGAAAAGGACAACACATTAAAAAAATGTTTTTAGGGACTCATTATAATAGCCTATAATTGTCTGTATTAGATATCAAAGAATTCTGCAACTACAGGACAGTATTAATTACTACCTGGTTTTTAAATGAGCGCTCGGTTTTCTGTAATTCTTCTTCCATCTCTTCAATTCTCCGCCTAAGAATTACAACAATTGAATAACATTTGAAACATTCTGACCATTTTCCCTTTATTCCATCAGCTATACTTTTAAAGACTTTATCATACATAAGAAAAACATTTCTATAGTTATATGAATCCAGTGTGATCAAAACTAATACTACAGGCCAGGTGCAATGCCACATGCCAGTAATCCCAATGATTGGGAAGCTGAGGCAGGAGGATCACAAGTTCGAGGTCAGTCTCAGCAATTAAGTGGGAACCTATGCAACTGAGACCCTGTCTCAAAGTAAAAAAAAAGGTCTAAGGATGTAGCTTAGTAGTAAAGCACCAAAAATAAATAAATAAATAAAAAACCTAATACTATAACTTCTTTATCATTTAATTGCTAGAGATTCTGAATGATAAATTATAATTTCCTTAACTGTTTATCAGTGTGTTCTCAAGTAATTCTGCTAGAAATATCTTCCTCCTTAAAACTTTTTTTTTATTTTTTTCAAATTATATCCATAGAAGATTTCCAAGGTCTATCAAATGCCACACTTTTGTGGGTCTTGATACATCACACAGCAAACTGATTTCTTAAAGAATTACTACAACATACAAAACCCTCAGAACTGTTTGCATTGACCAAGTTCCCTATGGTCTTGCCCATTGGGTATAAGTAAATTTTTGTTAACATTTTTCATTTGTAAAGTTGAAATTTATTTTTTCTCCTGTGTGAATTGAATGTATTCATATCCTCTCGTTATTTATACTTCCATGCTATTTTCTTCTATCTACATAATGTAAAAAAAGATTAAAAAAGAAAGCTAACACTAGTTCATTAGACATTGACACCCTCCTTTAGAAACTGAACTCACTTGTAATTTTTAACTTCCTGTACAGCGGAAACCACCTTTTCATCTGCAGCTGACAGCCACTGCTCTTTTTCTAGTCTCTCATATTCTTCCTGGATCAGTTTCCTAAAATAAAGCCAGTTATCAAATCAAAAGTTTCTCTCTGTGAATATCACTTCCCACAATTCTATAAAATGCTTAAGCACATAAAATAGGAATTCAAACCTGCAATTTTGTAAATCAAACTCTGGCAAATCACTTACATTTTCTAACTTCTCCTCTTAATTCTCTACTTACCAGTAAATAAAATAAATGTGAAAACAACATGTGCCCCAAGGGCAAGTATCCTGTGTGTAAGATAATAAAAACTCACTTTACTTCAATGTGGAAGATCAGGACTGATCAACCTAACATCATTAAACATATTAGGATAAAGCAGGGGATAATTCTTTTCTCGTTTCTGCCATGGGTAGGACACTAAGTATATCTTTGTCATGGAGGAACTCTTTTCTCAATCCAAGACTGGTACCATAATAAAGATATAGTCAAAGAAAAAATCTTCTAGAATATGTCTTTTAGCTATGCAATTAACCACAGAACATTTTTCACACTTTAGATATCTATTTCAAAAGAATTGCAATTAAGCCAAAAGACAAATCTGAGTTTTGATAATGTCTGTCAACCAGAAAAAGAAGCCAAACTGACCCACGATCAGAGTATTATCTACTGACAAGTTTTAACTCTGATCATGAAACTCAAGATGTTCATCTACTGAGACAAAGGTAGCCACATTTAATGATTTAAAAAATACTATTTTCTGCTATCCTTGTACTACTTTAGCCATAGTTCCAATTCAAAAGATAATTAAATTGAAACTTAATTTTCCATAAATCAGAAGAATTATAGTAAAAAAGGATTATTGATACCAAATAGAAAAAGGGGATTATATATTCTTATATAGCTTCTCATTTAATTCTTCAGCAAGTATTTTATGAGTGGCTATAATATACTAGTTACCTTGTAAGATGCTAAAGAATAAAAGAGCTCACTGTTTCAGGTATAAATGACGCCTAAAGGAATATAATAATTTTCCCCACTGGCTTAAGAAGGAATATGGAGAAAACTGAATCTTGAAGGACAGAGAGAATTTTGTTTCCAATTATCAAAGAGTTTGTCTGAGAGCACTAAGAACAATTAAAACATCTTTATAAGAATATAAAATTGTGTTTGAAAGGATCCAAGCTAAAAAGGCAGTGAAGATATATGTATGTGGCCAAGATCCATTAGAAAAAGGAATCTCAGAATTACAAGTAAGGCTGGCACTTTGAGGTACTTTTCTCCTAGGTTTACCCACATATTGAAGATAACACAAAGATATAATGAGTCTGAACTAAGCCTTCATCAAATTCCTGGGCTTAGAGGAAAAAAGAAGTATTTGGGGCTACAAATAAAGGGACCCTTAATAAAAGCCCTAGCCTTTGAGTTTAGATTAGAAAGTACTGCACACTTAAGTGATGAACAGGCAAAAAATCCAAAAGGAACAATACTGAAACATTGAAAAGACAAGTCATTTTTGAATTATCTTAATTGCTAAGTTTAAAGTGACAATCTTACTCAAGTAACCTCAACACTTTTCTATAAGAAAAGTCCTCAAATTTCATCTATAATTATCACAACAATGTTAGCCAATCAAAACTGACCAGGCACTCCAGAAGACAAAATTCTGTGAGAAAAAAATCCCACAGAAAAGGAAACCACCTAATGGGGTTATCCGCACATGTTTTAAAATCACTGTGCTTTATATAGTCAAAAAAGTAAAGTCAAGATTATGAATTTCAGGGCTGGGAATATAGTTTAGTTGGTAGAGTGCTGCCTTGCATGCACAAGGCTCTGAGTTCAAACCCCAGCACCACAAAAGAGGAAAAAAAAAGATTATGAATTTTGTCAAAGGATTAGAAACTATAAAACCAAGAAATAGTTGGGTGTGGTGACCTACCTACAGTCTAAGATACTCAGGAGGCAGAGGCAGAATGATGAGATTAAAGATGGCTTGGAAAGCAGGAAGACACTAGTCCCTTATGAGAAAGAGCAAGGAGTCTGGGGAGGTGGCTCAATAGTAGAGCACATGGCTCAAGGTCCTGGATTTGAGCTGTAGTACTGAAATAGGACTGGGGTTGTGGCTCAGTGGTGAAGCACGTGCGGGGCACTGGGATCAGTCCTCAACACCACATAAAATAAATAAAATATTGTGTCGGGCTGGGGATGTGGCTCAAGCGGTAGCGCGCTCGCCTGGCATGCGTGCAGCCCGGGTTCAATCCTCAGCACCACATACAAAGATGTTGTGTCCGCCAAAAACTAAAAAATAAATATTAAGATTCTCTCTTTCTCTCTCTCTTAAAAAAATCCTATAAAAAATAAAATATTATGTCCATCTACAACTAAAATAATATTTTAAACCCTGAACTTTTTAAAATCCTAAACTCAATGAATGATTTTAGCAGCAGATTTGGGAAGTAAAATAAATCCTAGCACTTTTAAGACAGGTCAGAAGAAAATATACAGAAGAAATAAATCCAGAATGTAGGAGGCAGGGGAAATCAAATTCTAATACGCATTATTATAATCAGAAGAGAGAATGAGGTAAAAATCAACATTTAGAAAAAGACTCGAAAATTCAAGAAATGTTTAATGGTCCCAAGCAACATAACTGCAAGAGGAAAATGTGGGTGGGGTGGGGAAAACTACACCTAGGCACTTCCCAATACAACTGTTAAAAAAACAGAGAAATGACTACAGGAACTAGGGGAGGGATAAGACCAAACAACAATGATAATGGGCTCCTTAAAGAAAAAATTTAAAACAGATGGTAATTAATTGGATATTTTTAAATTTCTAAAACTAAGTAACAGTCAAAATTCAGTAGCCAAAAGAAAGATCCTTCAAAAATGGAAACTGGTTTTAACTCTAATCATGAAGTTCATGTCAACCTAATACAGATTATAAAGGTAGCAATATTTAGTGGATAAAATACTATTCTCTGTTTATCCTTGTACTACCTTTGACACACTAATCAAATCTATCATTAAAGGACAATGTTCAAATAGAATGAAAATAATTTCAAATAAGAAACCAACAGTGTAGAATGCAGAACTACAGAAACTTTAAATATGTGTATAAATTGAATGAATGTCTTGTGGAGTTCACAGTATATGAAGTACTAACATACAATGCCACAACAGTTATCTGATTCAGGAGCTACTTAAAGCCCATAAAAAAAAATAATAAACCTATTAATCTATGTCAGGTTTTTATTAAATCCAGAATATATACCATGGCCTTTAAATTATGAGAAGATGAATAAAATTATAATTATATAATTATAATTCCATTATAATTTATGATTACATCAAGCTTATACAGGGGATGAGGAAAATGATTAAAAATATTTAAACTATTAAAAAGATACAAGGAAGAAAAAAAGAACAGGTCATCAAATAGAAAGCAAATTCTTCATAAACCACAGGCACATATTGACATGGACAGACTTATATTTTAGAAAGTCCACTCAAGCGGCTATAGAGAAAATTACTAAGAATTTGAAATAAATTATATAAAAATATAAATAACGGAGAATGAAGACAGATCACCTAGGTTAGAAACAGAAAAGATGACACAGGCATGAACTAACATAGTACCTGGGGATGAGTAAAAAGAGTACAAACCACAGATGATGACTGAATGAATTTTGGAGGAGTTGGGGAAAATAGTGCTACAATTTAACTGCATTACAAAGAAAATTAATTGCCATTTAGGTCATTCATATTACTAGTAGGGACAGAGAAAACAAGTGTTCTTTTTTAAAAAAAGTGATAAAATGAGAAATGTTTCTTTGAAACAGGCCAGGCATTTAGAACTGGCCTGAACAAAAATTCGAGATTCTAAAAAGGTCGCTTGGAGATCAAAGAATTTTAGAAAAGTTAATGGAAAGGTTTCAATATTTAATGCATTAATTAGGCAACAGAAGTCAAAATACCTAAAAATAGTTAGGTCTGTAAGAAGGTCTGTCTTTGCTTTAACAAGATTATATATATATATGCCGAAGAGTAAAATCAGGTGCAAACAAATAAAATATGACACAAAAAACCTATTTTTAGAGAATTCAAGTATTTTTGTGAATTAAAAACTTCAAATGAACTTTCAAAAAATAACTAGCTCCACACTGAGAAGATTAATATATAAATATATACTACAAACAAGTACTTCTGTAATCATAACTCCTAAGGTCCTTGCCACAGTTCAATTTTTAGTGTGAACATCTGAGATATTCAAGTCCAAAACTTGTACCATCAATAAGTAAATATTATTCCTTTTTGAAGTTTTTATTCTACTAAAACATGTCATTCCAAATCACTCAGTATTTTTAAAGGTCCAGAGTTAGAGATACAAGTTCAAAACATTAGAATTACATAACTGATCACAATGAAAGGTAATTAAAATAAATATTGGGATCATAGAAAGGGTCTAGATCTTTGAGAGGTATCTCCACATCAGTGACTGTTAATACCAGTTTACCACTTCCTGCCTTCATATGAATTTGACAATTGATTACGATGTCCTCACAGCCTTAGTTTATGGTTCCAACTACCTCAGGACTCTTAAGACTGACGATGGAAAGAAAAATGCAACTTATAGGAAACAAAACACAAAGGAAAAAAGACAAATCTCTACTTATTACAACTAGAAGAAATTGTAAATAATCTTAAGATAAAATTATCTGTTAGTTCACACAGTGATAACAATAACAAACAATGAAAATCTTACTTTTGTAATGCCATCTCATTTTGCTGGTAGAGTTCATTTAAAATCTCCACTTTCTGCCTAAGAGTTTTGCATTCATCTTCCAGTCCAACTTTAGAAGACCGTAGTGAATTGCAGTCACTTTCTAATTTCTTTTCTTGGTCTGTAAAGGATAAAACAGCTTATCTCTATATGTGTACAAGGACTTAAGAACTTGTTTGAGGGAGTAGTGCCAAGAAAAGTAAGAAGCATGAAAGCAAGAAGCCATTCTTTATCTTTCCAATAAAATTTTAAGTCTTTCCAACATGGCAATTTCTTCTCAAGAAGAACCCACCTTCTAGATTATATTTTGTGGACATCGAGGCTGTTAGCTTAAGTTGTACAAGTTTTAGATCCTCTTCAACTACTGATATTGTAGTTTGTGTCTAAAAATTGCAGAAAAGAGAGGTATTCTTAAAAGTGAGGCACAGGAAGAATTCACAGGCACTATGGGACTCTTACAAAGAACTATACCCGAGAGACATCCATCATCTGCTTAATTTGATCTTTGATCTTCTCGTTCCGATCACCTAAAAAACAAAAGACTTTAGCTTTATCTTTCCTTACTTTTAACTCTATATTCTCCTAACTTCCCCAAACTAAAGAATGATTGTGTTCAAACACCAGAAGAAAAAAAAATCAATTAAATAATTAAACTGATTAGACTAATGACTTTTAAGAGAATTGCAAGCTTAGATTTAAAAAAGAAAAAAAGAGAGAGGTGAATTTCAGACTGGGGTTGTGGCTCAGTGGTAGAGTGCTCACCTAGCATGTGTGAGGCACTGAGTTTGATCCTCAGCATAAAAATAAATAAAAGTACTGTGTCCGTCTTAAAAAAAAAAAGGTGAATTTCTAGTATGCACAACTAAAATGTTATCTATGCTATTCTTGTAAGATAAAAGCTTTTCTTCTCTCTCAGATCTATCTTCACCTGGGCAAGTAAGTGTCTTGTTTAGAAAGATTCAATCCTCTATTTTCTCCCTGAATCTACTACCAGGTGTGGTTTGAAATACTTGCTATGTAAGCAATATCCAACTTGGGAGAAAACATCTGGAAATATTTTCCTCATCAGTAAACACTGTTACACTCCCTCTCTAGCTTTCTGATAGTCTCTAGCCTCTGTTCTCACAGCCTTAGTTTATGGTTCCAACTACCTCCGGACTCTTAAGACTGACTGTGGACCTTAAAACCACAGAGCCATAGAGATGATGAGTATCAAAATCAAGTATCATCTGCATAAGTTAAGAAATAAATTTCTCTTACTGTACAATGTTCAATACTTAGAGGTATAGGATGTGACTATTGTAGCTGCAGTGTACTTACTAGTTTTCAATGGGATAGAAAAAGTCAGTGTTCTTCACATGCCTATTGCTACATTATACCCCAGCAACCCACCTCTGCCAATGCAACAGACATATCTATAGATCCAGTGATATGTGTCTACAACCCTGAAGCTTAAGAAGAAATTCAGCCAGCTGAAAAGTAGCATCTGTATACTTAATTAAAGACAGGAAAGCAAAAAAGGATTCAACCTCCCTGAGACTGATCTTACCTGCTACCTCTCCATTGGTTAATTCATCTGACTCATCTCTACTTTGATCCTCAGATTCAGATTCACATTGTAACCGATTCAACTGTGTGATGCAATTAGTCAAAGCCTAGAAAAGAAGCAAAAGGTTGGAAGACTCTCGATTTTAATTCAGAAGATTTCAGGAGAATTCATGAGATGAAACATGTATTTGGAGTATAAACTTACATTAATAGTATCATCTTTGTGACTAAGAGCTACTTGTAAATCTTTCTGGGACTTCTCAAATGATTTCATTTGTTCACTGAGCTCAGCGTGTGATGTACTCCAGTCTTTGACTTCCTGCTGCAACTGAAAAGTCAAAACACATGAATTCCTATGGGTTAGGGAGGGGTTTCTGCACTGGATATATCAGGACTACAAGACTTAGACAAAGAAATAGAGAGCCATACTCCTCAGTGGCCTGCCTCAATCGAGGGGGTTGAGCCTTGGTTAAGGAAGAGGGCAGAGTGGCCCCAACTCTCACAGCTGCAGTAAGAACATCAGAGCTATCAGGAAGTTGACCCTGTTTATTGCATTCCCCAGAAAATTGCTGCCAATTCAAATAATTTACCTCCAGCAGGAATGGCTGGGCACATATGACTGTCTCCTAAATTTAGATTCCTTATCATGTAATCTTCCCTTGGCCGGTGAATCAGTAACTACTCAAAAGAGGATCATAAAATACTTAATTTTCTGGTTTAAAAAGTTTCTTTGAGGCTATGCAAGTTAATAACTGATTGACATTTGATAAGAAAAGCAATAATCCAAAAATCCAAAACAGATGGAGACCATATATATGCACTCAATTTGGGGAGCATTGCATATCTAGAAAAGGTCCTACATGAATATTCCTTACCTCAGAAACAGATCCAAGAAAGACACAAGATAATGATATTCACTTCTCTAGTTTACATTATGTATGACATCAAATTTTCTTTACCTGTTCATTCTTCTTCTTAAGCATGGTATTTTCTTTCTGAAGCTGACAGCATTCCAACTTCACCTTCTCTTCACGAAGCTTAGCTTCATTAAGGACAATGTGAAGCTAATGCAAAACACTACAGTTAGTGAATTAATTCCAAAGAAAAAACAAAGTTATACTTTCCCAAACCAGACATCATATAGTTCTCATTTTTTGCACATTTTAGCACACCTCAAATTTTTGGTCTGCAACAAAAATAAGATGTAGTATTAATATCCGTTAGCAAGAATTGGCAGCTTTACCTCTGAAAGTTCAGAAGTATTCACTGAAATGACATCTTTAAGCTTCTCTATAGATTTCTTATTTTCCATTATCTGCCAGGTGAAAACAGAACACAAAATATGCATTATGATTTCAGTAGAAATACTGATATATATACTAAAAAAGATAAACACAACAAAATTTTTGTCAAGCCATCCCATTACATTTCAGGTAAATGCAGGGGATCCAGCTTTGGACTAAGCAAAAAATCAAGAACTGAAAGAGATGAGGGAAATGAAGTCATAAATATTTCATGGCATCCACAACCTTACTGTTTATGAGATAACCAGAAAAAAAGGTCAAAGTATAGAAAATCATAATGCAATAAGTAAATAAAATGTTTTAAAGCATAGAAAATTAACTAATTAATTACTGTTTCAAGAAAACCAGTTCAAATTAGTAATTTTTTTTCTAGTGATAGAGAAAAAAAATTCCCAAGATCATTTTTAAAATTTTCTTATCTGAAGTAAAAAATGATAAAATTTAAGGAAGAATAGACTAATCTCACATACAGAAGAATTCCAAAAAATTTATAAAGATACTCGCTCCTTAAGGAAGTGGACATAACTCTGCAATCTTTGTTTGCAATGCCTGGGATTGAATCCTGGGCCTCATGCATGCTAGGCAAGTGCTCTACCATGAGCTGCATCCTGAGCTTGTAACTCTTCATACTTTAACTGTGGGCTGTGCATGGTAACTTCCAAAGAATACAATATGAAAAGGATTGGAAAGAATTTTTACAGTGGAGAAATCTTATAAATACTACCTCAGCTAGGTGATCAAGCTTACTTGGGGGTAGGATATTTCAGAACACACTCTCTACTATCTTTTGCAACTTTTATGTAATTACAGAAACTTATAGAAATTGAAAATTAAATATGTAAGTAAAATTTTTTTAAGTACAGAAAATTGATTAATTCATTACTCTTTCAAGTAAAAAGTAAACAAATACCGTTCAACTGGACAATAGTTTTTTAGTTGTTCTGCATGTTTCCAAGGGCAGAGCAAAGCAATATGAAAATTATCTAAGGTTGAGAATAAAAATATTTCCTAGGCCCATAAAAATAATTTGTTGTATCAATACTTAAAAGTTCCACAAAATGGGCAGAAGTGGGTTCAACTTCCTTGACTCCTAATCTTACTTTAGTTAACAGCTGGACTAAGTTCAACTTAACCAATTTTACAAAATATTTCAAAAGCCAAATTGCAGTAACACTTAGGAGCAAAACTCTTACCAAGTCCTGATTCTTAGCTTTCTGTTCTCTCTCAGATTCTAACATAACATGAAGATTTTTAGCTTTCTCATCCAGAAGTTCTTTAACTTTTTCAAGAAGCTTCATTTTATCCTGGAAAAAAAAGGTGTCAAGATTACTCACTCATTACATTTACTTTTGAGTTTAGAATGTAATTCCCCCCAAAGAAGAGATTTTTACCTTATATTTATTTGCTTCATCAGAAAGAATCATATTTTGTTTCATGATCTCTTGGACCTGTTTCTTTGATTCCTTTATCTATGTAAATAAAGCATTCAGAATTAAGATACACAAATTATAGTGCTACTATACAAGTTACTTCCAGACAAGTGACCCTTTCTAGAAGAAAGCAGTACTTAATACATATGACTGCTTAGAATTTGGATGATTTGTAGGAAATAATGAAACAAAAATTTTAAAATACGATTTTTAAATAAAAACAGGTAGAAATGATTCAAGCTAGAACCAAGGGAGAAAGAAACAAAAAAATAATTATACCTTCTGTTCATAATTTGACAATTTCTGCATTAGTTCTTCATTTTCTTTCATGAAATTGTTCACCTTTTTGGAAATTTGCTGTTCATTGACTAAAAGGGGGAAATACACAAGATTATTACAATCACTAAATGAAATTCAATTACTCAATCTACTAAAAGCAAAGACATGTTATATGGTACTATGAGGAAATACTTCTTAGCATAACTATTATGCTTTTAAAAAGCAATCTATGCTTATTAGCAATAAGAGTATAAAAATTATTAAAATTTAAGAAAAAATATAAGAACAATGATATTTTGCTGGGCGCAGTGGTGCACACCTGTAATCCCAGTGGCTCAGGAGGCTGAGCTAGATGGATCCCAAGTTCAAAGCCAGCCTCAGCAAGAGCGAGACACTAAGCAACTAAGTGAGACTTGGTCTCTAAATATAGGGGGTTGGGGATGTGGCTCAGTAGAGTGCCCCAGAGTTCAATCCCAGGTACCCCTCCCATCCAAAATGATATTTCAATTTAAGCTTATTTCACAGATGGGAAATACATCTGCATTACATCAATATTCAAAAGTTAATCTGCCCCAAATTAAAACTTATCATCATCTCCCTATCCACAATTTGTTCCTCCTCTTTATCTCCTATCTCAGAGCTGGAACCATCATCATCCACTCTATTATCCATGCTAGCAACCTAGGAATAGTAAAATTTTCAGGAGGTAAAAAAGATAATAGACATTAAAAGTCACTGTATCTACTTCTAACATACATAAAACACACATCAAACACCAATACAAAGGGTTATTACAAGTTTAAGAAACCTAAAAATTTACCTTGATATACTCTATCTTTTACCTAGAAGAGAGAAAAAAGATTAAATTTGATGTCAAACATCTGCTCAATAGAAACAGCATTCCTAAAACAGTCAGAATCATAACCAAGTGAGAATTTAATAACATTCTGGTTCAGGATAATAATTTATAGGATTAAAAATAAGTAAAGGTTAACAAGCCTTTTAAATTTAATTGATAGTGATATTTCATAAATAGCCTCTGACATAAAAACACTAAGATATGTACCTTATTTCACAGTAAAGATGTGTGTGTATGTGTGTGTGTGTGTGTGTGTGTGTGTGTACTCAAAATCATTTACTTGACAATTCTAAATAACCAGGATAAAGTCTAGAAACAATGACTATTCAAAAGGAATCTGAGGAAACAATATTAAAGGCATGATCTTTGTACTAAGATATGCCACTTTCACTCACCAGGAAAACATCTTAGAACTCCAATTTAAATTTGGCTATTGGCTGAATTTAGAAACTAAGAGGCTACATCATCTTATTTCTGCAAACCACTAAATATATAGCAAGAAATCTGAAAGGGAAGACTGCTAGAAGAAAATGTACAAGCAACAAGAGAAATGACAATTAACATATTCTGGAAAGGACAAAAACAATCATTTCCAAAAGACAGCAATAAACTGCCTGATAATAAAACCTAAGCAGAAATTTTTTTAAAACATCACTAAATTTCTTTGTAACTTAGCATATTACTTTCAAATGTTATAAATGGTGATGGGATACTCAGATGTGTCCATGGATCATCCATGGGATCTTCGTAATAGGAAATTGCATTCAGAAAACTCCAACACAGAAAGAAATGAACATTTCTTTAATGTCATAGCCTTGCTAACCTTTTACTCAAAATGACAACAGAGGAAAATGGGAAGGAGCATAAAAGCAGTCATCTAAGGTAGGAACTAAAGTTCCAAAGTCAAATGCTGAAACTGAGGAGCAACAAGCTAGGAACCAGATCCCACATAACCTAGTGAAAAGAGAAACAGGTACCGGGGTTCTTGAAATGAAAGAAACAAGAGAGAAATATAAAACGTTTTCCTGTTTTTCCCTTCTCTTTATCCTTCTATTTCCTTTTTCCTTTTAGCTGAGAAAAAGTTCAATGAGATTAGAAAATTCCTCACAGGAATCCAGGCAAACGATTCTTCTATTTAAGAAGGGAATACTTTTTAAGAGATTTTACACTCAATTGTACAAGAAGAGGAAACTTATCTTAACAATGATATGTCTGAAATAATTAAGAAATCAGAAAAAGAACACTCAGATTTGAAAAGATTTGTATCCAATGCTTTTGGTCTCTTTAACTGTTAGGCTTTTCATATGCAAAGTCCATTTACCTAAAATAATTTTCTTCCAATTATGTTAAATAACTATGAAACAGAATGACCTACAGTACAAACATAAGTATGTATAAGCGCGTATATATATGTATACACACACACACACACACACACACACACACTTATACATATATGTACACACATACACAGAGATAGACTAATTCTGCTCAGGAAAAAAAAAAAACTTAATGAACAAAACATTTAATGGATTTTTGGACAACACATAATCTATACTTCCAAATAAAAAGGTATTTTCTGAACATATGATCAAATCATAAAATCTGGGAAAAATTTATATAAAAGACTGGAAAAATTATCTCATCTCCTTTTTCTCATTTTACTGTATTTCTTTGCAGCATTTCCCCGTTTATATGTGTTTATATTAACATACAGTTCATCAACATTTAAATCTTAGTTTCTGCTTTTTTTTCCCACTTCACATTTAATTGTGAGCATTTTCTGTACCTCAAAGCTTTGAAATAAATAAATCTGCCTACTATTCCATTAATCGAACATACAATAACCCCTAAATGAATTATGTTGTGCTAAGTCTTCAATCTAATACACTGTTCCATTGAAAAACATTACCAAAATCTTCAAAGCATAGTTATTTCTTTAAGATAGATTACTAGACATATATGCTACATAAAAGGATATTTATCTAACCTATCCCACCTTTTATCCCACTTTTAAGACTTCTGATACATATGAAACTACTGGTCAGGATGGCTGTAAGAATTACCAGTTCTACCAAATGCACCCACACTAAATTATTTTATAAGGTTAGTTTGACTTAAACCACTAATTTGTGTTTTAGCAACTGAAAAAGAAAAAAAGGGGGGGGGCAGTGACTATATAAAATAATCCTTGTGCTTATGTGCTAAGGTATAAGTAAGTTAATTTACTCACAACAAGAGCAGTTCTCCAAAAGAAAATGACAAAGGATACAATCCCAAAGAAAACAGTGAAAACTACAGGCTTCCATGGTAGTCCATAAAAATCAGTTCCAGGTTGAGTATCATCAGGCAATGTAGTAAACAGCTGAAACAGACAAATTAGAAGAAATGGGAAACCTTAAATTTATAACAAAACAGTCACAAAGAATCATGGCAATTCTAAACCAACCTCCTCATCAGAAATCCACCTCCTCAATATTTTCCAATAGCTTCTTCAAGAGAGAGGATACTGGCAGTCTCATATTTTTTGTTTGCTTGCAGTGTTTTCAAGTATAATGAATCTAAATACTTTTTAAAAAATATTTATTTATGTATCTTTAGGTTTAGGGTGGACACATTGTTTTGTTTTTATATGGTGCTGAGGATCGAACCCAGTGCCTCATGTATGCTAGGCAAGCGCTCTACCACTGAACCACAACCCCAGCCCAAATCTAAATACTTTAAATTGAGCATACATTTCCAGTTTGTAACAGGCCCTATATCATCACATTGTCTAACACCTGGCTAGAATCCCTCTGGATCATTCTTTTCTCTTAGATAACCTGGTTTTTATAATTTAAAAAATTCATTTAAGACAAATACTTAAATATATGAAAGAACTAATTAATTTTATGGCAACAAATAAAAACAATGATGATATATGTATAAGATTTTAAATCTTACTTCCATTCCACTCTTATATAAACAGATAAGTGACATGTAATTTCAGACAACTCTTGAAAACTGGCTTAGATAAACTTCTCTGAATTTAACATCCTTCTATAAAATTCAAAGCCTAATTTTAAATGGTTGCTCAAAGGCAGTGCAGTAAACACCTGCCTACTCTTCCCTGTTTTCACCGCCCTCTACACGTAATAGCAGATAACTGTCATTTGGGCCCAATTCCCCAGCAGTCTCCGTAGGGAAAAGACCATCCCCTTCCAACTTCACCCTTTACAACACCAACTATTCACATTCTCCTGCCCTCCCCAAATATCCTTTTCTTCATGCTTCCATTTCTCTGAACACATTTCTTCTGACTACCACCTTCCCCCTCCGTCTTCCACCCCAGCCTGTCTAATCAACAACAAACCACATGTCAGACTCCCTGTTTGCCCTTTGCCAGTGCTTCAAACACATCTCAACTACTTTATGACCTTATTGATCACCCTTCCAACCATAATAAATGCATTTATGGACAATAATGTTCTACCATCAAATAAATACCTCTTTACCATTATCTTACTGTGTTTTAAGTGAATGCCATTATCTCCCTGCCAGAAAGAAAGGTTCTGAGGGGAAAAACCAAGTTTTTATAGGTGTGCAAATGTCCAGCCTTGGTAGACAGCAAATCTTTCTCATGTGCTAAACCAAGTAGCCATTAAAGCCACACCCCTATGGCTTTTGTTTCAGGAGCTATCTACTCAAAGGGTCAGGAGTCATTTTCATAAAGACATTTTAAGTTCTTCACTTCATGACCAGAAGCCACTTAAAAACTAATAAATTATCAACATTCTAATTGAAGAAACTATGTCAAACTTACCATCTTAGACAAATAAAGCAAGAATGAATGTAACAAGAAAAGTATGCTGTCCAAAAGGGTGGCATCTGCTGGCTCTTCCACCTTTATCTCTACTTGGTTTTCTGTATCAGCAGCATCAACAGGAGTACCTTCTGTTATAAGTAGCTCTAAAATTGAAAGGGGAAATGGCTATTTTATTTTATGCTATAGAATAAGAATTGTCTCTCTTCAGTTTCAATACCCATCGAGTGTTTCACTAAATATATGAGTCACAGTGCCTGGAATATGTCCCTCTCCTAAAGACAATTAACACAGAGAAGAAAAATTCAAAATCCTAATTAGAGCTGGCCGGGGCTCCGGCAGAGCCGGAGGGGACACACGCAGGGTCCCGAGGCTCTGTCACTCCTGCGCCCCACCCGTCATCCTGCGACCCCCTAGCCCAGCCCGCGGGGCTGGGGACCAGGGGATCGGAGCCCCATGCGGCCCCAAAGAGCCACCGCGGAGACCCCAGGCCACCCGCCCGCCTGCGCACTCACTGCTGCATTCGTCGTCTGCACAGAGTTTGTGCTTCGGGTCCGGTTGGCCCAGCACTCGCCAGGTAGGACAGAGCACGAACAGCCAGAAGAGCAGCCCCCAGGCCGTAGCCATGTTGGGGTCACCTTGGGAGCAGGTGACACGGTGGAGTAGGCTGCAGCAGGCGTCAGCAGGCGGCGCCGGAGGCGGGGCTCAGGGGGCGGGTGGGAAGCGCGGAGGGGTGGCGCCCAGGAAGGCTTAAGCCTTTCCCGGGTGACACGTCAGCAGGGATATCTGGGGGTCGATCCACAGACTCTACTGGAGAACGCAAGGAGCCAGAGCTCCATCCTTCTCTAGTGGAGACTTCTCCTCAACTGAAGACCTTCTCCTCTAGTCGCTGCCTTGGCAACTAGGACTCTCCTTCTCGTCCAATCACCTGCCTTTGCTTCTGTGACCTCACAAGCGACCCTCCGCGTGATTCTAGTGGTCACCCACCCATCCCCCCCCCCCACTCCGCCAACTGGTCCTTTCTGGATTTCCTCAACGTCTCATTTCTGGTCCATCCTGAACTAGCCCACTCCACCATCACTCCCATCCCCCATTCCTGGTCTGGTACCTCCTTTTCTGAACTACCAAATCCCACCCCTGACTTGTCACAGCTAGTCTATGGTTCCAGGCTCCCTCCCCTTCAAACTCCTAGATGTTCCTTGAAGCCCCACCCCAAGATCCCTCTGATTAGGAAAGGGGAAGGTGAATGGAACTGTGAGTGAGGGTGTAAACTGGAGACAGTGGCCTGCTTTATTTTTTAAGGCGGGGACAGGTGGGGGCAGAGAGATGGACATTAGTCTTTGGGCTAAGATCTTGAGATTCTTATCTTTATCCATAAGGGAAGAAATCATTTAATTCAACAGCATAGTTTTAACTTTCATTTTGTGCTACCACTCATGCCAGACACTGGACAAAGCCCTAGCATGGTGTGGGAGTGGATGAAAATCAAAAGACAAGATATCTGGTCCTGGTCCGAAAAAGTCCACAACTTAGTGGGAACCAACTGACAAAACCGATTGTCAGAGAAGAAAGCTAGTAGCTAACATTTCTTGAACGCTTTCTTTATGTCCAGTTGTTATTCTGAAGGTTTTATACATATCAATTAATTTAATGTTCATAACAGTACCTTACAGTAGTAGTAGGTCCTATTCCAATCCTTATTTTAGAGTAAATTGAGGCAGTCACACATCCAGTGAGTAATGGAGCTAAGTTTCAAGCCCAAGGAGTAGACTCCTTTTCATCACAACCTATCAACTAACAAGCAATTGTACTTTCTGACAAGAGGAGCAAAATCTGATTTAAATCATAATATAGCTGAATTACTGATATGTACAGTTAAGGGTGGGGGGGAAGGCACAAGCTAGCCAACCCAAGGAAGAGTGTCTGCAATGCTCCCATCCTGGGTGGAGCCATTCTCATTTGTCTGTGACCAAGGGCTTGTTACTATAGTCTCTGCAAAGGTTATTCATCAACCTCCAACAATGAACCCATCAGTTGTTTCCCCAAATTAACTGAATCTTTACAACTTAGAGAAAGGAATGTAGTCCACCGTGTTCATAATGTTAAATAAAGAAAACGATGGAAAAAAAGGTGTGCACAAACATTTGTCTACAGGGGCCATGAGAGGTCCCCGTTGGTCCAGTGTACTTCTACGCTTTCTGGAGAACCAGTGGATCATACAGAGAAACTGTCTAGAGTCATTCTTCATTTCTTTTCTACCATGTATTTATTATGTTATAAAATGTATCTAGTAGGCATCTCTAACAACATGTTGAAAACTGAACTCATTTTTTCTCTCAAAATCTGCTCCTTTCAGTCTTCCCTATCTCAGAAATAAGAATGACAATTTAATTCCCATTATCCAGGTGCTCAAAGCCCCAAACTTACAAACCATCTTTGATCTCTTTTCTCTCACATTCCAACTCCAGTCCATTAGACAATATTATGTCTTTATTTTTATAATTTTATTGAGGTATAGTTGACCTACAATAAATTGCACGTTTAAGGTGTACGATTTGATAAGTTTTGACATGAATATACCCATGAGACTATCACCAAAATCAAGAGTCTTTCATCCTTCTTTGTAATCCCTCCACTCTCCTTTCCTGGGCTGTCTCCAAACATCTCCTGTCATTATAGATTGTTTTGCATTTTCTAGAATGATATAAATTATACAGCATTTTATTTATTTATTTTTCCGACTTCCTTCTTTCCAAATAAGCATTTGAAACATGCCCAGAATCTGACCACTCCTCTGCATCTGCTAAGCCAATATACAGGCCAAACCCATATCATAAGTCACCTGAATGATTCCCATAGCCTTCTTCTGTCCTTGCTTCTGCCCTCATTTTCCCCAATATCTATTGTCCTGATGGCAACTAGAGTGATATTCTTAAATATAAATTTGATTGTGTCTCTCTGCTCAAAATCTTCCTATAGCTTCCCATTTCCAAATAAAAGGCAATGACTTTAGCCAGGCCTGGTCGTACTCATCTGTAATCCCAGCAGCTCAGGAGGCTGTCAGGAGGATCCTGAGTTCAAAGCCAGCCTCAGAAATGTAGTGAGTCCCTAAGCAACTCAGTGAGACCCTATCTCTAAATAAAATATTTTAAAAAGGACTGTGGGTTCAATCTCTAGTATCAGGAAAAAAAAAAGGAAAAAAAGCCATGACTTTATTATGGACTGCCCTGCCTTATTATGGACTGTTCTTATTCAATGTGACTCCCCTCATCCTTTTCTCCCCATTTCCTAACATTCTGTTAGTTCCATTTAAATACACCAAGCCCACCCCTGCTTCAGAGCATTTACACTTGCAACTTTGCCTCAACCTTAACTCCCCAAATCATCTGACTCGCTAACTGCCCCCTCACTTTATCATGTCTCTGTAACAGTGGCATTTCATGTGGTAAAGGCCTTCCCTGGCCATCCTACATAAAATAGAGCCTCTTGCCATGACTATCAAGCCCATTACCCTGACTTTATTTCTCTTCAGACTTGCCTTACCACTTCAGACTTCTCTTACCACTTGCCTTACATTTGTTTATCTACTTGACTGCTCTGACCCAACCTCAAACACAATTTCCAACACGAGCAGGAAATTAGTTCTTTTGTTCACTACTGTTACATCAGTGACTAGGGAAATGCCTAGAATGTATGAGAGAGTTAACAAATGATTTGTTGGATAAACTCATGGTTCCAATAATATTATAAATATACTACACTATTAACCTAAACACATATATTAACTATTAAGCCCCCATATATAAATAGTACTGAGAGGAAATAAGCTATGAGAACAAGGCATTTAAGGTCCACCTCTCAGCAGCATGCATCCTCAACTCCAGGAATGTACCCCTGAATGTGTTTGTTGTTGAATAAAAACATACTTGTGTGGAGAGTAGTTGTTTGGTTACATGATACTGGAATATTTAAGTAGATCTTTTAAAACTAGTTTTAATTTTTTCTTATTTTTCTTATTATAGAATGTGGTATGTTGTAGAATTTTTCTTATTGTAGAATAAATTAATGATAATTCATTGGTGGAAAAATCAGAATAGCAAAATGATCTAATTGCATATTACCTTCTTGATATTTACTTTGACTCATAATCAGATATACTTTTATATGCATAGTCAGTGCTTCCAGTTACTGAAGAACTAGCTGCTTAGTTTGTAGAGTTTTCAATATTTTGATTTATCAGTATTAGTTTTTAAACTTATTGCCTTAAAGACATATTAACTAGTCTGGTGGATAATGAGAAGAAAATTTCTCAACTGGCCACAATAAGGTAGTGGTAGTTCTTTCTACCAGGATACATACAATTAGTGGATGAATCGGCATTCACTTTTACTCATAGCATTTAAATATGTGGCATTGATGTTTAACATGATGTTTAATATAAGGTTATATTAAAAACCTTCAGAAAAGGAACAGGATAGAATGTGGTGGTGATTGTTGGCCTGGAGATAAATAATCTCAAGTGCATTATTCTTTAATACCTCAAAGGGAATTCTTACGGGGTAAGGGTTGAGTAATTGTTAAAGGTAAATGTGACCAGTTTGGGTGGCAGGGACATAAAATTCTAAGATATGAAGTGTTCCTAATGTCAGAGTACAATCTAAATGAGACAAGAAAAACATATCTGAAACAAATAATTGGCAGCATAACAACATATACCATTGGAAATTTGTGAAGGCACTTGCCTAGGAGCATTCAGTAGGCCTAATGCTGCTGTTACCAGGAAGAACCTCATCTATTGTAAATGATGTGCCAGAGAATAGTGTTAAACATTTATGGAAGATTAAATCTCTCCAAGAGGGGCAACAGATTTACCCTCGCATATGAAACATTGGAAAAAAAGTGGACAAAATACAAACAACAGTTCTCAGATATTAGATAATAAGCAACATAAGAGTGACTTCTAAGATAAAGTTAAGCATGAGAGATGAGTGCTAGGGTTATCCCAATTTACTCCCTGGAAAGAATTTTTCAGGCCACATCCAGAGAAGGGAAACTCAAATAGAAAAACTCAAATAGAAACATAGTCAGTAAAAGGGAAAAATTAGCCCAAGATTGAAGGTAACCCCTGTCTAGCAGAATCTTAAAAAGATAAAAATGTTTCCAAGATAGTTCAGAGAAAAAGCTGTACACAGCTCAAGAATATTTAAAAGAATACAAAATATCCAGTATTCAACAAGGTAAATTCACAATGTTTGGAATCCAATAAAAATGTATGAGGCATGCAAAGAGGTAGGAAAATATAACCCATGTTGAAAAGAAAATTAATAGAAATGATCATTAATTGCACTGTGATAGAGTTATTATACAAGGACATTAATACAGTTGTATACCATATGTTCAAGATGCTATGGAAAAGCATAAGCATGTAAAGGAGAAAAAAGAAGATATAAAAATGTCTGAATTAGATGAAACAGATAAAATTAGATAAAATCAGATAAAACAATGGCTAAGGTGAAAATTACACTGAATGAGATTAACAGCAGATTCGACATTGAAGAAGTCAATATCAGCAAACTGAATATGCAGTGATAAAGACTCCAAAATCAAACACGGAGAAAGAGACTTAACTGAACAAAGCATCAGTATGCACAGCTTCAACCAGTCCAATATATATGTTATGGTAGTTCCTAAAAGAGGTGGGAAAAACACATTTGAAGAAATAATAAATAAAAATGTTCTATATCTGATGAACACTCAGATTCAAAAAGCTCAATGAATAAGAAAAATGATAAAGATGACACAAATATACACTGAATGCTTAAAACCAGTGCTAAGAAAAAAATTGAAAAGCATCTACAGAAAAGAGATACCATTATGTACAAAGGAGTGAAAGTAAAATGTCAAAATTCATTCAAGAACCATGCAAACCAGAAAACAGTACATCAACATTTTCAAGTTCTGAAAGAAAAAAACACTGACATCCTAGAATTGCATTCCAAATATATTTCAAAATGATGTAGTCTTTAATGCAAAAGAATTAAGTTAAACCCTACCCCACATAAAAATCACCTCAAAATGGACCACAGACATAAATGTAAGAACTCAAAATGGACAACACATATATATGTAAGAACCAAAACTAAATGTAAGAAAGGTAAATCTTGGAGTAGACAATGACTTTGTAGTTAAGACACCAAAGGCCCAAGCACCAAAAGAAAAAAATAATAAAGTAATGAACTTCATAAAATTTAAAACTTTTAAAGGCTACCATCGAAGAAAGTGAAAACACAATCATAGAAGAAAATATTTACAATTCATGTAGTTAGAATATAACTACCTAGAATATACAAGCAATTCTTATTGTTCAATATGAAAAGACAAATGGCAAGAAATTAGAATAGACATTTCTCCAAAGAAAATATGCAAAAGCAAATAAGCAAATGAAAGGATACCCAGCACCATTAGGGAAATGTACAACCTCAGTGAGATACTACTTCACATCTATTAAGATGGTTATAATCAAAAAGATAATAATAAGTTGGCAAGGATGTGGATCAATGGGAGCCCTCACACACTACTGGTAGGAATAGACTACAGACCTAAATGTAGCAGCTAAACCTATACAGCTTCTGGAAGAAAATATAAAAAGCTGCTTGGCAGAGACTTTTAAAACTAACTAGCTCTCTCTGCCTCATGCTCTCTTTTTTCTCTCTCATCTCAGAAATAAATCAGACTTAAAAACTTTGTCTCATGCTGGGCGTGGTGGTGCATACCTGTAATACCAGTGGCTCAAGAGGCTGAGGCAGGGGGATGGCAAGTTCAAAGCCAGCCTCAGCAAAAGTGAGGCACTAAGCAACTCAGTGAGACCCTGTCTCTAAATAAAATACTAAATAGGTCTGGGGATGTGGCTCAGTGGTGGTATGACCCTGAGTTCAATCCCCAGTACCAAAAACAACAACAACAAACTTTGTCTATTCTATATTCATTGTTACGGAAGTGGAAAGGTAAGCTGACAGACTAGGACAAAGTATTGGCAAAACATATATCTCTCAAGAGAATGATATCTAGGATATACAAATGATTCTTACAACTTATTAATAAGAAAAATCACCCAATTTGAAAAGATGGGCAGAAGATTTTTTTTCTTCACCAAAGTAGATACAAATATGGTGAATGTGCACATGAAAGGATATCCAACATAAGTTGAAATGTAAATCAAAATTGCAATGTTATTACACATACAGTAGGATGGAAAAAATTTAAGACTCATCATAACAACTGTTGACAAAGATTAAGACTATGGTATCTCTCTTAGAACTGCAGACTATAACATGTAGTATAAACAATGGCACAAACTGTTAGAAAACTGTTTGGCAGTTGCTTTAAAAATTAAATCACATCTGTCGAGATATTTACTCCAGAGAAATAAAAGCATACATCCACACTGAGACTTGTGCACAACTATTCATGGTGGTTTTATTTGTAATGATCAAAAAATCCCCAATGTTGGACTGTGGGAACATGTCTGTCTTACATGCCTCAGAACCCTTATACTCATATTAACCATATAGTAGGCATTTGATTACTAACTATTACATGAATGTAGAGATTGATTTTTTACTGTTAATAGAGCTTCTCTTTTATTAAATATAACAGACAAAAGAAAATCACGTATAGCACAATGAATTATCACAAAGTAAACATATCCACTGAACACTAACCCAGGTCAAGAAATTGGACATCAAATGCACCTTCATGAGCCCTTTCTCATTGCTCCCCTAATTATTCCCTCTGCTCCCCCAGAGTTAGGCACTATTTTAACTTCTAATAACAAGGATTAGTTTTGCCTCTTTTGTTACTTTATACAGTGTAATCATACACATGTGTTCTTTGGTATGTGGCTTTTTTAGCCACATTTTTATAAGATTTTATAAGTATTTTTATAAGATTTATCCAAGTTGTTGAATGTGAATGTACTTCTTATTTTCATTGCTTAATAATTTTCCACTGTATAAATATAACCTGGTTTACTTAAAAAAATCCCCAATGTATATCAATAGGAAAATAGATAATAAATTTTGGAAACATACTTAGCAAGAATAAAGAACTATTGATAATAGCAAAAACAGGGAGATTCTGAATGAAATAAACTAGACAAAAAGTAATATGCATTGAAAATTCTTTTTTTGTTGTTTTTTTGTACTCCCTAGTACAAATATCCAGGGGTGCTCTACTGCTGAGCTACATACATCCCCAGTCCTTTTTTTATTTTATTTATTCATTTATTATTAATTTTTTTTTTGCTATCAGAGATGGAACTCTTGGGAACTCAACCACTGAGCCACATCCCCAGGCCTCTTTTGTATTTTATTTAGAGATAGGTCCCACTGAGTTACTCAGGGCCTCGTTAAGTTGCTACGGTTGGCTTTGAAATCCCAATTCTCCTGTTTCACCATTCTGAGCCGCTGGGATTACAGGTGTGTGCCAACATGCCCAGTTTAGTTTTTATTTTGAAACAGAGTCTGGCTTAGTTCCCCAAGTTTACCTCAAACTTGCGATCCTCCAGCCTCAGCCTACTGAATATCTGGGATTAAAGATTCTGCCACCACCTTCCAGCAGATTCAGTTATATTTAAAGGTAGAAAGTTATAAACCAGGTGAATCCTAGTAAAGGTCTTAGTAAAAAAAATAATAAAAATAAAAGCACTATGCTTGGTCACAATATGGTAAGTCAGAAAATGACAACAAATTGATCAGAACAGTATCATTTCTCAATGGATTTCAAAGGGTCTCCTTCCTTCTTTCCCTCCCTTCCTTCCTCCCTCCCTCCCTCCCTCCCTTCCTTCCTTCCTTCCTTCCTTCCTTCCTCCCTCCCTCCCTTCCTTCCTGAGTTTTGGTGTGTGTGTGTGTGTGTGTGTGTGTGTATGTGTGTGTGTGTACATCATCTTCTGTGCCAGTGTAAGAGGTTTAGGCAATGGATCAACCTTTACACCTGTGCCGAAGGACCCCAAGCTTGGATCTATCTCCAAGGGTGGAGGTGACTCTAGATCCTCATTATAATCCCGAGAGTGGGAACTCCTAAAAAATAACAGGTCTTTCTTGGTAACACCAGTTTCCTCCTTGGTAAAAGTTAGTGTAGTGGGAGGGTGGCAAGGGCCCTACCCTGCCACAAAATAAATGCTAAAACGTTATTTTGGTACAAATTGTAAACACTAAAGAGTTAAACGTAAGAGATGAGTCTTGGGATTTGAGCTAGACCTGGATAAGTACATAGGATTCAGATTCTAAAAAGAGAATAAAAGGCAAGTGAATTAAACAGCATAAGAAAGACTCAGCAGAAAGAAGTATGTTTAAAGGACAGTAAAGACATCTCATTTTGCTAAGAGGAAAGGATTCTATAAAGGATGACATATTTGTGTGCTTAGGTCAGATTATGAATTTCCTTGAAAATCAAGCATAAGGATTTAGACTTAATAGAATAAAAATGCATAAAATATTAGACTTTAAGTAAAGGGATCATATAACTTAAGTGGAATTTAAACAAGTATCTTGTCCTTAAATCCAGGGAAGATGGAGGTTTAGGCTGGGCATGACCAGTAGGGCTGAGGCACTCCCCACAATTAAAAAGTCATGTCGAAGTGTACTATACTAATGGAAGTGAGTCATATACAAGGCAAGGTCTTCTGCCAGCATCTACTGTTTGTCTAGCCCTGACAAATATTATTCCACTTTCAACTGTACACAGAAAGAAACTCAAACATCTGAAATTGCCACTAATATATGGCATGTACATGAGTTCCTGTTTCTGGTTCTGCCTAATTTACCTTGGCATTCTTTTCACGGAGGTCAAACATTTGGTGTGTTGAAATAAACACAGAACAGATATTGGGGACTTGTGGCCTGCACATCTCAATTTCCACAGTGCACTGTTGGGCTTTATCCATTTAGTTTTCAGAAATATAAATTACTTCCTTACCAGAACAACAGAAGTAAGGAATATAGCCAAAAGGATTGTAGTAAGAGTCAGAAGTCTAATTGTGTGACTATAGGCAAATCATTAACTTCTCTGAGTCTCACATATTTCATCTATACAAATATGAGTCAAAGTTAAAATTTTATAATTCATTTTTAAAGAAGAAATAGAGATAATATATGAAAGATTGCCCATTTATGTGGTTTAAATAATTAAACAGCAAAATCCTGGCGGTTACAGCCAATATAGACAATTGACAAAGCAACAAAAGTCTTGGCAATAAATGCTTTCATCACTAAGGAGACATTTTTAGATAGTTCCTACTCTGGAAACTGTTCTCTTCTCACTGAAACAAAGTAAGGCTGATAACATCCTCCCAAAGTGTGCTTGGAAGATCACAAGCACCTCTTGGAGGAGACACGGAGAGTGGAGGAGAAAATATGTTCTTTGGGATAACATACAGAGAACTGGAAATCCATATGCAACAAAATGAAATTAAACCCCTATCTCTCACCATGCACAAAACTCAACTCAAAATGGATCAAGGACCTGGGAATAAAACCAGAGACTCTGCGTTTAATAGAGAAAAAGTAGACCCTAATCTCCATCATGTGGGATTAGGCTCCAACTTCCTTAATAAGACTCTTTTGGTGCCAGAATTAAAATCAAGAATCAATAAATGGGATGGACTCAAACTAAAAAGTTTCTTTCTTCTCAGCAAAAGAAACAAATCTGTGAGGTGAATAGAAAGCCTACATCTTGGGAGCAAATCTTTACCCCTCACACATCAGATATAGCACTAATCTCTAGGGTATATAAAGAACCTCAAAAGCTAAACACCAAAAAAAAAAAAAATAACCCAATCAATAAATGGGCCAAGGACCTGAACAGACACTTCTCAGAAGATAATATACAATCAGTCAACAAATACATGAAAAAATGTTCATCATTACTAGCTATTAGAGAAATGCAAATCAAAACCACTCTAAGATTTCATCTCACTCGTCAGAATGGCAGCTATTATGGATACAAACCCCAATAAGTGTTGGCGAGGATGTGGGAGAAAAAGACACACTCATACACTGCTGATAGGTCTGCAAATCGGTGCAGCCAATATGGAAAGCAGTATGGAGATTACTTGGAAAATTGGGAATCGAACCACCATCTGACCCAGCTGTCCCTCTCAATCTATACCCAAAGGACTTAAAAACAGCATACTACAGGACATGGCTGCATCAATGTTTACAGCAGCACAATTCACAATAGCTAAACTGTGGGACCAACCTAGATGCCCTTCAATAGATGAATGGATTAAAAACTGTGGTGTGTGTGTGTGTGTTTGTGTGTGTGTACACACACACACACATACAATGGAATATTACTCAGCAATAAAAGAAAATAAAATCATGGCATTTGCAGGTAAATGGATGGAGTTAGAAAAGGTAATGCTAAGTTAGCCAATCCCAAAAAAACAAATGCTGAATGTTTTCTTTGATATAAGGAGGCTGATTCATAGTGGGATAGAGAGTGGGAGATGGGAGGAACAACAAGCTCTAGATAGGGCAGAGGGGTTGGAGGGGAAGGGAGGAGGCATGAGGTTATTAATGATGGTGGAATGTGATAATTATTATCCAAAGTACAGGTATGAATACAGGAACTGGGTGTGATTATACTGTGTATACAATCAGAGATATGAAAAATTGTGCTCTATATGTATAATAAGAATTATAATGCATTCTGCTGTCATATATGAATAAAAATTTTTAAAAAAGGTCAGTAAAACCCTCTCACACCAGCCCATATTGACTCCCTCTTGATGATACAGGAGAACAGTCATTTTAAAAATAATCATGAGAAAACAAAACAAAACAAAACCCCTTTCAAGTCTGAAATTCAAATATTTCAGAACAGAAAATGCACAAAAAGATAAATATTGGGGCTAGGGCTGTAGTTCAGTGGCAGAGTGCTTGCTCAGCATGTGTGAGGCACTGGGCTCGATCCTTAGCCACCACATTAAAAAAATAAAATAAGGGCATGCTGTCTATCTACAACTATATATATATATGAGCGAGAGAGAGAGAGAGAGAGAGAGAGAGAGAGAGAGAGAGAGAGAGAGACAGACAGAGACCAAATTTGGGAAAAAAGAAAAAGAAAGACAAAATGATCTCCTACACCTCATGGGTCTTTTTAATATGTATTTTTTTAGTTGAAGTTGGACACAATGCCTTTATTTTTACTTCTGTTTTTATGTGGTGCTGAGGATTGAACCCAGGCCCTTGCACGTGCGAGGTGAGTGCTCTACCACTGAGCCACCACCACAGCCCCCCACCTCATGGGTCTTAAACGACCTAAAGCACATGACATAGTCAGTACTGTTGATGAACACAATAAATGTCCATAAATATCAGTTGCAATATAAAAAAAACATTCTACTATTGAGAAGAGGAATCACTGTGCAAAGCACCATCATAAAGATAGGAGGTTTACCAAATAAACTCCAGAGAAGATGTCTGCGTCAAGGGAGAAAAGGTTCAAATTTAATCCTTGAGACTGACAGGACCATAAACATTAATATCATCACTTGGATTCAAAGTCCAGCTTCAAGGGAACAAGGATTACTCTGGCAGTTCTTGGACCAGGAAGCCTTAAGAATGTCATCAGATCACTACAGGGCTGGGTATGAAAGAGAGGTCCCAGAGTAGGACACAGGACTTCCCGTGGGGATGCATCTCACTCACACCCTAGCTTGAGGTGATGGAGTCACTGGCTCACCTAACCCCAAAGATAAAGTACTTACTTAAGGATGGTTTTTGCGCTACTGCAGTCTTCAAATTGAATGGAATAACCAACTTCCTGGCCCAACATCACATCCATCTCATCAGCAACTCTCTGAGCCACGCTCATTGCAGCCACTCTCCTGGGTTGGGTACAGGCAACTCCTCTCTTGGGTCCTGGTAATGATCGCATATACTCCACACACCACTGTGGAATCTATCAAATAATTTCACATTTAAATTAATTCTATTCTGCCGCATATCAACTATGTTTAATATAAAGCACTTTTATCTCATTCCAATAATTTAAAATAAAATTCAATTAGGCAAGTGACAGAGAATTATTTATAACAAAAACTTAACATATCATAACTCCTTTAACATATATAATTTAGATAGAAAAATATCCAAAAAGAGGTCATGTGTAACAAGGATGTGATGTGATTACATTCTGTGCGCTAGGTCCACATAAGCTTTGCTTGGTATGCTCACCAGTGTTTAAGTGGTCCCATCATTAACTATTTGTCTATCCAATGAAAAAAATCCTACTTGAAACAAATTCTACTTAATAACAAAAATGTTAATTTCCAATAAGTACAGCATCAAAATTCATACAATGAGTTACAATATGCAGATACAAGTAGAAAATATTCCCTTGTTGCACAAGTATCTTTTAATTCAATTCAAATTCTGTAAGCCAGCAGAAGCCAAATCCTAGCACCTACTAGTACTCCAATCCATCTTTCAGGAATGTTATGCACAGTGGCAACACTTTAGGTACCATCTTTAAAGTAATTACCAGTCTCAAATTCAATATGGCTTACAGCAATAGCGCTTCGCTGAGTAAGGTCAATCAAGGGAAAAGGGGAAAGAGAAAATCTCAACCACAAGATGGTTGTCAGGATGACAGCATATTTCCTTCCTAATTATCCACACACTCATAGATTCTCTCATTTTATGGTTTCTCGACCGACTTAACTGTAAAAGAACCATGGAAAAAAAGCAAATGACCATCCCATAAAACTGGAATCTACTGCTACAAGGACATGATTTGTCTTCACCAAAGCTTCCAAAAGCCTATCAGGTGCTAATGCTATAGAAAAAACAAGGGGTTTTTGGGTACACCATGTGTACAATGACATCTGATAACTAGAATTGATTATTGCATTATTATTACATTTTAGTTAGGTTACTTTTTAATTTGGAAATAACTTGTAACTGGAGAAACAAATGAAAGATGATTATGTTGCTTCTCAGAGAACATAATATTTTTACATGGTTTTAAATGAACAAAATACTTCACTAAAATAGCAGAGTCTTCCTGGTATTGCAAATCAACAGACCCATGTTAAGTGGTCTTCTTATGAGGTTTTAATTATCTACCCTCATTTTACCAATCCTCAAAAAGTACTGACTTACAAATTAAAAATACTTAAAATTAATTCGTAATTCTTAAGGCAAGATTATTCACATTTTTAAAAATTTCACTCCAGTGAAATTGATAATTTAAGAATATATAGTTTTGGTTAATTTAGCAGTTCTGTTTTAGAACTCCTTATACTGTTAAAATAAATGAGGGTACCAAACAATTAATACATATATTGTATTTGGAAGTTAAAACTGAAAAGCAGCTAAATTGTTTACTAATTACTAGTAACAACCTATCTTCTATTTTTAAAATGTATATTTTTCAAATAAAATAATACTTGGCTAGTAGAGCACATTTTATTATTTTTACATATCTCTCATGTCTAGCTTATTGGAAGAAACCTCAATTCTGTCTCTACATTCAGTATGCTGCAATATTTTGTTTTGTATGAAAAATACTAAGAAATTCTTGGACCCTGGAAAGGGTTTCAGAGATTTTTAAGGGTTCCCAAAACAGCTTATGATAAGGCATCTACTCAAACTTTCTAAGGAAATATAATTTGGAAGGGATGCATATCCTGAAAGATGTGGGCGACTGGTCTGCTCAAAGTAGGCATCTGCTCTGCTCTTCCTTCCTCCACTTGAGGCTATTTTCCCAAAACCTAATCCTTGTTTTATATATTGTCCTGAGTAGCCTTTTCTATTCTCTTAAATTCCAACATTGCCTGCAACAGAACAAAGTCAATCCTATAACTCTAGCTCCTACCCCCAAACCTGGTAGTCACATCTCCTTCTGAATAATGAATATTTTATTGGTATCTCAAATACATCAAGTTCAAAGCAAAACTATTTCTCACCTTCCTTCAAGTTCTTTTAATTCTTCCCATGTCCCCTATTCAGTGGCAGTAAAAAACAGACTCCATTCTTTGTTCCTCATTCCCACTAACCTTGCACACAAAGTCAAAACTTGTTAGGATCTCCTATATGGTCTTTCATGACTTGAACATTTTTAATAAAAATTTGTGTCACTCCCCTCCAATTAAAAACTCTGATGGCTTCCTTACCTATGGCAAGATGTAGTAAGGCTCAACCTAGGGCTCCAGTCTCACCTACCCCACCAACCCTTCACACTAGTCAAAGTGTGCAGTGTTCCCTTCTCTAAACTTGTACCCTCACTCATGTTTTTCCTGACTGAACTAGCTTTAATTTCTCAAATATAGGCATAGTATGTGCACACCAAGCACAATGCAAAATGTCTTTTCTATGGCTCTTTCAAAAGTTAAAGTCATTATTTCAAATTATGTTTGATTTCATTTTCTGATAGGCAGGGATAACCAAAACAACTGCTAAGTACTCTTTATTAGGTTTGTGTCCAAGTTTGATGACTATACTAAAAAGCATTTGGATGAAATTTACTGATTTAACTTTCTAGTTTCCCTTTCACATCCCCAAAATTCCCTGCAGTCTTCAATATTCACATAAAGTAACCCCTGAAAGCATGTGTAATCCAAATCATCACAAGCCTCTTGTGCCTTGAATCGATTAAATTATCCACACTAACTACTAATAAAAACTCCTCTGAACCACATCAGACCACAGAACAGCAGTATGAAATAAATATAACTGGTTATTGAAAAGGGACAAAACTGTTAATGCTGAACTTACCTAAATCCAGAAACTATTTAACCCAGAGCAGCCCACTAAACCAGAGTTCTCTCATTAATCTAAGCCGCATTCTGGTCCTCCATAAAATGTGATTACTTTCCCTGCAGAGTTGTATATAAACTTAAAATGATATAATACATGTAAAGTACACAATGCCTGATTAATTAACAGGTGTGTTAATATTCTGCAAACCAGTAAAACAGTTGATATAATTATTTAAAATACTCTGACAATGCTCCATTTTGTCCTATTGTATTAGATGTAAAACATCTATAAAAAATATAGTATGTAGCATTTAATTAGTATAGTGATATAATTAATTAGTATTACATTATTTCCAATGTATCTGAATGCACATGTGTCCATTTCATTGAAATATTTGCAAATTTAAAAACATGGGACTTAATGAAATAGATTAGCATAATTAAGAGTTATATGGGCTGGGGATGTGGCTCAAGCGGTAGCGCGCTCGCCTCGCATGCGTGCGGCCCGGGTTCGATCCTCAGCACCACATACCAACAAAGATGTTGTGTCCGCCGAGAACTAAAAATAAATATTAAAAATTCTCTCTCTCTCTCCTCTCTCATTAAAAAAAAGAGTTATAGACTTGCACGTTTCTAAAACTTTTTAAATTTTGTTTAATTAAAAAAAAAAGGCTACAGTTTCTTTTCCTAACATCAGCACTAAGTTTTCCTTCACTTGAAAATAGTTCTCACTAAAGTTCAGTCTTCAATAAAAGCTTTTCTATTTTGGTTGCTGTAGTAGTTTTCGAAAAGCCTCCATGAAATACTCAAATTGACTTGCAGTCCATATAACTTAAAAAAAAGATAGTTAACCTCACTCAGGGAAACACACACACAAATTAAAAATTACCCCAGGTTTATTTTTTTCACCTATTAGATCTGTAAAAACTCCAATCAAGTGATACTCCCAAACATGCTCTCACACTTGCTTATGGAAAGGTAAACTGACAGGTTACTTATGAAGGGAAGGCAATTTGGCTACATGTATTTTAACTGCAAATGATTATCCAAGTTTCCATTTCTATAAACATACCTGCCCATGTGAAGCCTACATATCTATTAACAGAAGCCCAGTAAATAATGACTCATCCATGTTTGAAAAATATCCTAGATGTCTTATTAGTTCTGGCATGAGGTAGGGATGACTACATATGCCTTCTACTTTGTGAAAGAAAAGGTAATATTCAGTTCCAAACAACTATAATAAAAAGAAAAAAGAAAAAGTAACTCACCTGTGTTGTCTTACCAGACCCAGTCTCGCCAACCAGCACAAATGACTGATGTCTAACCAGGATATCTGTAAACCTATCCTTGTATTCCCAAACCGGGAGCTGAAGTCGTTTCTTTAGAATATCATAGTATCAAGGTGTATGGGGTAAATTGGTGAATGGATTAATGCACTGTGGAAGTGATGTGTGTCCTGCATGTCCAGTGTGTGTTGAATGAGCAGAATGTGTCCAATGTGAGCTGAGTGGGAAGCTTTCAAAGGTGGTAATCCAGCACTGATAAGCATAGCATTGGTTGAAGCTCGCAACTCCTTCTCCTTTTCTTTTTCCCTCTCCCGCTCTCGATCTCCTCTATCACGTTCTCTGTCACGATCTTTAGACCGATCTTCACGATCCCGGTCTCGATCTCGTTCTTTCCTAAGAACAAAAATTTTAGAATTCAGATTCTAAATTTTAAGCATAATGTTCGAGGCAATATTACAGTCATAAGAGCACAAATGTTCACTAACCTAATGAAAAAATTAATGTAAAATTTCAATGAATTACATAACTATTAGAAATAACAATCAAGAATTTTCCACACTCCACCATAAACTTTTTCCTTCCTTGATGATGCCTCAAATTATCTTACTACAAACTTCAACATAAGGTTAAGACATCCTAAGGAAAAAAAAAAAAAAACTTCCTATTTCCACAACAGAAGTCAGAGACTGCAGCTGGAGTGGGGAAGACAGAAATAAATTGGGCAAAAGAAGACAGCCCCACAATCTTTCCTAGATTCTCCTTCAAGCTGCACTTTGCTTTAAGTTCTAATGCTAAATGAAAAGAACACAGTACAATGTTACACACAGTATCACAAGTAATACAAATATGAATTAGAGGATTATCTGCAAGTTTGTTTTCTTAATTATACTTTCCAGTACTTCCTCAATTTTATTCAGTAAGTGTATACTGCTTTACAAGAAAAACGAAAATTCTAAAACACTTTTATTCCTTTGCTTTCAGTGTCTACTCTTGCATTTAGCCTTTGGGGATAGTAAAACACTGGAAGTAAAAGGTAAATCCGCATATACTGGCCAACCATAAATGAAATAAAGCAGAATTAAAACTAGCTTCATCATTTTACCGCTGTTTAAATAAAAAATGCTAAAATTATGCAGGCAGCCACTTTATTAAACTTAGGCCAGTTTTAAGTAGTCAATTATGATATCTACTTCTAGTTACTAGATTGTCCCAATACGATGATAACCTTAACTAATCTAGGTGAGGAAACCTGACAAGCAGCAAGACAAAGGGCTGTATCTGGTGGCCTCTGAGGGCCTGGTGACAGAAATAAAATAATCTTTCCTTGCTCATTTTACTAATCCACTTTATTTCAGACAAACTCCTATAGCAAAGAAGGAGTTTGCAGCAAAGAAACTTGCCACGAGGTGTTGGGACCCAGATTAAAAATAATGAGGACCAACAGGAAGCTAAATGTGTCATTGCTCCTTATTCACAATACACAAATGAGTACAAGTTTCCTGTGCTGTAAGTATCAGTAGCAGAGAAAGAGCAGTCATTCTCCATAATGGTGCATCAATGGGGCAATAGTAAATTCTTGACAGACCAAAGATAAAATACTAAACCCAGCACTGAGTCAGAATGGTCCATTTACAGAAATGGTAGGCTGACCAATCAAATCGGATCCTTTCCTTCTAAAAATATGCCATTCTATTCCATTAAAAAAAAAAAGACTTAAGGGGGAAAATCCTTGTTTTAAACAGGTGATTTTTTTCCTTCTTCCATTTCAATGTCCACATGCTACAGAATTATAGGGTATACAAGCTAGAAAGTTTTACTCAAAACCAAAAGAAAATGTGAAAAATGACTAACCATAAAATGAAGTCTCACAATTCAAAATTTTAGAGTCCTGACCTATCTTTGAAATATGCTATCAACTACCTGCTTTCTTTCCCTCCTTCTACCTTATCATAGTGCTCAACATATTTAATAAGCATTCATATTAGCCCAAAATGTGGATGGGGAATAGTTTACAATTGGGCAAGCAGAAATATTTTCACCAAGTGAGAAGCACTATAGTCACAAATAATTCAGAGTAGCCATCTGAAAGATAATGGTACACATAACTAGAGTGAACTATTTAAGAACATCTGGTCTAAATGAAAAGGATTGTTTCTAATACTCATACCATCATGGGGGAGAAAAGAAGGACCGAGAAAAGAAAATGTTTAATAAATTCCTCTTGTACTTCTCACATAATATCAGATACTTAAGATATGGACCAAAAATTCAATAGTTACAAAACTGGGGGGAAGAGGGATTATGGAAGAAGTAAACTATGTATTACATACACTTGTAGTCCTGTGCCAACAAAGATTGGTTTTCAGAGACCAACTTCATCCATAGCTTCATTAAAAAAAAAAAAAAAAAAAAAAAAAAAAAAAAAAAAAAACAACTCTACAACACAGGAAGCAAATATCAAATACATTCTGAAGACACAAGATTAGGAGCTGACCAAGAAATGAAGGCAATCATAGTATAGAAAGAAAAGGAATATAACCACAGGTAAGGCGTAAGCCTCAATTTATTAATTTGCATAGTGAAAAGTATTAGTAAGATTAAAGTAAGAAAGTAACAGAGAAGACTTTATAGGGTCATGGAAAAAAGGAAAGAGGCAGATGTAAAAAACAATTCAATCACCTAGAAATACTGCCTTATGGTTCAAGCTATCTATCTTCAATAGGATAGGAAGAATAAAAATTAAGTCTGTTAAGTGGGAACTTAAACCCTCTGCTTCATAAATATGTATAGGCTTGTACTTATGCATATTTTCTTTTTTAAATATGTATTTTTGTCAAGCACAAAAATTGTATGATTCTATACAATTTTTCAGCTCAATTCTGGCTCAGCACTTAAGGTAGCTATATAACAGTATTTCTTTTCTCATCTCAAAACACAGCTATTAATGCCTTGTGAGGTATTGAAAAGATTAAATGAATTAACACGAGAAAGTGTTGTCTAACTCTGAAAATGCCCAGTAAATGTTGGTTATTATTAAAGTTTTTTTTTTTTTTTAAAGTTAGAATTACCATATTAAAGCCAGGCATGGAGGGACATGCCTGTAATCCCAGTGACTCAGGAGGCTAAGCCAGGAGGATCACAAGTTCAAAGCCAGCCTCTGCAACTTAGCAAAACCCTATCTCAAAATAAAAAATAAAAAGGGCTGGGGAAGTGGCCCAGTGGTTAAGCAGCCCTGGGTTCAATCCCTGGTATGGTGGGGGGTGGGAGGGATTTAAAATTCACGAGGGATAATAGGTATTAAAATGCTGCAAATGAAGATATAAGCTGGTCATCAAAATCAGAATATTTTGAACACACACAGTTTTTCTGGCAATCTTATTTCCACAAGCTTCCAATCCCATGAGTGTGCAAATATGTATACATAAGGATGTTCATGATACTTTTAACCTATAAAATGACAACTGGGAAACCACCTAAACAGCAAGGAACAGGATACTGGGTAAGTTATGATATACCTTTACAAGTGGAGTACTACACAGCCAATGAAAAGGATAGTTACTGACATCTGAGCAAAACTAAAAGCACACAATAGAGATTCTACTGATATTCATATTATACTTCATAGTCATGAGTAAAAATGCCAAGACTGTCCAAAATTGTTCATCACAAAATGTTTTCCGAAGATTTCCAGGAATTTGCCTTTTCTGTTTTGTTTCTGCAACTTTCTTCACCTATCATATAGGACTGTCATAAAAATGTGTTTATACATGTAAAAACTCTGGAAGTGTCACGTGTACATTATGTGCTCTATTTGTATTATATCAATGTATATAATAAACAACCAATGTATCGATCAGGAAATATCGAAAAGCCAACATCTAGTGTGTTTTCCACACTTCATAGAGGTTTGTTTTGTTGTTAGTAACATTATATTGAAGACTCTATAGGGTCATGGAAAAAAGGAAAGAGGCAGAATAGGTAAGAGACCTATAACTTCTCCACCTGCTCCCAAACAAAAACATGCAGGAGTAAATAAACCCTTATATAGTATACGAGCAAGAACATGGATGAAATCTCCCACTAAATAAATGACCCTCCCTTTTTAGTACTAGAGAAATGGGACATTCATGTTTAACAAAAGAGTTCACAAAAGTGATATGCCTGTGCTCTCAAACAAATACGCCTCCTAACTATCAGCACTAAAACACAACGACAACAACAACAACAAAAAAAAACACTACAGGTTTGTTGGTCATTCAACAAGTTACTTAAAATTATCAAATGGGGGAAATTTGATATTTCACGCCTTGAGCCATAACAAACTTCAGAAGTCCACTGCTAAAGAAAACTAGCCCTGTGAGAAATAGCACTCAAATGACACAGAAGTTAGTTTGAAAACTTCCTCCAGAATTTATCCAGACCTTAAGCACTATTTCATGGATGAACTCCACAATACAGGCAAATCTCAAATATTATGGGGAATCAGAGACCCAAAAAATCCACTTAGGATATCTGTTTTGGAGCATTCACCTAAGTGTATCATGAGACTATTAATCCCAAGGAAAGCCCTTTTAAATGGTGCACATACACAATAAACCTGATGAGTCAATTCTCCAGTATACTTTGATCCAACCTGACCTCTTACTGGAGATATTAGCTGCATCTTAGCCAACGGCAAGCAATTTTATTTTTACTTGAAAGGAAATCAAGAACCAAGTGTTCCCTGCTTTACCAACCTATTATAAATGTCACTAAAACAAGCTGTAATGATTCTAAGTACAGTATCAGACTGTGTGTCAGAGAGTGGAAATTCAAAAAGCAGCATTCCAGATTCCACTATAAAACTGTTAACTTGCACAATCCACTTAACTCCACCCCGTCTGCATTTCTCATTTCTTGAGTCTCCATTTCTCATTTCTTGAATGGAGTTGATTATACTCTTTTGAAAGTTGTCTGTGACAGAGCTTAAACGTGCTCATGTTTTTTGAGGGAGCAGTCTAAGATGCTATGTTATTATGTTATTGTATGATTACTATACCTAATATCATAATTTCTAAAAAAAACCTACAAAAATAAAACAGCATAAATATTTCTGTATTTACAATTAAATATACGTTAGGTATCAAAAAGTACATCCCATTCTGATTTATACTCCACCTTGACAGTAAAGATTACGTGGAAAACTGATGAAATTATGCAAGGTATTTGGACATTCGAACTTTTGTTTGAGGTTTTTCTTTTTGCCTATTACCCAGAGAATTCTGCTCTTCAAGAGTGAAAACACACACTGACTGGACCAGAAAATGACTGTGATAACAATTCCTCAAGTTAATTGCTAAATTCCTCGGTACCTTTAGAGAATGGCTAAGGAAAAGGAATCCGGAACCCTATGAATCTTGTATTTCTCAACCTCCACATGGCGATATTTTGCCATGAGCATGAAAACCACTTCTTGAATAAGTCTCTGTATTTCAAAAGCCCCTTCAAATAAAAACTTAGGGGGGAAAAGTATGCCTGCCAACTCCTAGCCCTAGCACCGTCTTCACCAAAGCAGGAAATAAAGGAGATGGCGGGAGAGTGGGCGGCAGACGGAAGTTTGCCTGCCGTCTACTCCGAAGTGTTTGAATGGACGGAGGAACGCGCTCTCCCGCCACGCTGCGCCCCTAGGCTCCGGGACGCGGCCCCGGCCCACCAGGCAGCCTTCCGGTGCCTTCCTCCCGCAGGCCTCCGCTCCCCCTGCCCCCGACTCCGCGCTCAACTCCCGCCACCCCCGCCGCAGCCCACACGAGAACCCACGCGCTCCCCGCCCTCGCGGCCCGGCGCCGTCCCCTTCCCAGGCCCTTTCCCCGGCCCGGAACCCGGTGCCCTTGGGCGCGAACGCTCGCCGCGCCCTCCCCCACCCTCGCCAGGCCTCAGTCGGGAGCCGAAGCCACGAGGTCCGCGCTCCGCTCCCGCTCCGTCCAAAGTGGCTCTGGCAGGCTGGGCCTGGCGGAGGCGGCGCCCTGGTGGCCGCCACAGGCCTCTCCACCTCCCGACCGGCCCCGCCAACATCCGCGGCGCCCTTGCCGGGCCGAACCGGCTCCGCTCCGCCCGGACCGCCGCTGAACAGAGCCCCAAAGAAAACAAAGGCTCGGGCTCCGCGACCTGCTCGGCCACGCCGGTCGTGGCCCGCTCCCCGCCCGGACCCCAACAAAGCCCGAGCCGCTGCCTCGCGCCCCAGGCCTGGCTTACCCATCGGTCCCCGCAGGCTTCTTGCCGGAGGAGTAATCCTCCCCCAGGTCCAACCGGTGCCGCGTGGACATCTTCGCACTCTTCGAGCGAGCGGTCCACACCATGCGGCCGGAACCAGGAGCTAAAATGGCGGCCGCGACGAGGGCTGGGCCTGCGCGCGCTTCCGCAGCGTGCGTGCTGAGCGTGCGTGCGTGATGCACGCGCACGCCACCCAGAGGCGGGAACTGCGGTCCCGCCAGCCACAGGATTGGTCATAATACGCTCCTCTCCTCCCGCCCTGTCCCTCCTCCCCAAGCTTTGAGCCAGTCGGAGCCGCTGCTAGGGCGGGGATGCGCCTGGTGGCCTTAACACTCCATTTCAACCTCTCATTTGGGAAGTTGAAAAAGTACAGTCCTAGTTAGGAAGGCTTACCCATCTGTATCTCCTAGATTTAGGAAAATCTGAGATCGGAGGAGGCTGAGAAACTGATGATGACCAAACAGCCAATAAGTGGCAAAGGCAGAATTGGAACATGGCAATGCAAATACCATCCTTCTCTTTCTAGTTCGGCGACGACAGGAATATACTTCACCTACTGAAAACAGCATGTAGAAAAGTCTCAATTGGTACTGGCACTGGAGGATTTATAAAATAACTTGCTGGGGACCAGATCCACCCCAAGGCCTGTAATTCTCTTCTGCAAGCTGGAGGAAAAGATAGGGACCTCAAAGGAAGAATTTGTCAACCTGCTAGAAATTTCTCCCTTGGAACACTGCTCAGGGGATTCCCTGGCTTTGAAGATAATTCTGATTTTAGTAATGAGATGAAAGCATAGTGTATTAAGTGTTTGGTCATACTATTAAGTTCAATATAATATTCCCTTTCTCAGGACTTGAAATAATGGCATCTGTTATGCAAACTATTGGGAACAGTCTCTGTAAGGGAAGCACAGAGGAAAACCCTTTGTACTGTATTTTGGTTTTCCTTTTTTATAAAAGCTTTTGTTAGTTTTTTAATTTGTTCTTTTAAGATATACATGACAGCAGAGTATGTTTAATAACTAACAAATTCAGTGTCATATGTAGTAGGAAGTATTATAATTCAGACTAAACCCAATGGATGAGATATGCATCTTCTCTTATCCCCTGCCATTTTTCAGTGGGGGAGGGGGAGCTGAAAATACATATTCCCTACAATTAGGCATTTTCCTTACTATATTAGCCCTCTTTGCTGAGTTTTCTAGTTTTATTTTGTAAAATATTGCTATTTCTTGAAAGAATTGCATTCATTGTAATGCTTTGAATATTGAAAGCAGTCAGCATGAGATTATTAAAAATAATAAAAATGAATAAAAACTTGGGTTGCATGCTTACCCATGTCAGATCCTGTGTTAATCAGGTTGTAATTATCTCATTTTTTGATTCTCACAGAAGCTGTATATGGTAGGTCTCATTATATACCCATATTATAGTTAAGGAATTAAAGTTTGAAGAAGAAAGCTGGCCTGTTCTGTGATGTGACCTGGGTGTGTCCGAGTCTACAGTGAGAATCTTCTACTGTGCTAACTCAGCTTTGTTAGTTTCTTAGCATCACCCTGGCAAATTACCATAAGCCAAATGGTTTAACCAAGAGAAATTTATTCTGTCACAGTTCTGGGGGCCAGAATCAAGACGTCGAGAGGGTCATCCTCCTTCTGAAAGTTATAGGGAAGGATATTCCTTGCTTCTTCCTAGTATCTGGTGGGTTCAAGAAATCCTTGGAGTTCTTTGGCCTGTAGGCTTATTAATTCAGTCTCATCCTTCATCTTCACATGGCCTTCCCCACATCTTTCTCTGTGTTCTCTCCTCTTCTGATAAAGACACCACTCATTGGATGCAGAGATAACTTAAGGCCAGAATGACCTCATCTTAAATATTAATTCTACAAAGATTTTATTTCCAAATAAGATGACATTTGGAGGATCCTATGGATATGAATTTTGAGGAGATACTTACCACTGCACAAACCTTTTTGCCTCATCTCCTTCTATACCTACTGTGGTGTAAATCAGCATATCCACCCAAATTCATATGCTGAAATCATAACTTCCAAAATGAAAGTATAAGGAGGTCAGGCCTCAGGAAAGTGATTAAGTCATGCAGGCAGAGCCCTGACAAACAGGATTAGAGTCTTCTACATAAATAAAATCAATAAAAACAAACAGTGAGACATGAGAGAAATCCCTTCTACCATGAGAAAACACATCAAGGGGCAATCTATATGCCAGAAAGTGGGCCCTCACCTGACATGAAATCTTCCTTGATTCTTAGACTTCCCAAAATCTAGAATCATAGATAATACATTTTTGACACTTGCGAGCTTCCCGTTTTATGGTATTTTGTTATAGCTGTCCAAACAGGCTAAGCCCATGCCCATATCTGGGCATCCCTTTTCATGGCAGAACTCTCTCTTGCTGGGCTTTTTACTCATCATGCACATTTCTCCCTCTACCTGTCATCCACACTATTACCCCTGCTAAAAACATGCCTTCTGCTTAATCATTCAGCACTTCTTTAAGAAATAGTAATAAACTAACCCTATTATGAAATATTTTACCTCTTGTCCATGTTAATTACATGATAGAGAATCATAAGCTGTCTCAAGAGGTTTCACGTTGTTGATGTTTAATTGATGTTGAAGTTTTGGGGTTGCTGTATACAATTTCAAGTCTCCACCACTGGCCTGTTTGCCACTTGGAATCTGGATCTGTTGGGCTTCCCTCCTTGGTGACAACTCTGTTGTTTAGCATACTGCTCAGCAGAGTCAATGGAGTGCACACACCATGAACGTTTGTCAGGTGGCTGGAGGGAGGATTTTGTGGAGGGTATTTGTGTTGCTTTGTCAATAGCACATCATCTCCGAGGGACATTGATGTTAATGAAGAGAGAATGTCATAGGCATTGGGGTGGGCAGAAAGGCATCGTAAATCTGTGCATTCCCTTCCTTGGTGGCTTTTGGGACTACGAAAAAGAAGAAAATGGACTTCCATGGTACACTTTACAGACACAGTGTTCCAGGTTGGGTGACAGAGGAAAGAGAATTGTTTGAATGAGAAGGAACAGGGTCCCAGAAGCTATGTCATAGTCTCATTCATCGAATTCCCTGACCTGTAGACCAACAGTAGCTCTTAGTCAGCTGAAAGGCCCACATCTGCCTATAAAGCTGTTCTTACCTCTAGGATTCCCAGAGAAGAACAGCCTTCCCTGCATTAAGACAAATACAGAACTCTAGAGTTTTCATCAAAGTGGGACAAGTGCAGTTGTGATTGTTGAAAAAGCAGTCTTGGGGTTTGTACTTTCTGGGGACCTCCTCAGAGCTATCCACCCTGATGGGGAGCCCTGCTCCTTGAATAAAATGCCAAATTCCACATTGATGAAGCTCCTTCCATGGTTTATTTTGGTATGGAGAAACAGGTGGGACTTTCAAATCTAAACTCTAAGGAATGTAAGCAAATGTAATAGAGGTAAAAGGAAGGAAGAGAGGACCAGGGAAAACAAAACAAAAAAAAAGGAAGGGAAGTAAAGGGAGAGGGACAAGCAGGTTAAAGCCTGTGAGTCCCAGGGCCCCAGAGCCCAGTACAGGCTTGAGAGTCAAGCTCTGCTCCTGCCTCTCATCTCTCCCCACATCCTGACCTATCTGGCCTATTTTTTCTGCTTGCGGGTACCACATTTTATCCTGCTTTCTGGGTTTTAAGCATCTGGATTGTCATTTCTTACAACAAGCTCCAAATCCACATGCTCCCCCCATTTTTTTTAAGAACTTGAGTGCTCTGTTGTTGAATCCAAGAATCTCATCTTCAGCTAACTGGCAGGAGGATGGTACCTGACGAGGTAATCATGGGGAGGGTTGTCCCATCCAGGTGTGTCTGTCTGCTTCTCTTCCTTAGTTCATTCAACTATCCTGAATGAAGCCTTTTCTTTGACCTTAGGAACCCAAAGTTAAATAAGACAAAGATCAAGATACCAAGGTGTTTACAGTGTAGGATGCAAAGAATTGAATTTGCATTTTCCAGGAAGGAGATAAATATACCACGTGTAATGGTAGCAAAAAATTAATCTATTTTAATTTAATGAATTACTCTGAAGGATGGGCTTATAGAAGGCTCAAAAGATGTAAAATTTTCACCCATTATATTCTGCACTTTTATAAGACCTTCCCCATAAAAGAACCAATGTACCTTCAGACAGAAAATGCACTTGGATACCTTTTAAAATAATCAAACTCTTGGATAAATGTATGCTGTATGTGATACACCCAGCACGTTGAACAAACATTTTTTAGGCACTTGTCTTCCTAGGTGGCTCCATACAAAATCAGAAATAGCATGGACATGCGTGTTAGTTTATTGTCATAAGTATAAGTGGTTTACACAACAGGAAATTATTTCCTGGAATTTCTACTGGACGGAAGCCAAAGACCAAGGTGGGTTCTGAGGCTCTCTTCTTGGCTTGCAGATGGCTGAATTCCCCCTGCGTTTTCTTCTGGTCTTTCCTCTCCAGGTATCTATGTCCAAATTTCCTTTTATTATAAGGACACTGGTTGGATCAAATTAGAGCCATGCTAATGAACTCATTTTAACTTAATCATCCGTTTAAAGATCCTATTTTTAGATACAGTCACACTGTAAGTTGCTGGGGTTAGGACTTAAATGCATGGATTTTGGATAGATGCAATTCATTCAGTCCATACAAAGAACAGGAGGAGATATGCACATCAGCCCTACATGAGATCCACCCAGCTCAAATCCTGTGATCTGAAGGAAGTCATTTACACTCTCTGGCCTTGGTCAAATACATTATACAGGAGGATTAGTAAGGCCACATGGTATGTGCTACTAGTGCCTGGCAAATATTGCTAGTGTCATTGTCACCAAAGATCATTTATGATGCTCCTCTGGACAGCAGATCCTTTCTCACCATTACTTCTTCCTTATCTGCTAAATTTTAAATTCCTCAAGGCCCTTAATAAAAATGTTTGCCCAGCAGATTCCTCCCTCTTATCAGGACAGTTAGGGATAATATGAAGTTTTCCAATTTCTCCTTCTTTGTCTTAGCTCCAAGAACTGACCCTACACTTTATGAACTTCTTCTTGACTCTTACCGGAAATAAGAAAGAAAAAAAATTGGGAGCAAATTGTGGTCTTTGCCTTCCAGTAATATAATGGAGTCTGTTTCTTTGGGGTTTGGCAGAGAGAGATGCTGGTGGCAGTGTGACAGGGTCATGCCCTCCTGCTCAGGGGTGCTGTTGGAGTTGAGGCCCCCCATCAATGCAGACGAACACCCTGGGGAGCCCACAATACAATCTGTCACCAGGCAGCCCTGGGAAGCACAAATCATGTTTTGGAATAAAACAAACAACAGCAGTCCTTGAATACTCTCACGCCCAAGGTCACTTATGTCACCCACGTGACCTGTGGGACCCTGGAGAAACATAAAACCAGTGAGAGAAGCCCTTTGATCTCACACCTTCTTTGGAATGTTTTAATCAATTAACCATGAAGTCCCTCCACTTCATTTATGCAGGCTTATATATAAAATGGCTTCAGTCTGGCTGACACTTTACTGCATCTGAGATCAAAGATGGAAGCAAATGCCAAATTCAACCAAGATAATTCTGAGGCTTTTCCCCAGCACACATATCTCCGCAGCTCTCAGAAGCAGTTTTCTTACAAGGACAGAAAGGGGAGATCTTGGATGCTGATGGACACAAAAAGCTTCCTGAGGAGTTAAGAAGTCCATCAATACAAGACACTAGGTAATGGCTAGCCCAGGAGGCTGGGATGAAACCAGAGAGAATGAAGTCCATTTAAAAAGTTAATAATGTACATGGAAGAAAAAAATGAAATTGATTTTCTAAAGGAATTCGAAGAGTGGATTCCTATTTAGGAATTCTGTGCAGAGTTGTGACTTTAATCAGACCTATGAAATCAAGGACCTGCCATTTTTCCACAAAGGGCACGAGAATGATCATTTATGGCAATATTTTTAGACCAGTGCTAAAAATTTCACACATTATCTCAATGTTCATCATCACAATAACCATAGGAGTCAGAATTATTGTGCCCATTTCTAAGATGAGGAACCCAAATCTCAAATTGGTTCAAAATGTTGTTGGTGGTCAGACAGTGACCTCCAGATCCCACTTGTCATGGCTTGCTTATGTAATCTTTCACCTAAAACCTTCATCTTGTGAAAGATCTGGTCCACCAGAAAGCTTAAAAAATTTATTTTCTTGGTTTCAAGCACAGTCATCTATAACTGCTGATCATAGCTCTTGGTCAGCATGAGCTAACTGATGTCAGGATATAAGCTCATAAATTCCCAGTCAAAAAGAAAAGAAAGTGCAGACTCATCACAGGAAAATAAATCATATCTTTCTGAAAGATTGAAATAATCATAATTCTTTATTAATCAACTTTTATATGCCAGTCATGGCTCTGGGGACATTGCTCACAGTGTCATTCATTTTTCCTACAGTCTGGGGACCTAGGCATTCTTATTCACATTTAATAGATATGAAACAAAGTCTGAATAAAGGGGTAGGGAGCCAGTAACTGGGATTGCAATCTCAAGTCCCTCTCAAATAGTATTCTAGTCTTTACCAAGTATCTACTACCAGGATTTGTGAATCTAGACTGGAAAGGCTCTGGGGTAGGAATTGCTAATACTACTTTAAAAAGAAATTAATATTTTGAATGTTTCTTCCAGCATTGGAGCATTTCTGCAAGATGGAGCTACTTCACCAAGTCATCATGACCCATCCCTTAACCCCCAGGTGAATGCCCAGTTCATCTAACACATGGAGCTTCAGAAAGCCAGCACTGAAACAGTTAATGGGCCATTCAGATGAATTCTTATTTCATATTGAAAGTATTTCCTAATGTTGGTCCTAATAGAAAAAAGACAAGCTTTTAGAAGCTTTTTAAAAGTAAGTGGTTTATATGCTGTCAAACTAAGCAAAATCAAAATTACAAAAGAGCTAAGTAAAATAAGCTTTCAATCCAATTCCAAGAAAAGTCAAGAAGCTGGAAATAGATCCAGAGTCCAAATGGGCAGAATTGAGCCACAATCATCATGTGAAGCCAGATGGTGAGAGGATGAGACTTTGAAAGAAAAGGAACCCAGCTCTGTGGTTTGGGGATGGCGGTCCAGAGATCTGGGTATGGAAAGAGCACCAGTGAATTGTGTCATCCTGAATAGCACATGTGGTAGGAACTAGAGTTAGAAGCACTGAGTGAACTAAAAGAATTAGATGTCTGTGCAGTCAGAGGGCAACTTAATCGACCAGGAATTCTAACAAATAGGAGGGTGGTTTCAGTTATTGATGCAGGAAGAACCCAGAAAAGAGTGGTGGTTCCAATGTAGGAGTCAGAGCTCTCAATGAGGATGCTCTCACATGTTGTGGTTGGGCTTGGAATCTCCCTTCCAAGCAGCAGCTCAAAAGAGAAAGGGAGGGAGAGGGAAAGAGAAAAGAAAACAGAAAATTAGGGGAAAAAAGAGAGAAAACAGAAAAATGGGAAAAACTCCATTTGTAGCATGAGCACACCATATTGGAGAGGAGGCATTACTGTCCTAGCAATCGCTTACTGACTGCTTAGTAAGAGCTTATTCTCAGTTCTCCATATAGCTGAAGTCATGTTACTTGCAAAACAACTGTGCTATGTGAGCACTGTTTATGGTTGAGAAGGCTGAGGCACTGACACATAAATTGACTTGTCCAAGGTGGATGTGTGCCAAAATTTGTTGACAATCGAACAGCTGGCATTAGGAGTAGCCAAATAAATTGCTATATCACAATGGCTCCCATGATATATGAGAACAATGGTGTATCCAGAAGCTTCTCTTCCATTCACTATCTTTCCAGTTGGTTAGGGAATTTCACTCCAGGCTGAGGAAGGGAATTAAATTTTCCTTTATCATTGTGCTTAATTTTTACATGGTGCAAATTTTCTTTTCTTTTTAAAAAATCTTTATTGGGGAATGATAATTTTACATAATAATGAATGTAATTTATTGTGATGTATTTGCACTTGCACGTAACATAAATTCTTTTTTCTAAAATATACAACTTAGGGATGAGAGCACAGGCTTAATGTAATAACTATGTGATCATTTAAGGAAATATCATTTGCCAAATTTGAGAAAACTTTGGATTTCACTTAGAAGAAATTGACCCAGGGATGAGTAAACTGTAGATCTAGACACTGGAACAAAGCAGTGAGCTCTTAAGGGTACCCGTTAAGGTGAGGTAAGAACCCTACCAGGAGTGGCTACTATACACTAAGTACCCAGGTTATGGCACTACCCATATTAACGTGAACACCATCCACCTCTGAAGGAAACAGATTGAAATGGCATTGCCATTCCATGGACCAGGGATTTAGCTGCACTCATATTTGGTAGTATTTGATAATGGGTCTGTTTCGTTAAATATGGCGCTTCTTCCACTTATCCTAGTACCTTCCAAAGGGGAGGGGAATAATGAACACTTTTCAAACTCTGCTCAGAACATATTATCTTAGTTCTGTGAGGCTTATCAAAAGCTCAACTTTAACAAAAAAAATAAATTCAGGATTCGTGGACAATTAAGTGAAGCCGAGATCTCCTGAAGTTAACATTTTTAAATGTGAGTAAGCTATACATAAGACAAATTTACCATGTAAGCCATTTGTAACTGTACAGTAGTGTTAAGTACGTTTATATTTTTGTACAACTAGCACTCCTCTCCATTTTCAGAACTTTTTCATCTTCCTCACTGAAACTCTGTAATCATTAATTAATTCTCCATTTCCCCCTCCCACTGGCTTCTGGTAATCTCTATTCTATTTTATATCTCTATGAATTTGGATTTATAGGCACCTCTTAGAACTGGGATCATGCAATACTTTCTAGATCTGGCCTATTCACCTGGCGTTATGACTCCAAGTTTCCACCATATTGAAACTCATAGCCAAATTTAATCCCTTCCCAAGGCTGAATAATATTCCTTATAATGTATGTACCACATTTATTTATCCATCAATTGGTCAATGAATACTTGGATAGCTTCCACATTTGGGTTATTGTGTCAAAGTTTTTTGATCAATAAGTAAAAAGAAAATTTTAGTGTATTATATAGGTATATTTATTTTTAACATGTATGCATGTAGTACTGGGAAGATATATAGATTGTGAAAAAAAGTGTGGGATAACAATAAATATAGCTGAGAGTTCTAATACCCCCCACCTGGGGGACTCTTCTGCATACACCATGGGTGTTTGTACCCACTTCTGGGAGCACAACCACCAAGGAGCTGTTCATTCATTCCTGTGGATTTTGTAATGTCGTCCCCAGGACAAGTTAAATAATAAGAACTGCCTATTTGGATGGTATTTTGTTGACTCTTATAGCATTTTTTAAATTTTTTTTTTCTAATTTGGTTTTGGTAATATGCCTTTGAGGGAAGTTAGGACAACAGATGGTTCTAGAAAATTCATCTGTTACCTGTTTGAGGGCCTTGGTTGAAAATGTGATGCATTGCATAAACCATTGCCCTTATCAAAGAATTTCTCTAAGATTCCGTGTCAGTAAATTCTAGGTTTCTCTGAATAGCTGGTACATTTCCATTTGGGGGATATGATCTGTGGTCACGTTTCCAGCTGTTGTGGCCACTAGATTGCGCAGAATTTAATGTGTCAGACTTTTTGCCACCATTCAAGGCTTTATGTGTTAGATACTTTGATTCTCTCTTGTTAGACAAACCTAATTTTGCCTTACTCTATTTATGAAAATCACACAAAAAACCTACAATCTATTGAGTTTGTACTATGAAACAGACATATCTTTGGGGGGAGGGACTTCACATGTATTGTTTTGTTTGTAACAATTCCACAGTAAAGCAAATACAGATGCTCTTCTATCTGATGGAATTGTTTCTTAATATTTTCAGTCCATCACAAAAGGAAACTCTCCTAAGTTAAAAATGCAACTAACAAACAAAACATACCAAACACCACAGCTTAGCAACACAGTGCACTGCAGTGTATGGATGGAACTAGAGACTATCATGCTAAGTGAAATAAGCTGATACCCCCAAACCAAAGACAGAATGTTCTCTCTGATATGTGGATGCTAACACACAATAAGGGAGTGGGAGGGGAGAATAGAAGTTCATTGGATTAGACAAAGGGGAATGAAGGGAAGGGAGGGAGACAGGAATAAGAAAGAAAGTAGAGGGCTGGGGATGTGGCTCAAGCGGTAGCACGCTCGCCTGGCATGCGTGCGGCCCGGGTTCGATCCTCAGCACCACATACCAACAAAGATGTTGTGTCTGCCAAGAACTAAAAAATAAATATTAAAAAAATTCTCTCTCTCTCTCACTCTCTCTCCTCTCTCACTCTCTCTTTAAAAAAAAAAAGAAAGAAAGAAAGAAAGTAGACTGAATCAGACATAACTTTTCTTTGTGCATATATGAATACATGACCAGTGAAATGCCACATCATATACAACTGTAAGAATGGGATCCTAATTAGAATAAGTTATACTCCACATATGTATAATATGTCCAAATACCGTCTACTGTCAAGTGTACTGGAACATAAATAAAAAATAGTATTCAACAAGTTATTGTGAAGACTAAATGAGACAATGTATATAAATTGGAGTTGGCGATCTAGCAGGGATTCCCCTGGCTATTGTAGTTATTGTGATGATAATTTTGTATCTCAAAATCTTCAAGTTGTGCAGCCTTCTGAGCACACCGCCCCCCCCCCACCAATCTCAAGTCTTTTCCCCAAGACTCCTGAGTGGTCCAAAGGCAATTTGAATGTTCTTATTAATTGTCTAACCAGTTTCTTCTTGATTCCCCTTGCCTCATCCTTATTTCACTCCCTGATTTTTATCTTTCCTTAGTTTGCCTTCATCCCACACTTTATTTCCAAAAGATATGCATGTAGTACTGGGAAGATATATATATTGTGAAGTCAACATGGGTTGATTGGGTATCACTGAAGACTTTGTAATACAGCAATAGAATCAACACAGAATGTTTTCATGTGGTTGTTGGACTTCTAGAGAAACTTCATTTCTCTATAAGTTTTTCAGTCAAGTTCTGTCTCCAGGTTCTCTCTGTGCCATGTCTGTCTCTAAAAACTGCTCTGCAGCCCTACTTAAATCAAAGACCCTTCCCTGCAATCTCTTCCCAGGAGCAAGGCACTCGTATCCTTATGCCAGACCATCAGGGAACAATCTAGAAATATATCAATAATAAATCTCTAAATCTGACCCTGACAGAGCCATTGCCACACTTGCCTATACTTCTGGCCTTCCTCAAGGTTGAATAATTACCATTCTAGTTGGCAGAACTGGTATTAGGGTCTCCTCATAGGGCAAGCACTACCACTAAAGGAGAGAGAATGGAGTTCTGGCTTCTAGGTGTGTATTGAGAAGACTTCCCAAAGAGATTGTTTCTAGATAAAGGGAAAGAAGAACTGGATTCCACTGTGAGTTACAAGTAAAGTCCATGCACTTTTAGAATTTTCCTTTTGCTATTTTCTCTGGATTTTCTATTCCCCAATTCTCCAGACTATCAACCTAAAAGGTCCATCATCAGATTTTAACAAAGCTCTTACTCATTCAATGCAAATAATGCCCCCGTTAAAAAAAAAAATCCAGCAGGACCATACTTGCTAAATCAGCACAAAGCTCCCTCAGCTTGCCCAGATTCGATACTTCTACACCTTCTATACTTTATGCTTAATAGTACTTCCCTTTATCTACAGCACCACTCTTCCATAGTGTGTCCTGTGATGGTGGCAACGCTTCTTTTCTCCAATATTCCATATGTAGCGACAAGTCACATGGGGTTATTGAGCATTGTAAATGTGCTGCTTTCACACCCTTGCTGTCTCCCTTGTTAACTCACATCCTACATATAAACTTTGTCTTACGTTTGCATGTGAGATTTGCATTTACCCCCTTGGGAAATTATGTTGGAATGGAGGGTCCAAAATGGTGTAAATAAGCATTTCCTAAATGCTCAGTGAGTTACCAGTGTCTTAAGTCAGTACTGAGTTCTGGCCTCTGTAACTGCATGATACATGTATGTTTGGGGGACAAAGTAGGGCTAGAGTAAATATTGCTTGATTATATAAACAATGAATGAATGAGTGGGGAAGTGAGTGAGAAAGGGATGATAGACATAGAAATCGAAGAATCCTTTCTCCTTTGCTTGTTTTTGGAGTCCTTTGAAGCCTGAGATAGATTTGTTGGTTACAATAGCAGAACTCAGCAGTGTTAATCCCCCCTCTTCAGTTCTTGGTAACTAAGGATACAGGGAAATTGGGACCACAGTGTTGTGGCACCTTGAAAGGGACCTTCAAGCAGAGAGGACAGTGATTCTGACTAGGGACTGCCAAATTGTTTTGGAGAAGGAAACTTGCAGGGAGCTGGAGGACTGTGACAGTGGATGGGGGAGACTCTAAGATCTACCGCCTGAATTCACCAGATGTGTTCCGCCTTGGAAACACACATCACCCTTTAATCTGAACATTGCTACAAATGATCACAACATACTGAGGTCAACATGGTAGGGAGGGGAATTTGAAGTGAATCCAGAGGATCACATCATGATTCTGTACTTGAATAGACACTTAGTGATAATTATCATTCTCCACTTTTGTAAGCAGATGACTCCCATACACATATGCAACTTCTAGAAAGGGAAGAAGATAAAAGTGAGGCTGCACTGATTCTGGGTGTACTGTGGGGTGATGAGCTAGAAACCCTGTTTTTACATCATTTCCTTCCTCCCTCCCACCTGCTTTGCCACCTTCATGAGCACAGTTTGAAAACTACTGACCTGTATTAACACATGAGTGCCAACCAGGTTCCAAAAGCACTTCTACACCTCTAGAAAGAGTACTTCTTGTGACCTCAAACAGTCTCCTTACTCCTATTTTCCTTCCATTTATCACTCAGTGTTGAAAGTCTATACTGTGTGAAGCATTGAGCTATGTTTTTTGTAATCTAAGTCAGATGTAAAACCTGCCTCCAGGATATTTATGTTCTTAGAAAGGGAGATGGTACTGTGCAGGGAGAATAGCAATGGGAAGTACAGGGTGGCTGAAACTGCGGGGAAGTGACATGCTATTCTTGTGTTTCCCTTACATGATTTTGGTTTCTGGTGGAGTCTTCTAGGCTGAGAATGGGAGGAAGACACTGAGAATGCCTGGGTACATCCCTACACAACTGCTCCTCTTATTTGGGAGATTACTAGAGTCTTAAATACAATCATGGTATGAAAAGAAGTTTAATACAATTCACTAAAGAGTACTTACCCTCGGGCAGGGAATCATTCTAAGCATGTCAGGCATGAATCAATAATATCACTATGACTTAAAAGGTAGCTGATATCCTCACCTTCAGTTCACAAAATGAGCAAAGAGAGAGCTTGAGAAAACTGACTCCGCAGTCCCAGCTGAGGAGAGCTGGGGTCTGAGCCATGGCTCATGTAATAACTACCTGCTCCATTTTTCATCAAGGAAATAATCTTCTGATTCCATTTTCCATCAAATATTTTGATTCCCATTATTAAATAAAAATAATTGTTTGATGATATTAGTTAAAGTATAGTACAGAAGGCCTTATATGAGACCATCACAATAGGTACAGGGACCATTGCAGTGAGGTCTTGCAGTGGGAGAGATTGGACCCAACACCAAATACAGCATGGGAGTGTGGGAATTGATGGCCAAGGATCAGGAGTGGGGGCAGTGGATAGAACTTTGCTAAGATAAAATGTTAAGGGTAAGGGAGATTCTGGATAAAATTTCCTGCAGAAATCCTACTGAAGACAACGTGGAATGATCAGATAGCTCTTGAGGCATGGTGGAGGATGAAAACCTGATCAAATATTGAAGGTGATCAAATATATGGGAGTCTTGCTAAATGTCTTACAGATTTCTTTACCCAAACTGAATTTTAAGAGGAGTTGTAAAGGCTGATGTAGGCAAAGGTTCAGGAACCTGATCAAAGATTGGCCATGCAAAGACCATATTCAACCAAGGTTTGTGTACAGATCACATGTCAGGCATTGGACATCTCACTGAGGAGAAGGTAGCCTTCCCCCTCATAGAACTTTTGGTATGGACAAACTTTCTGTTCAAATTTGACTAAGAGAGTATGAAAAACACTCTATGATTGTGTGGAGTGAATAATTCTTTTAATTTCTACAGTGTTTGGAAGAGTTCTTTCACAGGCAAGGACACTTTAAATACCCACACACGACCAAGGGCAACCAGGTATCAAAATGGTGGATTGATAACTCTGTACAAGATGGAGAAAAATTTATTTGGCGGAATAAATCCTCTGAAGGATTTTGCATTTTGCAAAGGAAAGAGAATGATTTAGAAGATAAGCCAGAGATAGGGCCTGGGTGTGGAGTAAACAGTTTTGCTTCAGACAAAGAAAAAATTGCTTTGTCTTCAGGGGAAGAAGCAAGAGAAAGACAGAAGAAGGTAGAGCCAAGGAAGAGAGAAAGGGTAGTGTTCTATTCAGCTTTCCTGTCACTGTGACCAGAAGACCTGATAAGAACTAATTTAAAGCCAGGCATGGTGGCCAATGCCTGTAATCCCAGTGGTTTGGGAGGTTGAGGCAGGAGGATGGCAAGGTCAAAGCCAACCTCCACAAAAGTGAGTCACTAAGCCTGCAGTGAGAACCTGTCTCTAAATAAAATACAAAATAAGGCTGGCGGAATGGCTCAGTGGTCAAGTGCCCCTGAGTACCAATAATAATAATAATAATAATAATAATAATAATAATAATAATAATAATAATAGAACTAATTTTAAAGGATAAAATGTTTATTTTGATTCATATTTTCAGAGGTTCTGTCCATGATAGGCTGACTCCACAGCTCTGGTCCCAGAGCATCATGGTGGAAGGGTATGATGGAACGAAGAAGTTCAGGACACGGCAATCAAGCACAGGGAGAGAAGTTTGCTTGAGAAGGAAATAAATATAAACCCCAAAAGTACCTACTTCCTCCAGCCATACCCTTCATATCAGTGGATTAATTCACAGATTAGGTTATACCTCTTGTAATCTAATCATTTTACCTCTGAAAATTCTTGCCTTATCTCATACATGAGATTGTGAGGAGGACACCTCATATTTAAATCATAACAAGCAGGAAGTGCTATGGAAGGCACAGAGATAATTAAAGTCCAATTCCATAATGTAACCACCTCTTTTATGCCTGGTATCTGTGGTAAAGTGCCTTAAAACAAGGCTAACCACAGTTTTCAATTAACATGGCATAAATTCATATTTTTAATCCTATAAATACACATGTGTAATGGAAAAAATATGGAACAATGTATTCTGGTCAAAAATAGTCTCAGTAGCCAAAGAAGCACTGTTCACACTTTATTATCTTTCCTTCCTTTTATCTTTGCATGTTAGAGTTCCTAATTAGTGTAACAGAGCTTATGTTTTTCTGTGGCCTGATTTTCCCCTTCATATTTGTGAGCATTTTCTAGAATATCTTAATATCACCTGGTGATTTGCTTTCCTCCACAGTAGAAGCACAGCTTCTTTGTGTAGACTTTAGTCTTTGCCAGATCAAGATTCAGGGCAGTCTGACTTGGGAGAGGCAGCCATTCTTACCCAGCCTAACAGTAAGGACATCCAGGCCCATCTCAGGTAAACAGCTTGCCTAAGCAGAAAAAAGTCAACAGAAAGAAAAAAAAAAAACAAGCAAGCTCAGGTTATCTCCTCAAGTTGTTTGAAAACCTGGCTCTAAGAGAGTCCATCTAGGATTCCCTTCTATATAGTCTACACAAAACATATAGCATACCACAGCTTCAATATACCCAGCCCAATTTGCCAAGAATGTAAAAGAAAAGTTGTGCATTAAACACTTAATAAAAACAGCAATGAAAACTTTATTCAAGATTACTGCAACAGGGGTTAAGGCTTTTATAGTAGAGGAGAGAGATTGAATTCAACTCTGAGTACAACAGAGATTTAAGTAGAAATGTATAGCCATTGGGGAGGGTTAGGAAGTGGGTGGAAACTTACTACAGGAACTTTGGTATTGAGGTTGGAACTTGGTTAGAGATGAAGCATGGGTGAAGAGGAACTTGGTTAGAGATGAAGCATGGGTGAAGAGAAGCTTGATTGGCTGTCAAGGATGAAGGGGACTTTTCATAAACTGACTTAGCATTCTTAACTTAAATGGGCTCAGCACACCAAGGAGTAGACCTTGTTGAGAAAATGGATCAAAGGAATCTGAGTAGAGTTCACCGCTACGAAGTTGTTCATGGAAATTCCTAATCCTAGAGCCCTTTGGCTCTGCAACTGAGGGTAACTTAACTCCTTTTTCACATTCCTTTCTTTTGGACACTAAGGGAACCATCACTTTATTTGGCAGCTATTTCATGTCCTTGGTTTGATTCAAGGTCAGAGAGAAGGGGATTAGAAGAGGGAAAGGGGGATGCAGGTGGTTGATGGTGGCAAGAGGGAGGGGAAGATTAGCTGGGAACCTACACAGGTGGAGATTTTTGCCCCCCTGGGAAAATACTTTCTTAGTTCTGAATATCAGGGAACTTCCCAGAATTGAGAGCTGGCTTCACATCCTGGGATATCTGAAAATACAGACTGTGAAGTGATCCTGCAGAAACTTTCCCCAAGTAAAGTCCTACCATGTTCACATGCATATTTATATAAAGCCATCACCCAGGAGAGAAACCCATTACTGTCCTGTAGAAATGTGGATTGTGTAGTTGATGGTGAAAATCTCTACCTCGGCTTCATTTGGGGATCATTACTGCAACTTTAAAATTCAAGATATATTACCTCCCCAGAACAGGAAGCCTGAGTGTAGACACCAAGTCTTCAGGTGATTAATGATTAGAATCCCCTGAGTTAGCTGTGAGGAGCCGGACGAAATGGAATTAAAATGCTGCATGTTACTTAACATTTACTCAGGTGACTCCTGTACCATTGCCACTTATCGTATTCTTTTAGAAATTAGTTACATTTCCAAATATCTGGGAATTTAGGTTTTCCTAAATTGATTGAGTCAAAGTTTCTTTTCTTTTTTTCCCATTTATCTTAATGATTAATGCTCCATTATTTCCGAGAGTCTGTTTGAACAGTAAGATACAGATACTCACCCATATACCATAATAATGTTGTAGAAATGAATAAAATAATGTAGGTGAGACTCTCAGTGCTGTGGTTAATGCAAAGTGTGCCCTCAGTAATGCTGGTCATGTTTGTCATTATTAGGTGGGATGGACCATTGTGGTTTGTGTCTATTTAGAATTCAGTTTCTGTGATTTTTCTGGCAACACCTCTCATAGTCTTTGGAGTTCTAGGTCTCCCTCACTCTGAGTTCATGTATTGCAGATTGTAATGGAAAGATCACACCTTGGCAAACATAAGTAAGTATAATTAATTACTCATAAGTAATTTAGTTATTTATCAAAATTTTACCTGACACCAGACATTGCTATAAGCACTTTTGTGGATTGTCACAAAATACACTATTGACAGCCATCATCATGGAGTGCACTGGTGAGGGAGAGGAAAGTTTGCAAAATAATCAAAAATATCATGTTTTAGAGGATACCAAAGCTCATGCCCCTTACCTGGAACAGTCCTGATGCCAGGGCTGTCTGGGTCAGCTCTGCTTCATGCCAGAGATACCATTCTCTGCATCTGGGCTCCTCAGTCATTTCCTGGACATCATCCCCATTCAAATAGATAAGGCTAGATTGGTACCATGTGTGTGTTTCAGCTGTCTAGATGGGGATGTAGAGCTTGGAGATTTGCCTTACCTGATATCTTAATTACCAGGTCTGAAAGAGGCCAACAGAGCTCCCACTACATTCCCTTGGCCAGAATTTAGTCATGCAGACACATCAAATATCCAACACGGTTGGGAAAATGTAGTCCAGTTACCCACAGTCCTCTCCTATGGGTGAAGCAGAGAATAAATTTCCATATGTACTAGGAGTTAAAGGGCTAAAGGGAAAATAAGTAATACAGGTGACCAAGTACTCACTCTATTGCCCAGGATAGATAAAGGGGCTAGAGAGGTAAGGTCACTACAAGGGACATTCTCAATGTCCCATTCATGGACCTAACTCTACTAGAGAGTTCCTGTGTACAGGTCTTTCTCAAACACTCTGCCTGAGGGAGATTTCTAGTCATGGGAACAGGATTAGCCAGCTTGTGATGCCAATGGTTCCAGAGCAAGCATCAACCACAAAAGGACAAGAATTGTTGGATAAATGACTCAGTGTTCTCTGGTCCTTAATTACATTGTTCTGAGATGTGTTCCACAAAGTCAGAAGAACCCCCTGGGAATGAGTCTCAATTTCCCACAGTGGAACCTGCTCCTCAATGTATCCTTTATTTTCTATTTTTCATTCTCCCTCTCACTTCTCTATTCCATCACCTACTTCATGGGACTATTTTCCAAATAAAGTGCTCACACCCAAATCCTTTTCTCAGGTTCTGTGTCTGGGCATTGACACTAATAAAGTCAAATAGGTCGTAAATGGAGAAACCAGAATTTGAACTTGTCTGGCTGCATCCAAACCTCTCTCTCAACAACTCAGCAAAACTTTCAGCAAATTGGGTTTCATGGTCATCCTCTCTGCTGATGCTGGTTGCAGTGCATGGTGCACAGGGGAGGGAAAGGAAGGGCAGATGGTCAGCCTGGAACATGGGTTTTCTGTGCAACACGTCTGGTACTAGTTACTGTGCCTGCCTCCTTTCATTTAATCCTTCCCCTAACCCTCACATTTCAGCTTAGCTCTTCATCTCTGGATATCCAGAACTCTGTACAGTGCACATTCAGCAAATGATTGTTGAATGAATACATTAAATGGACTAATGATTCATATAAAGCTATTATTATCTCAAAATTTTTAGATGAAGGAAGTTAGTGGGAGAAAAAATTAATAGCTTTTCAAGGTAACAGCTAAAAAGGAGCAAGTAGAGTCATTAAATACAATACTTCCTAGTGTTTGTTTTAATCCTGACACTGCTCTGGGAGCTGCACATGCCATATCTTAGTTTATCATCACAACAACACAGCACAATGAGGTCAATGGTCAGCCTAGGTTTTCAGATAAAACATTGGGGATCAGAGAACCTAAATGACATAGAGAAGATCTCTTGTACCAGTGTGCAAGTCAGCTTTTTGTTGCTGTAACCAAATTACCTGATCAGAACCATTTAAGAGGAGGAAAAGTTTATATGGGCTCATGGTTTCAGAGGTTCTGTCCATGGTCAGCTGACTCTGGGCCTGAGGTGAGGTTGCACTATGGCAGAAGCAAGTGGTAGAGGAAGGCTGCTCACCTCTTGGTATCCAGGAAGCAGAGACCGAACAAGTGAGGCACCAGTGACCCACTTCCTTTAGCCACAGCCTCCCTGCTTATAGTTACTGTCCACTTACTCCATTTGGATTTTTAATACATCAAATGGACTAATCCCCCGATCAGATTACATCTCTCATAATCTAATCATTTCAACCATGATCATTTTGCATTAACACAGAAGCTTTGGGAGAGCATCTCAACTAATAAAAGAGGATTTTGATTTGTGAACATATCTGTTCATCTCCAATTTCTCTTTCTTTCTTCTGTGATGTGTAATTATAGTCAATAAAAGTAAAAACTTAAAAGGTATATTACGTGTCAAGTGCTGCAAATACTTGCTGTTTGTAGATAACTTACTCAACCCTTACTAACAATTCTAATGGCATTGGTACAATAATGTGCCAAATTTTCCACTAGGCTAATACAATATCTCTAATTTATTAATATTGAATTGGATTATCTCCTTAACCTAGGAAATTGACGTTAACTTCTAATCTCCCTTGTTGTCTTTGAGAAGTATATTGTCAGTAAAATTTTAATGAATTAATTATTGAAGTTAATCTTTTTTCTGCATCTGGTAGCTTTTATTATTTTAAGGGTTTTTGATGTTTTGTAGTTTGATTAATAAGATAAAGTTAATTTCTACTTATCTTGTTGAGATTTGTTGTGTTCTTCAGATCAAAAGAATCATAGTTTTGATCCTGTCTGGAAAATTACTAATAATTATTGTTTTTAATATTTGCTCTCTAAAATTCCATTTATCTTTTCCCCCCTGGAAAATTGAATAGATATGGGCTAAAATTTCTCATTCTATCAGGCATTTAGCATTATCTCTTTTAAAAATTCTTTCTCTTTGTCTCTGTATATTGAGTTGTTGATAATTTCTTCAAATCTAGTTTCTGGTTCATGCATTCTCTTTCAGCTGTATCTATTATGCTATTAACTTAATAAGGTTCAAGTCCAGTGGTTATATTTTGTGTATTTCTTTGGTTCTCTTTTTAAACCTACCTGATTCTTGTTCCTGGCTCATGGTTTCATTTCCTCTTATTTTCTTAAATAGTTGACATATGCTTTTTCTTACATTGTATGTGATAAATACCAGGAAATGCACAACAGATGGACTTAATTCTGCTGATTCTGGTTTCTGTTGACCCTATCCACGGTAGCATATTATTCAGGTGTTTTATAATCTATAATTCTGGATTTTGAGATAATGTTTACATTGGTCTTCCAGAGTATATTTGCATTTGCCTCTGTCAGTTCTCTGAGAGCTATTAATTTAGGATACCTTTCAATCAATCTATTGAGAGGTAATGCAAATTTAAAGCTCAAACTCACATAAAGGCAAACTTGTTTTACAAATTCTTACCACTTCCTTTTTGTTTCTTCCACTTTCTTAAATACTTGGCTATGAATTTAAAAGAATAATTGCAACATTTTTCTATCATATTTAGGTATTCTGTGGCAAAAAGTATTGATGATACATTTTCTGACTTATGTCTGAAAGCAGTTGAATTCAATGTCATGTTCACTGTACCAGTTTCTCAGCCTACCTTACAGAAACTGAATGCATTTGCCAACTCCTTCAGGCAGCAGTGACAGGTGTATAGATAAGAACTTAGAGTCAGGTGAGGTCAATAGAAAGACAACAGTCCTCCCATTTATGAGTTTTGCCTGAGAAAAGTGGCCACTTTGGAAGCTTTGGAAGCCGCTCCTGGGGTGTATTCATCCGTGTGGACAGACTTTACTGCAGCCCATGCAGTGGGTCTCCGTCTTCCCTAACCTGCCAGTCCCAACCCCAGCTGCCTATGACTGACTCTTCTTCTCAGTGCTAAAAAGGAATAATGGCTTGGGTCCTCTTTTCCCCATTATTTCTGCCAGATTAGATGCCATCTCCTTCAGGAAATCTGTCTTACTGTTTTTGACCCAATTGACATCTCTCACTCCTTTCTCTCTGCTTCTGCAACTGGTAATTATTTTACTTGTACCTATCATGCTGTGCCATTATTAATTTCCTTAAATACCTGTCTCTCTTCCCAAACTAGTAATTGTTTGATGACTGGTGTCCTGATATATTCATTTATGTTTACTTAGTCCCTAGTAAGGGTCCTTGAGATATTTCTTCATTAACTAATAACTTCATTAAACATTAATTTATTCATTTAATATTTATTGGACACTATGCCAGGAATCATGCTATGCCAGGGCTATCCAGTAAGATTTAGTGTCCAGAAGTTTTTACTGAGGCATAGAGAATTATTTTTCTAACCTTTTATAGTTCTTTGTTCACACTGCTGATGTAGGGATCATCACTTTATGGGGTGATTAATTGATCATGTGATCATGTCTACAACATGATTGCTATTTCTTTCAGAATAGAGGACAATTTGTTCATTTGTATTTCAATTTATCTAGCACAGGGGTCAGGAAACTATTGGCTGATGATTAAAATGTGTCTTGCTTCCAGCTTTTTAATGGCCTGGGAGCTAAGAATGTATTTTTTTATTTTTAAATGTTTAAAAGAAATCAAAAGAAAACTTCATGATACACTAAAATTAAAACTACATGAAATACAAATTTTACTGCCCATAAACAAAGTTTTATTGGGACATAGCTTCTCAGTCACTCATATATTCTCTATGGTTATCATTTGCACATTAACAGTGGCAGAATTGAGTGGATGCAAAAGAGACTAAGAAGCAAACCTAAAATAATTTTTCTCTTACTGTTTAGAGATAAACACTGCAGACACCTGATCTAGCACATTAACCTTTTTGAACAAATTATGCTGGCGGTGACTCTGGAGGGAATTAAAGTTTGTGGTAGAAGAAGAAGAGGAAATGCCTCATGTTATTGGGATACATAAACTTCACCACGGTACTAGGGGGTCTCTTTAGAGGAAAAGGAAACAATGTACTACCAACCTTTCATCCCCAAAGAAAGACAAGCTTTCTTCTGTTACCACCACCAAATCATTCCAGAAGTGCACTAAAATCATATGACTTGATCACAGAGTCATTTATCATAGCCAAGGGAAGGAAGGAGGCTCTCCTGGGCCAGAGAACGGATGGCTGAGGTAGTTGGTAGGGAAGAGGAGAAGAGCAGGGCTGTAGAAGAGGGAGGTGGGAACTGACCAGGGGAAGGGAATGGGCGTCTTGGTAGCTGCTCTAGAAATGTGAATCCTGGGCGAGTAACTAGACTTTTAGTTAATATTCAATTTCTTGTTTCAAAAATATTCAGTGATTTTATATTTGATTTTGAAAAGAATTTCAAACTCTTGACCTGACAAAGTCCTTCAAGATCTACTACTTCTTTCAGGGATCCCAGCTGAGCCTTCGCCTCACTGCATCCACCCTGTGCATGCTCTGAAGGTTGATTCTCCTTCCTGGCTTTTTCTTGAATGAGTCCATTGTCCTCTGTCAGGTCTCAATTCCAACTTCACCTCCCCACTGACAACATTTCCAATCCCCTTTATAGCAAAAAAAATTGCTTCCTCGTTATTTTCTGCCCCAATAGCCCTTACAGAACTTATTATGGATTTTTAAATTTTATCATAATCTGTTGGCTTACTTGATTTTATAGCTTCCACACTATATAGCAAGTTACACACAAGGACAGAGGCCAACTTTCTTCTTTCAATATTTTATATGCAGCACCAAGCATATTCAGTTATTCAAAATTTATCAAATAACTATGTGTTGGGGAGTTTCCCTAACCTTTAGAATAAAAATATTGATATTGAATAGTACACAGTATATTGGGGAAGATGAGTATTGAGTAGTTGAGAGCAAGAAAATGACTCAGGTTAAGAAGGAGTGATCTGGAACTATATATTATGTGGGAAGATCCTACAGACAATTCTCTTTATTTCAAGTTAGGTCCTGGGTTTGTGGCTGGCCAGTGCTTTCTTTGGCTTTTTCCATGTAAGCAGTTAACTCTTATCTTTGATATGCTTCCTGGGAGTCAGACTTCAGGATGGCACCAGTGCCCCTCACTTTTAGTACTCATGCCCTCATGCAATCCTAGGTTGAATCAGAATTGGACCTACAACTAACAGAATACTTCAGGGGTGCTGGTGTGTGACAGAAGGCTTTCAGTGTGGCATGTTGGCTTGCTTAATCTGGAGGAAGCCAGGTGGCATGCAATGGGGACATTAAGGCAGCTCTCTAAGAGGTCCACATGGAGAAGAACTGAGGCCTTGACTTTCAGAGAGACAAACTCAAAGTCCTCCTTCCCAAACTCTGAGCAAAAGAAACTGTGAATGATAAAAATGACTATTAAGTTTTTAAGCTCTAATGTTCTGGGGTAATTTGTCATTCAACAATCTGTAAATTGCTGCTCCTTCCCGTGTATATCTAGTTGCCAGGGCTCTAGCCATATAACTTCTTTCTTATCATTCCTCATTTCTTGCATTTCTCTGTAGTCAGCACAAACTACTGTAGTAGTGCCGCATAGGACTTGATTCTTGCCTTTGTTCTGATGAGAGATGCTGATGAATACTTTGTCTCAAAATTCAGATGTTGAGGGGCTGGGGATGTGGCTCAAGGGTAGCGCGCTCGCCTGGCATGCGTGCGGCCCGGGTTCGAGCCTCAGCACCACATACAAACAAAGATGTTGTGTCCGCCGAGAACTAAAAAATAAATGTTAAAATTCTCTCTCTCTCTCTCTCTCTCTCTCTCTCTCTCTCTCTCTCTCTCTCACTCTCACTCTCTCTCTAAAAAAAATTCAGATGTTGAAGCCTGAACCCCTGTTATATGAAATATGAAAGAGACGGCATTTGGAGCTGAGGCCTTGGGAAGTAGTTAGGGATGGATCACATGATGAGGGTAGGGCTGTTATGATTGGCTCAGTGACCATATAAGAATAAGAAGAGAGCTATCACTCTCCAAGGGCAAACACTGAGTGATAACCAATTTGGACTTCTATAACAAAGTACCATATACTAGGTGACTTATAAAGAACAGAAGTTCATTTCTGACAGTTTGGAGGCTGGAAGCCCAAGATGCTGGTGCCAGCATGCTTGGGTTCCAGTGAGGGCCCCTTTTGGGTAGCTGACTGCCAACTTCTTGCATCTGCAAATGCTAGGAAAGGGGGCAAGCAAGTTCTCTGGGGTACCTTTGTAAGGGCATTCATCGAATTTAGAGAGCTCTCCCCTGGTATCAATCACTTCAGAAAGGTTCTGCCTCCTAATATTATCCCACTGTAGATTACAATTTGAAATTTTGATGCAAGGGGGGGTGGCACATTTAGTCTATAACACAATGTGATGACACAGGGAAAAGGTGACCTTATGCGAGTTGAAAAGAGCCCTCATCAGCTTCCACTGTGCTCTTGGGTTTTATAGTCTCCAGAACTGTGAGAAATAAATTTCTGTTGCTTAATCCATCCAGTCTATGGTTTTTGTTATAGCAGCCTGAGCTAATACATGAGACAATTCTTTTCTTCTTCTTGGGAGAATAAAAGACCGTGTATAATAGCAGGCCTTTGACATTGTCAAAGTCAGGACCTCTTTGGAAAGAAATCTCTTCCCAGGGAAGAGGTGGTAATGACCTTTTTTTTTTTCTTGAGGGAATGAATGAGGAGACTGCAAGACCTTGGAGGAAAGCCGTGAAAGGAAAGCAGGGAGTTTGTAAGACAGCAGCCTGGATCCCTGGTTGACCACACAAGGGAGGCCTATCACCAAGGTAAAGGACAGCTGTAAAGAAGTTTTTAGAGCATTATACTCATGTGACCTGAGCAATAATGACTAGCTTATCCATGAAGTCTGTCCCTATGCCATCAAAACTCATTTTATAAATACCACTAATCACTTCCCTGTCCTCTCATGAGGCAAAAGTTTGCTACTATTTGAACCTTGCACCTTGCAGAGGTGTTTTATTACTGTGCTGCCTTTTCCTGATCACAATGTGACTTGGAGACAGGAGTATTCCAGATTGTGTTTCCCAGGAAGCTGTCACTGAATGCAAAAATAAGGTTTATAAGTGAGTTCTCTGGGGAATAACCACCTGTGGGTGGAAGGGAAGCAGACTTGGGTAGAGAAAAAGTCCAGGCTGTGATGCTGCCCTACAAAAGGTTTTGACTAATCTCATGGGAAGCTCTGAAGCTGTAGTGGGCTTCATAAATGTCCCATATTGGGGTGAGGGGAGTCAGCTATTTATTTGTCCCATTTCCAGTCATTGTGTGTCAACCACTCTGGGAAAAGTGTGTGACCTTGGGCAAGATGTTTCTTCAGCCAGATGATTCCAAAGTAGACTGAGAGCTCAGGATCCGATAGGTGCCAGCTATTGGTAGGATAAGTCCTTCAGTCTTTGAGAGCTTCTGCACATCTTTCATAGTGCCCATATGGCACTGACTAGGGCATGCTGGTACATCCTGGGATTGAGCATATACATACTCCATTACATTTTAATGTGAAAGTAAGAGCTAAGCTTGGGTGAGAAAAGGAACTAGGAAAATAACCCACTGATGTTCTTAGGCCAAGAATTCCTTTCCAGACAGATATTTGACCCCATCACAACACCAACATTTGGGTTTCATATTGTACCTCAACTGTCATTACTGAAATTGGTTTTCTGTGCACTGACATTCTGCTTTTCAAGGGAATAGAGTTCAATCAAAGAAGATCATAGTATTCACAGGTACAGTTATTATCTTTTTTAATTTGGATCTTGGCCAATTCTTTGGGTAACATGACTTTGCCTTTGTTCTAACATATTTACTCTTGTGCCTGCGTGTGTGCGTGTTTGTGTGTGTGTGTGTGTGTGTGTGTGTGTGTGTGTGTGTGCACCTCAATTTCTGAAGAAGTGGCTCTGTGTCTGACTCAGTTAAACCAACTGGACCTCTTGCCTCTTGGGTATTCTGGGCCTCTTAGCTGGGATGGCAGCAAGGATAGGAATCATTATTCCTAACCCATGACTCTCCAGATATTTCATTATCCCTTTTATTAAAATTGCTTTTATGCTTTTCCTTCATTCTGGGACCACTGATTCCAGATAGATCAGAAGTACATAAAAGTGGAACTTACTCCTCTGGTCAAGTTCATTCTGTTGGATCTCTAAATTAGCTTACTTGTTTTTTTTTTTTTTGTTTTGTTTTTCTTGCTTCATCTTTCACCTTTATGTGGATGATTCTTATGTTTACAACTTAGACATTCTGGCCAGTTTGATTTAGAAAATTCTTTCCTAGCATTTGTCAATCTAAGAACACATATTGATTCTTACATTAAGGATACATTGTGAGGAACCTTGTAAGGTCAGATTAACAAATTTGAGCTTTATACTAGAGTGAGAGTCAAAGATATTTTTGACATGTTCCAGGGGAATATATTGTTCTTTTAGCAGAGTGGGAAAAGGGTAGATAGAAGGTTGGGGGTTTTCCAAGTCAACATCAGTGATCTTCCAAGAAGTTTCCAGCCTGATGCAGTCAGATATCATGCTACAACTAAAGCCCAGATATTCACTGACACCTTTAATGCAGATATTTTCTTCTGGATTTCCAATTGTCTCAATTCCTGACTCTCTGGCTGTGGTAGAAACAGAGAAGAAATGAACATGAGTTTTAAAGTGTAGATTGGCCAACAGTTGTTTCTTTTAATTCAGTTAAATCAGCCTTTCAGTTCAAGAACATTCTTTGTAGATTCTGAAATTAATATTATTCTACAACTACTAGGAGTAGTTGTATTTTCTATGTCTGTATAGGTATGTCACTCAGAAGTTGAGAGGAGCTGCATTAAGCATAGCAAACTAGTTGGTATTTTGAAATAGACATCACTTTTTGTCATTATTTTGCAAGCAGACTGAAATAGATGGTCAAAAGAAAAACAGGGACTGCATGCTGATAATTCAGACAGCTAGGAAGTAGCCACTGTTGGATCAAACACATAAAATAGATGTGTTCTTCACTTTGAACACAGTGAATTCTTTTTTTTAAATTTATTTGTTCTTTTTAGTTGTACATGACAACAGAATCCATTTTGATATAATTATACAAGCAGGGACTATATTTTATTCTAGCTAGGATCCCATTCTTATGGATAGTAGGATTCACTGTGTGTTTTCTGTGATATGTAGAAGCTAACCCACAATAATGGGAATGAGGGGAAGAATAAAAGTTCAGCAGATTAGACAATGGGGAAGGGAATGGGAATAGGCAAAGGAAAGACAAAGGAATTAAACGGACATAATTTTCCTATGTACACCTATGAAAACACCACAGTGGCTTCTTTTGCTTCCTTGAGGACCTAAGAGTTCTTCCCTCCTCAGGAACTACAGAGAGGCTGCTCTCTTCATAATCCTGCAACCCACCTCCACCTGCCTCAATCCTGGATCCTACTTTGTCTCTCATCGCTTGGCTTTAATGTCACTTTCTCACAGAGTCATTTTAACTACACAGTACTTATTTGATTAGATCCCTCTGCTGTATTCTTCTAATATACCATAATTTCCACCATAGTGCTTATGATAGTCCGATATCATATATTAGTTTGATCATTTGTGTAGTATCTTCTGCCCACTTTGACATCAACCCTAACCACATAAGCTCTAAAATGGCAGAAGTTGTTGTTAAATGACTTGTGAGTACACAGAGAGGATTAGGAAGGAAAATAGCCTCCATATTTCATATAACTTTATATGGCTTTATAGAAAGCTTTACATAAAACTTCATATATTTTTATAGTGTATATATTTTTACAAACATGGCTTTGGAAATAACTGGTCACAACATGAGATGAATGACATATAAAGCTCAAGGTCTTTCTTCCCTGAATTGATTTCACGTCTTTAATCATTTCTCCAGAAGGAATTGCTGCTGCCAAAGCAAATCATCCAAAAAAGAAAATGCTCAGAGCAATTCTAATACAGGGGTTAGTCTATTATTGCTTAGAAATAATGTCAGGAAATCTGTGGTGAGAACAAATTCTGAAGATTGAGATGGTTATATTCTTAAATCGAACACATGTCAAAACCCCACGGAATTTCCTTATACTGTCTTATTCATGTGACAATTTAAAAGTAAACATATTAGGGATGTTTAATAACTGTCTTTTCAGATGACAAGTGTGCAGTATTCCATGTAGTCATTTTGACTCATTTCAGCACACAATGATTGTGCTCTGTTGAATTCTATTGGAAAAGCTTTAGAAGAGTTAGTTTTTCTACTCAAAGGAATCCTATGGCCAAGTATTCATAAGTAAGGAGCCATTTATAACATGAATGATTGCACTCAATTTGTCTCATTCGATAGTAATTATTTGGCTACTGGATTTTCTCAAATAGCATCTCATGCACAGAAGGCAGTCTTACCACAGAGCAAACGGTCTCTCAAGAGACATTCTAAGCAGCTTAAATCCCAGGAAAACAGAATTTTATTTTGTGACTTTAAAAGCATGAAGGAGAGAGAATTCAGCCTGAGAACTAATAATACTTTGCTTTTTGCCCTTAAAAGCAACAAAAAGCTGGGTGTGGAGGTGCAAGCTTGTCATCCCAGAGGCTAGGGAGGCTGAGGCAGGAGAATCCTGAGTTCAAAGCCAGGCTTAGGAACTTAGCAAGGTCCAAAGCAACTTATCGAGATCCTGTCTCTACATAAAATATTTACAAAGGGCTAGGGACGTAGCTCAGTAGCTAAGCACTTATGGGTCTAATCCCCAGTATTAAAAGCAAACAAAAAATAAAACCCAAACCTAAGACAAAACAACAAAATAAAAAAATATTTATCTAGATTACTTACATCTATATGATTGACAGAATTAGTGTGTGTGGGACTAAGGCATGAAGCTTAGTCTCCTGACGAGTAGGATCTGCTGAGCTGTTGCTGCTACTAGAACGTGGACTACCTAGTCTGAGGAGCATGAAATGTGGTCCAGCTCCTCTGCTTTCCAGCCTTGTGCCCCAGTGTGAAACAGAAAGCCCAATAAATCCATCAACTTAAAGAGATGAATGAGACACTCACATAGAGCTCTTAGCATGCTATCTGGCATATACTGAGCAATCAACAAACACTGACCATTAAGTCGGCATGTATCTATAAACACAAATCCCAGTCATGGTATCTTCACGGATGTTTCTTTGCCTAATGAATGATTCAAAACCTTTGAAAAATGGGAGCAACCAATGGGAATATGTAAATATTTTATAATAGTTATATAATATTTATATGACATAAATAAACCATAAACAAGAATGAATGTATGAGACAGAGTGTAAGTGTGTTAGTGGGTGTGCATGTGTGCATGACCTTCTCAAAGAGAAGTGATGACATTGTATTCTACTCAGGCTATGTTGGTTCTTGACCTGGGCAGTTACCAGTTACTACTTGGTCTGGTTCTAATTGAGGGAAAGAAAAATGAATGAAAACATGTTGCTTAGTTAGATTTTTGTCTCACCATTTGTGGGGAGATTAATTGTCTTTATAAACAGTAAGAAGAGGAAATACAGTCTGGGAACTGATATTACTTCACTTTTTCCCCCCTTAAATAACCACCATAAAGTAAAATGTCTATTCTACATTACTTCAATCTACATGATCAATAGAGAGGAATTACTGTGCCAAGGGAGTAAGGCTCTGAGGCTTATCTCTAAGCAAAGAACACATAATGCAATCCATCTCTTCCATGTGACCATTTCAAAGTCCCCAAATGTGACAATATATTCATCTCAAACCAAATCCTGACAACAAATATGTATAGGTTGTCTTCCTTGTTCTTTATCAATGGATTTAGAAATTGTTAAAGCAGGACCTCTAAGTATTGTGCAATTTCTAAGAAAACCACCAAGCTGTTAATGAAGTAAATATCTGTTTAATTTACAAACATCAGTAGTGTAACTGATATTAGTCTGGAGAAAGACAAAGCACACTGAATTACACATGTACATCTAATTTTCTTTTTTTAAAAAGATTTTTTTGGGGGGTTGAGGGAGAAACATCTGCATCATTACAGGGCACCCTGGGATTTTAGTGAGGGAAAAGCAGAGTCCACTATAGATCATCATCAATTCTACAATGTAATTTAGCAGCAAATATGTTAACATGGGAACATGAAGGTAATAAAGGAGTTTTATTTTTGGAAAAAAAATACAGTTTTTGACATGACAGTTTCCCTTCCCACCAATCAATAAAAGGGCAAAAAAATGTCAAGGAGATATTAATTTGTAAAAGGTCTACTTTCTAGTGTCAATTGCTACACACCATTTCTCTTCTGTAAAGACATGTGTAGAGGGGCCACTTCTTCCTATGTGATGACTGTCTCACACAGATGTCCTTTTCCTACTCTTAGACTCTGCATGCTCTTTGCAGCTGTCCTAGATGAGGCCAGTAGGTCTGTGACACCAGTGGTCGGATGTTCAGGTCAATAAACAGACCAACACATATTTATCCCAAGATAAACCTATGTTAGTACTATTGCCAAAAAAATAAAAAAAAATCCTGATATTTAAGTTTGAAAAATGTACAAAAAATCAGGATAATTATAAATTAATATATATTAAAGCATCAAGAAACAGCAAAAGAATGGCCTAAAACGTTAAGTACAATGTACTTTGATACAATAAATATTCCTCATTGAAACTGAATACTGTATAGGGCTGTTTAGAAGTCATAGAAACAAAAATTCATATTATTACTAATTTATTTATCAATAATCTATTGGTTCTTTATCATCTCCTTTATCGTTTATATTACAAAAAATTAATACTGGAAAATGGTAGATGAACACTTTTGTGTGCTGCTTCTGCGGACATTTAGAAAGAAGGTAGGGTGAGTCAGCACTTCACTCCCATTCCTTTCGTGAATGGAACCCAGATCTTCAGGATACTTTATATTTTGCACAAAATATTTCTTATCAGCTTGCTCTATCTGTAAATTCTGGAATTCCAACCCCTGCCTGGCAGTCTCACTCACACACTTGTGCTTGATGTGAAGGTGGGACACACATTTTATGCTCTGGGCAAGTACAGGTCGGTGCACAGTAGCTCCTCAGTCTCCATGTGCTTCTGCCAGTCTTCAGCTTGTTGCAAAGACAGATCTGTGTTGCAACCGTTCCCACGGTTGCTATAATGCCACCACGTATAACTTTCTTCACACTTCTCCAGTGTAGGGGAAGCTTTAGTTTAAGCAAGTCTTTTATTTTATTATTATTTTTTTCAAATGCAGAAAAAAGTCTTTTTTTATTCTCATAATAAAAATAAGTCCGCTCTGTATTTTACAATATATTTCAAATATTTCCACTATGAAGCATAAATTAGTCCAACACGGTTAAGAAGTAGACAACCTGTGTCAGAGGTGGAAGGTGCTGGGACCATGCCTAGGACGCACACCGCGTGCAGCCACACTTTACCACCTTCTCAACCTCATCCACAAAGGAGGACCCGTCCGTGCATTTGAAAGAGTATTTCCGCCGCTTGCTCCTCAGAGGCCCACAGCACTGGGCCCCTGCACACCCGCCTTTACATTCCAGGCGTGAGACCTTCTTGGTGGTTTGGCAGGCTGCGTAGCCCTGCTGCTTTTGGTAATAATCTCTTATCCGTTCCCCTCGACAAGAGATTTCTAGAAAAGAACAGAAAAAAATCGCACTCAATGACTGTGAGTCCACATCTCAATTCAGTGGATGCTGTCTCTCTGCCCTTTTTTTTTTTTTTGTAAGTGCTACTTTTAGTGTTATGTTTTTATTACATATCTTGGGTCGGTGGCACAGCCTGCTGTTCCTTGAAAAAAAAAATGTGTCTTTTGGGCCTTTATTTCCAGCAAAGTGAATGCTATATACGTAGACTATAAATACAATGCTATTACACTGACAAGAAAATTGGATTCCTAAATCTTTTCCTTTATTGCAAAGAAAAAAGAAAAAAAAATACACATCTTCTGTTTTTACACGACTAACAGCTGGTTTTGTTTACCATGGGAGCAGTTTAAGAAAGAATGCAATTTAATTTATTAGACCTGGAGTTTAATATTACCCAATCTGTTACTTAATGCAAGTAACATCCCACTGACTTCATAAATTACCCTAATATGAAGTAGTTCAAAAAGGAGACATCTGCTGAAAGCTTCAGCAGGCATGCTCTTCCTGTCTTGTCCTGCTGCTGATACACCAAGCACAGTCCATGCCAGCTGGAGACAAGGCAAGTTCTGATCATGGAAACAAAGTGATGGGCTGAAAAGTGTCTGTTCCCATCCCTCTCGCCTGCGTAATTTGCTATGGAAAAATCAGTGACTTTGAAGTCAAAGGTGATTTTTGGGCTAAAACCAGAGCAGAATTAGTGGCACCCTCTTCTCTGTGCTAGAAGATGAATTAATAATATATGTGCATGAGAAAGGCAGGTAAAGGCTGCAGGTGAATTAATAAGTTAATGGGCCTTCTGTAGAAGGTCAAAAGGAGAATTACCTTTACAAAAGGTAAAATAGAGAATTTTCGGAGCAAATCAGGTTGTGACGAGAAATCTGAAAGCCATCTTGTGGTGGGAGTTAAGGATATTTCACATCTGGTGCCTTCATGACACTTGAAAATAAATCAAAAGCTGTAACAGACAGTAACACGAGGACCTGGGATTTTCTCCTGTCACCCCTCTGCCTGTTTCTTTCACCCTTTCTCTCACATCAAAGATGGGGCACTCCTCCTGCTTGGCCAAGAGAAGTAGCTGCACAGCTGGGCTGGCTCACCTTGGTCGCAGCTGTCCCCAGTGTATCCACTGCTGCATTCACAGTAGGGCTGTCCGAGTCCCGAGAGCCTGCACTTCCCATGCTTGCACTTGATCGTCTGGCAGGGATTGAAAAGATCCTCTTCTTCATCACAGAGGACACCTCCATGGCCCTCCAGGCACTTACAGCTGTAGGAGAAGGCATTGATGGGCAAGCACGTGCCATGTACGCATCTACAGGGGAGAAGGAACACAGGGGTGAAAGTGCATTTGTTGTAGGAGGTCAGATGGGAACAGAGGATGACTGCATATAAGCCACAGAGTGCTGATGGGCTGTCTTCATTCTGTCCCATTTCCCTATACCTGCCAGCCTGCCTCCCTTCCTCTCTTGGGCTTTGCTTGGAGGGTTGAGCTTATGTGTTCAACTAAAAAGCAGCCCAAACTTACTTATTTCCAAGACAGGGGTCATTGGTCCGCTGGTCACAGAGGGGGCCCATCCATCCTTCCTCACACTCGCACGTGAAGCCTGGTGGGCTGCTTGGCTGGCACCTGCCATGGGCACACACCTTCTTGTGGCACGGCTCACAGCCAGGCAGAATGCCTGTCTGCATGGGCACCTTCCGGAAGTCCTGCAGCTCACTATTGATGTAGAGGTTCCGGATGCAGCCATGGAAGCTGGTGCCATTCTGCCCGGGTGCTTGGCGCAGAGATGCCACGTTGTTCTTCCCTGGCATGCCTGAGTGGACACCACATTAGAGGTCAGATTCTTTGCAGAATCTTATCAATTCTTTACTACCCAGAAATGTAGGTACTTAGGACCTCAGCCCAGCCAACAGGATATGTGGGTGGGGATGGTGGGGTAGAGAAGACAGGGATATTGTTTTTGGTTTTGGAAGATGTTCTAGGTACTTCTAATTCACTGCTAGAATAAAGAACTCAATCATTAAATTTTAAAATTTGTTTCAAACAAAAACTTTGCACATAAACATACATATATAAAACCTAGAAGCAGAGATACTGTAGTTAAAGACTGGGGAGCAGACTAATGTTTCTTTCTCTCTATCCAACCCCACCCATTCCAGATACCACCATCTGTAGGAAGCCTGGGAATTCCACAAAGCACAATTTGTAATCCCCTAATTCTACCCCTTATTTTAAAAGATGAAGGACACAGATCTAGAAAGCTTGGGCAACATGGTCAATGTTACTCAGCAAGTTCAGATTAGAGTTAGGCCAATGAGATAAACCTCCTTAGTCCTGAAGTTAAGTCTTGGAGGCTGAGAGCTGGGGTTCACAGTGACCATTTTCCCCAGTTCTGCCTAATTCTATAAATAAGCAACTAACCCAATACACCAAGGGCAATGTCCCCAGCTCAGTTAGGGATGTCAGTGCCTGAAAATATTGCCCCTGCTTCTTATCCAGATGGCAATTCATTCACATCATGCATTTTTCCTAATTGAGAGTGAAGCCTTCATTTTCTCAAACAATCAAGAAGACAAGCGAAATTCCTTCAAAAACACAGTATTTGAAATCTTGGTACATAAATATTCCACTAGTGACAGTTATCTGGTAACTTTTGTTTTGGCAAACTGAAGGAATCTTTCCATGACCTGAGCCAGAAGCTGAAATAGTTTCTGGATTGCATCCTGCAGGGGGGTAACCATCCAGGTCATGTGGGGCAAAGGGAAGGAGCCAGAGGCCTTCAGAGTGCCGAGTCTGTCTGGGTATGCTCATGCACCAGCTGCGCCTGGACTCTGGTGTACTGACTGCAAGTTCTGGACTTGAAATATCAAAGCTCTCACTCTCCAGGGGATGTTTGTTATTGACATTGAGAACCATGGGAATCTCATTGAGACCCTTCCTTATGCCACTGTCCCTTTTGCCATTTAAGGATCCTCATTAGAGTCCTAGCAGGTACCAAAATCAGGCAGCAAGGGTCACAAAACCACTAGAGTATCAGTCAAGTCTTCTCTTTTGGTTTTGAGTGCATTTGGGCCAGGCATTTCCCTTCTCTAGGGCTTAGTGTTCTCATCTATATCACTAACAGATGGACCAGAATGTTTGTGTCTAAGCTTGACACACATCAGAACCATTAGAGGTAATGTTAAATCTCCCCATCCTGAGATTCTGACCTTGATGGGAGGGAAATGGATGCAGAATTCTAAATGCCAACATGCAGGGCAGGTGGTCCATGGTCATACTTAGACCTGAATTGCAGGTCTGGGCTTTGAATTTCCATGTGCACAGTTTTTTACTGTGTGTGTGTCTGGCCTTGGAAATTGGGCTGCTACAGCAGGGTCAAAGGGACAAAATTTACCATCCAGGAAAGGACTAGTGACAGGAAATTTCTTGCTCTGGGGTGAGTCTTTCTAACTTAATCATATCCATCCATCATAAAAATGTGGGCCTTAATATCCACATGGTTATGGTCCTTTCTTCAGAGGTTAGAAATGAACTTCTTCCAAAGTTATCTTTAATAGCTCATTTTGATGAAGGTATGATCCCCATATGTGCACATCTACTGAATACAGATTGGCAAAAATTCTCAGCAGGGAGAAACAATTAGTGAGTGTGTGCCTGTTAAGTCTCCAAACCCAAACTTATAAAAGGTCTAGTTTTGATTATAGTACTGTGTGTGTGTGTGTGTGTGTGTGTGTGTGTGTGTGTGTATTTATATTTAACTATTAATAGGCTATCATGGAACAAAAAACCATTTCAAATATCTATGATCTGTGGGGTTTTGGCGGGGGGAGGTGCTTGATATTGAAACCAAGGTTACATGCACAGTAAGTACTGAGCTACATGCCCAGCCATAAACTCTTTCGAGTTAACCTTCCTATGTGCTTGACTAGGGAGCTAGATCTTAACTGATAAAAGTAGAATATCAATGATATTTATAAAGCCCTTCATCTATGCCATGGATCTTAGATGGATTAATCAATAAATAGACTATTGTTAGACATAACAGACTCTTCAGGTTTCCAAACTGGACCAATAAAGGGACCAAGTATCAAGATTGATGTCAATGGCAGCACGAGCAGATCTGTAATATATGCATGGATCTTCATATCAGGGCCTTACCTGCCCATTAGGTAATAAATGTTCTGGTTGAACTGTTTAACAGAAAGACATAAAGATCAAATCTTTTTGTGTTGAATAAAGACTATGTTACAAGTAGTTAATAAGCCCAGGGTAAGTTAAGCCGCCTCTCCATTTTTCTAGAGAACACTTCTGTGAGACACAACAGGATGCATCACGTTCAGACAGTTGTCCTTAGGGGTGGCCCTGTTTTCAGACTGGACATGTTTACCTCACTTTCCTCTGCTGACTCAGCTTCTCATACCTCTGCCATGCAGCATTCAAAGCTGGTTCTTACAAGATTCCTTGCATTTTTAAAATCTGAATCATCCTTGCAACCACCCTCTGAGTTGGAAGGAAGTACAACCAATGTGTTTGCTGGCAATGAGGCTGGGATGGAGGTGGTTTTCTTCAGGACTGGATGGACAGAGGCCTTGTCTGGATTCTTCCAGATACTCCACCCTCAGTAGGACTAGTATTTTTCATTTTTTAGCTTAGAATACTTTTTTTCCTTTTTTAGAAAAATGTTATGATCTAAACAATCTCATTCTATATTTGAGAAAAAAAATGTTTGCACTATATTCCAAAGAGGTTTTAAAAGATTCAGTGAAATGGTTTCTAATAAAAGCAAAATAAAATCCAGTAAAGGTCAAGTCCAGAAATAAACAACCAAAAGCCACATAACTTAGATTGTTTTGCTTTTCTTTCTGATTTTTCTTAAGAAGTGAGTGGCAATGCAGGTGGCTTTGGTGTCAGACAGATCTGGACTTAAATGAGGTGTCTACTACAAAATAGTTTTGTGAACTTGGACAAGTTGTAAAAAGTCCTTGAGGTTGTCCTTTGGGAACTTTGAAGCAGAGAAAGTAATATCTACTTCCTAAGGTTTTGTTGTGTTGGGCATATAGTTTGAACTCAATAAAGGTAATTTCTTCCAAATCACAGGGACAGCTATGACTTACTTGCTTCGCCCATCTGAAAGCAGCCCTGTTAACTGTTAAATGGAATACAAGCAAGAATGGAAAGCTTTTGTTTTTTAATGAGTCTCATGGTTGTGATTCCCATGAAGCAATTAGATTAGCTAACTTTCTAAGCAGACTCATTATGCAACCCTTTAATCACAAGGCATGGTGGCTACAAGAAGAGGCACTTTCATCCCCCACATCCCTGGGAGCAGATGGGGCATTTCTTTTTCCACTTAGTATCCTTTATGTATCCATTAACTTAACTTAGGTCCCAGCATATTGTAGTTGCTCCACAGATGTTGACAGAAGGACACCAAAGACTGAACTCTTTCTAAAAAAATAATCAAACTCTATAAAAGTGTTACCACTTAACTACTGAAAAATTTAAAAGCAGAAGGACTATGGACTTAGAGAATAATTTTTAAAAATCCTCTGAAGGAAGCCTTTTGGGGTTGAGATAATTGTGTAGAATCCTAGAGTTACTGTTTTGTAGGAGATGATATGAACTTCATGAAAATACCTGTCATAGCGAAGAAATCAGGTTCCCTGACCTCTTCATACTTATTTTTTCTGTAAAATGAGTTAATTTTATCAACTTAACCCAATGTAATTTAATTCAATGTGCCTCAAGTCAACATGGCCTCCTCTCTTGTTCCTTTCTCTAACTTCTAAAATTCTGTGTCTCTAGTTTATACTCATTCCTCCTGATGGAAGCAGGAGTGGGGGCTCTCTGCTTTGTGGGTCTTCTCTCCTGGGCTCCTTTAAAACTTTGATTGTACCTCCTTCCTTCACACATTTACTCATTTTCCTTCTTGCCAAATACAAGTTAAGTCCTGCATCTTCTCTACATCATTTCCAGCCCTGCTCTACCTTCCCAGCCTCCTCTCTTGCCCATTCAGGTGAAGGTCTTGGCTAAGCAGAACCCCTTGCTAGTGGCTGATACAGACTGTACATATAAGTCATTCATGAGCAGCTGGTAGTGCAGAAGCTCTCACAGGGTCACATGTGGCTTAGCAGGAAGGGTTTTGACTTCTTAAGGAAACTGGGGTGGGGCCCCTACTCCCCAGGTTACCTTGTGCTTGTTTCATCATTTTTTTCAGTCTGATTTGAACACCATCTTTGTTTTTCTATAGTATAGGTAAATAGAAGATTTGATGATCTGACATACAAATCACCTAGCGTGTGGTAGGCACAGAAGAAATATTAATTAATGTCCTCTATCCCAATGACACATGTTGTCAGACCCACACAGCCAAGATTACAAAATGATCTCTTAACACTCATCTTTGGCTCTTTCTGCTCTGTCCTTGCTGGCTATCTTTCAGATGGATCAGCATTGGTCAATGACTATGGCATCCAGCATCGATGACTTCAGAATTAGTCTAGGTTGTGAACCACCATAGGGTATGGGAAGCCATGAATTGGGAAGTGGGATTACCTCCTACGTAGAGTGGGGAGTCAAAATTCAGAGTAGACTGTTTTGACAAGTTGGTGATGATTTTGGGGCTTCCCCCATTGACGGAGAGGGAAAGACTCTGATCCAGTGCAAGCAGTTCCATGATGTGAAAGTTTCCATCATTGATCGTCTCCACGCTGCAACAGAGAAACAACTTAGCCGGCCCTCCCATGTCTCTTTATTAAAGAGGTTAAAATATAAACCAATGAGCACTACTGAGGGAAAGACATTCATAGCTGACATTAAGGAAGCTAATTAAGAAATATATATATTTCCAAGGAGATAGACTGAATTTCAATTCTCAGAAATAGATCACAAAATAAGTGTGTTCTCCCACTGAGAAAAGTGCAAATGAGTAATTTATTTGTTATCCTGCCACATTCCCTCAGTATGTAGAAATCACAAAAGAATAATTTCATCATCTGCTTTAAATGCCATAAAAGTTCCATTTAGTAAGATACTCTTACTCCAAATAGTATTAAAAACAGAAGGAACCTATATTTGTGTGCCAAATATTCTCTAGAGACATTGATGTTAAGGAATTGTTGGTTTCTGCTCTTGAAATATGTGTATATCAGAGTTTATAAATAAAATGCTTAACAGAGGCATTTCTAGGGGCCTGGGAATGACAGTGTATCTCTATCTAGTCTATTTTCTATAACTTTTTAAAGTACCAGGTCTATCAATTATTACTGCTGCCTTCTAAAAGCTTTGAGAAGGCTTATAAAATTCATAAAATGGACAAACATAAAGTCTAAGAAACTGAGATAAATGGAAAATGCAGATTAAAAAATATGATTTTCAGTGAAATTTGTAAATAGGTACTGGATGGCTTTAAATTCTGGTTACAAATTTAACCATGGTGTAAGAGCAGGCAAAAATGTTAACAGGAGCAATGAAACAGGACCCAGGAAGACAATGGCACCCATACATAACACAGAGTTGGGAACATACTCTCTTTTCACTATATAGGCAAGAGGTGTAACTGGAAATTGGCATGAAATAATAAAGTGAACATTAAAGACCCTGCAACATGGGATACTGTCTGGGAAAACTGAAAATGGGTTCAAAAATGGACGTATGGGAGCCGAGGATAGAGAGACTGCTCCAAAATGTGAGTGACTACTACTCCCTCCTCCAGACAACTGTTTAGATTTCCAGACACCGATACTTAAATTTGTAAAATTCAAGCCTGGGAAAGGATGAAAAGCTGTATTAACATTTCTGCTGGTTCTTACCACTGGAGTCTAATCATATTTCATTGTTTGCTGACTGAGAATAAACAGGTTTTGATCTGAGGACAATCTGAATCATTCTGCAGAATTGTGAACACATTTGAAGTTGTCTTTGTTGAAGTGTTTAAAAAGGGTTCATGTGTGCTGGGATCTTTGATAGGATAGCCTGTCTCAGATATCAATTTTAAAAATAAATATTAGAAATGTCAATCAATATTTTGCCTCCTACATATTTAATTATCCTAACATTTAACATCATTAAAACTGGCAAAGACAAGAAAATTGCTTTCTAAATACAGTTACATATCAACTGTTCTCCGTCTTTAATTTGACTCTCTTCTAAGGGGATTTGCTGAGTTCTAGTATCAGCTAGAGTTAAATATAAAGAATTTGGAGCTTCACAAATCTGAATTTGAATTCTGGTCATGCAAGTATTAATTAATTTTTGACCTTGGATAAATGGATAAATGACTTGATTACTAATACATTTCACTTTTTTTCTTTTTAGTAAGTACTAATAAATGTTTATCCCTTCTACAGTTAATTTGAGGTCTATCTATATCAAGTGAACATTTAAAAATGCATAACATAGCTAAATTAAATGTTAGCTATTAGTACCATCACCACCATCAACACCACCTCCATCATCAGCACCATATAAATAAATTACCCAATACTATTTCAGAATCTTTTTCAGAAAGAAATTCAGAAATTTAGATTAATTCTGTTAATCTAAACATTAATAGAAAAGTAAGAACTTCTAGAGAGTAGTTCTTGTTCAAGTTTCTAAAGTTCTAAAGTAAAGCATTAAAATAAAGATACATAAAAAGGGTAAAAGCCAATTTTTTCCCCTTGTGGTCATATATAACCCTTTAAGTGGTTTTATATGGATGTTCGATAACTTTGACTTTAATTACATTATAAATATTAATAATGAAGTCTCCTTTTTCTCTCTTTAAAATTGTAAAGAAAGGCCCATATGTACTGAGAAATGGGTCCTCGGTCACATATTACTCTTAGACAATCAATGAAGGCAAGTCACTGTTAATGATGGTATACAGGTGTCTAAAGATCTTTAAAGTTTCATGCATCCTTTATAATGCAGGGTTCCGGCTGTGAAGCAGGAGGTAGGTCACTTTGTTACTTATTTCTCCTTTATAATCTTTTTTGTTTCATTTTTTGAGTATATGTTTTTAACTCTCACTAATTGTAAGCTACATTCAAGTAGGGGCATTGCATTATTTATTTCCCTATTCCTTAATGTACTTAGTAGAGTGTCTCCTAAATAGTAGATGCTAAAGTAAATATAAAGGATCTATTAGGAATAATAGAGGGTTTTTGTTTTAATAATACTAAGTAGAATATAGTTCTAATCAATAGGCTTTTTGTATATTTAAAACAAGACTTCTGAAAGATTCACTTTATTAAAAAATTTTTTTTTGAGTTTTTACATCAGTATCTTGAAGGATAACATTTGCATATTGTTTGTTGGATCTCAGAGAAATCTTGCTCAGCTAGTCCTACTTCTCTAAAAATGTGTGACCTCAATTGTTGTGACCTTAGGTGATTATTCTCTTTTCTTCCTCATTAGAATAATGTTAATAAAAGAGCAAAGAATTCTATGGTGCATGCTATGGGCCGGGCACTGTTCTAGGGATTTTGCAAGTATTTCCTCATTGGAGCTTCACAAGAGTTGAGAGTTTAGGGGACTCAAAAATGGCATCCCTAGTTCGTAGCTAAACAGACGTGAAGCCAGGCTGCTTTACTCCAGTTTATGTGATCTCAGGTATTATGCAACACATTTTCAGTAAAAGTCCTAAAGAGGCCTAGTACTATATAAATGTGTGTGTTCTCACCACTAAAATCCTTTAATGGCATTTCTTACAAATATCCCAGAGATAGGTACCTCACAAATAACCTTATATGATAATTGCAAAACTTGGTACATTTACTCAAAATCACTGAATTAAGAAAATATAATAATATTACAAGAAGATAGCAGGTTTATGAGGATGCATATATAGTATGTGGAAAGCTGAGTGTGAATTCTGTTTCTCCAATCATGAGTGAGATTCACATTAATATTTTTCTCCCCCTGTAAGTTTTAAATGTCTAGTCTGATCATTTTGGAACCTGATAAAGAGTTACAACACACATTATTTCCCTTTATATCTCCTTAGAATTAAGTGACGTCTGACCTTAGGCTTTTAACTTGTAAGTATTGCAAAATTAATATTTTCAGATTCTTTGTTTTTATGATGATGATACTGTGTGTATGGGGCCTCAAGAGAATATGTAAGAGTTAAGAATATTCTAAATTGTTTTACTCTGTGTTCTCTGGCATGAGACAAACTGGGAGTTGTCCAAGAATCTTTTGCCTACATATCCTTTTAAAAGAAAAGCAATAACTGACACCAGTTGTTACTTGTAAGACTGAGAGATCATCGAATTTTCAGTCTATCACAGTCAGTTCTTACATACCCACTTGCAAAGGATAACATCCTTTCGGGTCTGATAAGTATTGATAAACCTCCATTTCCCTGGGGAACTATATATTTGATGACTTACAAAAAGGAGCAAGTGAACCATTTAAATTTGAACTTTTCCACTGGGAACATAAATTTCATTTATTACGATTATTATGTAATTTAGTTTTACTCTATTCATCTATTACTGAGATTTTGTTTTCTTGTATTTCTAGAATATAAATGGAAGTATAAAAGCCATGTGATTTTCCAGTAATGCCTGTGGTTTGCTGCATACAAATGCTTTAATCCTTGGGGCTTAAAGTAAAAGAGGGTTCTAAAATGTTTCCAACTTTCTTTTTCTACTTACTCAGGACATTAAAGATAAAATTTTTTATATTTCTATGTCAACCATGAATATTAAAGTGTTTCACTAGTTTTACAAAAATAAAATTTCATTTTTGTTTATGTGAGCTCTAGCTTTTTGCCATAAAAATTTTAAAAATCTGGTGGTGGTGGCATAGTCCAAGCAATGGAACAGGAGTCTGAACCAGACATTCTGATATCTCTGGGCTGAATGTATTTCCTCTGTGAAGTAGGGTATGGTAATAAAAAAACATGTCTGCCCATTTTCTTAAATCAAAAAGAATGGTCAGCTAAATAAGATTCCATTGGATGCATAAGAGTTTATCAGAAGAAAGTTCTTATATATCATCAAGTAATATATTTTAATCAGGAGTTTTGAAGCAGATTGATTTTAATAAAACACACTAAAATAGAAAGGGACCTCTATGCTTGAGCATACTGTGGGGTCACATGTGAAGCAATGAAGCTCTCATTTGCATATTGTTTGTTGGATCTGGGTATCTGGGATTAAAGAGAATCCATAAACCACCAGAAGTACTGATTTCTAGGAACCTGCCCTGTGTCAAGTGGTGCATTAGGTACTTTGTATTTCTATATACAAATTCTTATAACCACATGTGAAAATCAGATGCAGTTTAGATAGTTGAGAGGATGAGACTGCAGCACAAGAGGTGGAGTAACTTGCCCACGGTTATAAATTTGATGATGGTACCTTCCCAAGTGGCATGCCCAGAATGCTATATGTTTATCTAAAAAATAAGAAGACCATCTTATAGATTTGGTATGCTGTCTGCCTCCCCTTTGAAACTGAATGCTTCAAGAATGCAGACCAGTTGAGTTTCCTTTTTTCTTAATTTTTAAATGCAGATTAGACAATTCTGGAGCTATGTAACCAACCAAATCTAAAGTACACAGCAGAAAGTCCCCTGGAGTTTCATGGACCTGTAAATAAGGAAACTGATTAATACTTAGAGTCCTACACAGTTGCACAGTGGTTCATTTGATTTCCTAATTTTTAAATAGTAGTTTAAAAACTGGATTTCTAAATAAGCTGTTTGATTTGGAGCATGAGATTAATGTGAATCTAAAGATATTCATACATATTTTTCAAGAAGAACTTTTATTAAAATTTTCTCTTTTCTAGACTAAAAGAAAGTTGCTTTGAAAGGTAACAAAGCAACTTTATTTTCAGATTTCTTGAGAATAAAATGTATTACTCTATCTCTATGAGCCTAGTGCTAATGTGAGTTTTGACTTTAGGCTACAAGTCATTCATTCATCCATCCATCCATCCATCCATCCATCCATTCATGCCACTAATACTGAGTCCCTTTTATGCTATTCTCTATGCTGTAAAAATAAGGCATTCGTGCCAAATTCTTCATTCATTTACTTGTTTGGCAGCTCATTTTATTGGCTATTGCTTATTAGAGACAGTGGAGTGTTGACAAATGTTTAACAATTGGCTCTCTGGGAAAAGAAAATGAGCCTGGATTTGTAGCATTTGCTGACTTCTGGAGTGGAAGTCAGCAAATGCTGACATGGCTGATTTCAAGCCAACACCAAGCATGATGTTGCGGGACCTGGGTGTGGAAACAGGCAATCAACTGCTCTCAAAGCTTAGCTCCCACAGATTCCTTTCATATGGGCTATTCTCAAAGTGTAGTCCTTGGAACATGGTATATCCCTGGGAATTTGTCAGAAATGTAAACTGACAGGCCCACTGGAGATCTGCAGAATGAGAAACTAGTGGTGGGGTCCAGAACCACTGCTCCAAACATACTGTCTGGATGCTGGTGCTATGAATTGTGCATGTCTAAAAGAAACCAAAGTCTTCTATCTGGATGAGTAGATGTACATGTTGCTTTAGCTGTACTGCTAAGGAATAATCACTGTGTCTTGTGTTTCCTTAAAAACACTCAAAGCTGTGCTAAATCCTATTCTCATCTTTAATTGATAGCTATGTTTCCAAAAAGGATGTATGGTTTGGAAAAGGACACTAATTTGAATCTAATGAAAGAAACATGTATTTTTCATTAATAATTCAAACAATTCCTTTTATCTAAATTAAAACAAAGTCACTTTGAAGGACAGCAAATTATCAGCATAGACATAATTCCATGAAACAACTGTCCTCAAACTGACTTATTTGAAATAACAGATACCTAAAATGAAATTGTCTAAACCAAAAACATCCTAGAAATAAGAACTTCTAAGAAATTTTTCCTTAATTCTATTGTCGCGACCCCCTTGCCCGCAAGGAAGACGCAACACCGGGAATCTTCTTACAGCTGTTTATTCAAGCTCTCGAGAGTTCTTCTAATCTCCCAGAAGCCCCTCCCAGCCTTAATAAAGTATCCAAACACCCAATGCGAAGCTGCCACGTGGAGCTTTCTCGTAGGGTGTCAAAGAACCATGTGCCAACTCTCCCAAAGAAGGAGTTGTTTATCACAGACCACCACAAGGCCAGCGCCATCTTGTAATGGCGACCACAGTCCGCAGAAGCGGCTCGCCACAGTTCCCCCTTTCGTTTACTAAAAACAAAACAGGCAAGAGTAGAGGTGAATCGCCATTACTCATACGAAGCCTTCAACCAGGAACCTCATCAGACCCAAGCAGGTCAGGACGTTCCCACATGACCGTTATTGGCTGAATATGAAAACAGACACCACAAAGCTGTTAAGGCCCTGTGAGCTGGCCTCCTTGACGTGCATACAAATCAGGGCTGGATCCAAGCCCTGGGGGCCGGGGGGAATCCACTGCCAGCAGTTTTTTCCTTCTGTTTATAGCACGTCAAAGGGAATCAAGTAGCCCCTGTCTTAGGTCGTTCACTGCCCTTACATTGCTTACCCGTCTTTGGGGAGGCCCCATTCCCCTGTCTTAGGTTGCAGTGCAAGCGTGAAAGTTGCCCGTCTCTGGGTACTACAAGATCAGCTCGTTGTTGCCAAGGCGTTTAATGGTATCTACTCAGCCAGTCATGATTAGGTCTCTGAGGCTGAACTGTGGCTGTATAGAAATACAACGACAAACAAGTTGGCAACACCCTAAAAGAAAGGCACGGGTCATAGAGCGATAGAAAAGTACTAGCGTGGAAACCCATCTGTGTGCAATGGCAGTAAAGCCGGCAGAGTGCAAGGGCTTTCCAACACTAGGAGAATAACAAGGAAGGACATGTCGTTCCCAGTGCAATGTCCGTAAAACTTGGGGTGCAACGGCCATGTCAAAGGTTTACTGTTTAATTTGTGCAAGCCAAACTTGAGGTGAGTTGCCAGTTTCCAAAGCTGCAAGTGCTTGTATAATCATAGCTTTATTGCGAGCATTGCGGGCCTTAAGGCGGCAGAGAAACCACAAGCAGAGAACCATACCGAAGCAACACATTGCGCCAAAAATGCCTACCCCCACCCACTCTTTAAAAAAGGAAAAGGCAGAAGATATCCAATCAGTGAATTGACCCAACGTTATGGGATCAACGTGGGTACTATTCAAGACAGCTATCTGGGTTAGTTGAGACTGGATCATGTCTTCCGCTGCCATGGACCAATTTCCGGCCAAGTATTCTCCGATGATACGGGAGGCATTCCTGGAATCATTAAATCTGACAGAGGTTATGCATAAATGTGCACGTTGATCAACACAGCCCAAAAGCACCAAATCAGCCAATTCTTTTACCTGAGCTTGGAGTAAATCTATTCTTTGGTTGGCAGCTAAGATCCCTGACAAAATATGTTGATTAATTGCATTTTGGGACTCAAGTATCATAGAAGTTTGTTGAACAACTTGATTAACGGAGGCAGCAGTCTGCACTTGATTGGCCATGGCCACTCCGGCCGCGACCGCTGCAGCAGCAGATACCGCCACGGCTGTCACTATAGCAGCTGTGATTCCAAAATCCCTGCGGACTCTAAGTAGCTCAACAATGGGGAATTTATCAGGGTCCGCAATAACTGGGATTGGAACAAAGGTTGGAATTTTCATAACCACTGCTACAGCCGAAGAACCATCCCAACATTCAGATAAGAAACAATTAACATTAAAACAATCCAGCATTTCTGACGAGGTGTCATTAGCCAAAAGGAGTAAGAACGGAGATTGAACACAAACCGCTGCAGGGGGCAATGTGGCATTATCCAACAGAGAGTTGAACGAAACAGATGTGAGTCTACTACCTCGCTCACTCTCGTAAACAGTGCCAGAAACATTAGCCAACCAACTTTTGGCTCCCAGCAATTGAGCCAGTGCAGAAATATCAGCTGAAGCCCCCTTTGTGTTGGAAATCAGCCATTGAAACCAGGACCAACCCACTCCTGTAGAGGAGTTGGCACTGTTGCTAAAGTCATAAACATACCTCTTAAGAGAGGGGGAAAGGGAGAAACCTTTAGCAACTTGACGTTTCTCCCAAGAATAATCCTGACAAGGCGTGAATGTTGGGGGGAAACCAAGATTAGGGGTACAGTAAGGAGAAGCCTTAAAATGAGTGGCATAAGGAAGTCCACTAGAATATGGGGGCATTGGAATTAGTACCTCGGAGATACTAGCCAAGGTAGTTGTGGTTAAAGCAGAGCTATTTACGGAGGTTCCTGAGCCTGATTGTTCCCCTGAGACTACTTGGCCCAATACAGTACTGAGAATGCTCCCTGAGACTTGACTGGACTGCAATGGATTGTCCCAGTTAGTCAAATTCTTGGTCTTAAGACGGATACAATGAGCGTTCCCAAGGCTAAAACAAAACACTCCTGTGAGATTAACTTGAGATTGATTGTAAATGCGTTCCACGTCCCCTCTAGGAGAGGCACAGGGCGCAGACATCTCACACGAGGTAGAGAAAAGAGTGGGAAGGACACTGGAATTACCGTGAACCGGCATCGGCATTGGCCAAGCCCGTGCCACCGCCCACCATTGCATTGGTGTCGTCTGTGTCATCGGCATCAGCACCAGAGCCAGAGCACTCAGCAGAATGAAGATCCTCATCACGGGATTGCTGTGGTAATTCTTGTTGCTGAGTAGCTGGCGTCAGGACTCTTCTTGTCAGGCGTTCAGGGACCCACAATGGTTCCGTGCGATCCTGGGGAAAAACACATACGGATCCTCGTGCCCATGTCAGCACGGGGTCGGGGCCGTTCCATTGGCCCGTAAGAACATCTTTCCACTTAACATAGCCAATCACAGAGGGCTGAGGGAACACATGTCTATCGGCCGCAGAGCGACCATGAATATCCAAATTCAAAAAATTAATAGTAAAGAGAGCTAAGGACAAGCATTCTTTAGGAGTATGTCCAGCTCCTATTCCCCCTTTTTGTTTTTGTAAAGTTTCCTTTAAGGTGCGATGAGCACGCTCAACAATGTCTTGTCCTTGAGGATTGTAAGGCAGACCATGAGTAAGTTGCACTCCCATAGTAGAACAAAAGGACGTGAATTGTCTGCCAGTATAAGCAGGTTCATTGTCAGTCTTAAGGGACGTGGGCGCACCCCACGCCGCCCAGGCTTCCAGGCAATGAGTGATGACATTACGTGCCTTTTCTCCTGATAACGCAGAAGCATGAATAACTCCAGAGTACGTATCAACAGAAACATGGACATACTTGAGGTTACCAAAGTCAGGTATATGTGTTACATCCATTTGCCAGACAACCAGTGGCTTTAACCCCCGTGGGTTCACTCCATAAGTAGGGGGATGAAGAAATGTGACACAATGGGGACAGTGCAATACTATCTGTCGAGCATCTGCTCTAGAAATGGAAAAATGCCTGTGCAGTGTTAAAGCATTAACATGGAAATTTTGGTGAAACAATTTAGCCTCTTTTAAGGAGGAAGCCAAACAGATCAACTGACCTCGAGTGGCTGAGTCCGCACAGGCATTACCCTGTGATAATGGACCAGGGAGAGAGGTGTGAGCCCGGATGTGCATTGGATAAAAGGGAGCAGTGCGGCTACAGATAAGCTGTCGAAGCTGATTAAAGTAAGCAGATACATTACGGGCATCACTAATAGCTCCCACAGCCTCTAGGATTTTTAGTGCTTGCACCACATAGATGGAGTCCGAAATGAGATTAAAAGGAAAAGAACACTGTTTAAACACCTCAATAACAATTTGTAGTTTTACCCATTGTGGATTTCCAGGAGCAAATTGATGCTGGACAGGGGGAGAATCATTAATGACATAAGCTCCCATTTCAGACTTGGAACCATCAGTAAAAATATTAACAGCCCCCGGAATTGGACTGGATGAAGTTACTTTAGGGAAAATAATAGGATGTTCCTTAACAAAATGGAGTAACGGATGAGAAGGGTAATGATTATCAATATCCCCTTGAAACGAACAACATAGAATAGCCCAGTTATCTAGAGTAGCACACAAAACATTAAGTTGAGCTTTAGTATAGGGTATAATAAGAGAAGAAGGTGATTGTCTGAAAAATTGAATGTTTTGTTGAATCCCTTTAAGTGCTAATGTTGTAACAGCATCAGGATAATATTTTAAGGAGTTTCCTGGGGATACATGTGGGTGTATCCATAGCAAAGGTCCATCTTGCCATAGTACTCCAGTAGGCTGCCGCATAGTGGCAAGCACACATAATTGAAAAGGTTTATCACTCTGGAGCCTGCATAAAGTGGCATGTTGTATAGCTTCTTTTACTGTCATAAGGGCCGCTCTAGCCTCTTTGGTGAGGCTACGAGGGGAAGTAAGATCTGGATCACCTTTAAGAGTAGCATACAAAGGCTGTAGTACAACATTAGAAATATGTAAATATCCTCGTATCCAATTAATATCTCTCAGCAGTTTCTGAAAATCATTTAGAGTTTGAAGATCCTGAGTTCGTATGGTGATTTTTTGTGGTTGTAATTTGTCATACCCAATTGTTGCTCCCAAATACTTAATAGAATCTCCTGTTTGAACCTTTTTAGGTGCTATATGCAGCCCACATTGTGCTAACAACTTCACGAGGTCGTCATAGGCCTCATGAACTGTTTGTTCTGATTTAGCAGCCAATAATACATCATCCATATAATGAATGATCTTGATGGAGGAGTACTTTTGTCTGAGGGGCACAAGTGTCTTCCCTACATACATCTGACACATTGTGGGACTATTAGCCATTCCCTGCGGCAACACTATCCACTCAAACATTTGATCTGGTTCCTCGTGGTTACATGAGGGAAGGGTAAAGGCAAAACGCTGCGAGTCTTTAGGATGTAAAGGAATAGAAAAGAAACAGTCTTTAATGTCAATAACAATAATGTGCCAGCCTTGAGGAACAGAAGAGAGCAGAGGCAGCCCTCTCTGAATGGGCCCCATAGGTTGTATTTGAGTATTAACCGCTCGTAGATCATGTAGTAGGCGCCACTTCCCTGATTTTTTCCTAATGACAAATATGGGAGTATTCCATGGAGAAGTAGAGGGTTGGATGTGACCCAAGTCAAGTTGTTCTTTAACTAGAGCATGGGCTGCTGCCAGTTTAACCGAGGGAAGAGGCCACTGAGGCACCCAAACAGGCTCCTCGGTGAGCCATGTTATGGGTATTTGAGCCTCAGCGGCCCCTAGGAAAAACCCAGACCAAATCTGTCAAGCTTTTGATGACCTTGTACAGGATGTTTACGTCCCTGTAAATGTTTTCCTAGTCCTAAACCTGGCCTATACCCCATATTGTGTATAATTTGTTGGGACACTGGGGAATAGTCATTACTAAGAGTGAACCCCATGTCTTTCATCAGGTCACGGCCCCATAAAGAGATAGGTAAATTAAGTACATAAGGCTGAAAAGTACCATGATGTCCTTTCGGGTCCTTCCAGGAAAGATGTCTACAGCTAACCTGAGGAGCCTGGGCATATCCAAGTCCTCTCAGAGATTGATCAGAAGTCTGCACTGGCCATCCCTTAGACCAGTCCTTAAGTGTAATGATGCTACGATCTGCACCTGTATCAAGTAAGCCCACAATTGATTTACCTTTTATGCTTAATTCCAAAGTAGGGCGATTACTCATATCTAGTGACAAATAAGCACAATTCCCTCCGGTGGTACCAATCTCATTCCCTGTCCGTGACTTTGAGTCTGTAGGGAAATGATCATGTAAACTAGGCAAAACCAGTAATTGAGCAATCCGATCTCCTGGGGAGATGGACACAATGTCTTTTGGAGCTTCCACCATAACCTTTACTATCCCTACAGTATCAGGACTTATGACTCCAGGGAAAACATGAAGACCTTGCAAAATGGAAGATGCACGTCCAATTAGCAAACCTACAGTGCCAGGTGGTAGAGGCCCTTTGAACTCAGTTTCCACCAATTGGACTCCCATCTTAGGTGTTAACACGAGTCTGGAGGTGGAACAGAGGTCCAATCCCGCGGCACCTGTAGTGGCTCTCCGCGTTTCATGGGATGGCGTAGAGATGGCCATGTCTCGGGTTCGGGTGTGACATTTTCCACTGCCCCATATATTTGTGGGCCCTGGGGTCGGGGGCCCCGTCGGCCGTTTTTTGGCCCAGCTGAAATAAGCTGTCCATGGATGTCCCTCACTGATGTACACTCTTTTGCCCAATGCTTCCCCCTTTTGTACCTTGGACATAATCCCGGTGATCGAAGGCCAGTGGAAGGGCCACCGTGAGGAGGTCCAGTAAAATTGACATTTTTGGGACACTCACGTCTGATATGACCGGGTTGACCACAATGGAAGCATGTTCTGGCGGCAGGATTGTCCCCTTTTGTAATCCGAAGGACAGCAGCTGCAAGACCTGCATTAGTTAAAGGCCCTCCAATCTCTCTACACACTTTCATCCATACTTCTATGTCTTTGTTCTTATAAGGAGCGATTGTTGCGTTACATTTCTTGGTGCATTGTTCAAAGACCAATTGTTTAACAAGGGGCATGGCTCTATCAGGATCCCCAAAAATCTTTCCAGCAGCATCCACCATCCTTGTTACGAAATCTGAAAAGGGTTCTGTAGGGCCTTGTAAAATCTTGGTCAAATTACCAGACACTTCTCCTCTATTTGGAAGTGACTTCCATGTCCGAATGTAAATGTTATTAATTTGATCATATACCTCAGGAGGGAATCCTGTCTGTTGATTAGCAAATCTACCTTGCCCCAAAAGCATGTCCTTATCCCAATGAGGATGTCCTGCTGCATGGTTTTGGGCGGCCTGTTCTATTGCGCCCTCTAGCATAAATGCTCTCCAGTCCAAATACTTGCCCGGAGAAACACAAGCCCGAACAAGGCTAGCCCAATCAGAGGGAGTCATACAGAATCTAGACAGACTCTCCACCTGAGTTAATGTGAAGGCGGCATCCACCCCATAAGTGCGTACAGACTCTGCCAGGGTCTTCACAATTTTGAAATCTAAAGGCTCCGAAAATCTTCCCCTATTCTCATCCTGAAAAACTGGATAAGCAAGACCCATCTCAGCGTTAACAGCCTTCCATGTTTGAGCATGGAAAGCCCTCCCCGAAACACCCCCACCATACGGCGGTGGGTCCGGAGGATCACATTTCTTGAGCCCCGGTCTATCTTCGTTCCCTTCTCCAGCAGTTAAACTCCCTAGCTGGCGAGACAGCCTCCCAAGCTCCTCCTCCTCATCCTCCTCTTCTTCTGACCCGCTTTCACATGGGGGTGTGCGCAGCGCACTGAGATCTGGATACAAGCGTCTCCTCCCCTGCTTCTCGCTCCGCACGCTCCCATCCTCCCGAGATACCTCACCTTTTGTCAGAGATAATCGTCTCCTCCCCTGTTTCACGCTCCGCACACTCCCATCCTCCTGAGATATCGCACTGCCTGCTGTCTCCGATTTCTCCTCATGTAACTTTTCTAAAACCTCCTGTCCTTTAGCAAGTGCGTCATGACATCTGCCATCTGTGAGGCAACTACGGACTATCTTCCAAAGGGGAATCACCCCACCCTCCAATATGCCCTGCTCACAAGCAAAGTCAAGATCCTTGCCCAATTTATCCCAACAAGGCATAGTAAGGCTGCCCGAATATGCAAACCACGGTGCAGCAACATCTACTTTCTGCAAAAATCTCTGTAAGATACTATGTTTCACTTTCAGGCCTTTGGAACGTAACAGGCCGTCTAGTGCCAGAAGAAGCGGGCTTGAAGATGTGACACCCATGACACAGCAACAGAACAGATACAGAGGACAAAACGAAAGTACACAGAAACAAAAGAAAAGTACACAGTGCAGCTGCAATAAAATATGAGGCTCTCTCTGTCTTTGTAGAGGAGCTGACTCCGCTTTGATTGCGGGTCCCACTAACCGGGACTATCAGGTCCCGCCCACCGGGACTGTCGTGTCCCACCCACGGGGACTGTCGGGTCCCACCCACGGGGACTGTGGGGTCCCACTTACCGGGACTGTTCAGTGCACCACCTCTGACGACTTGCAAGTTTTGATTTTCCCGGGTCTCGGCACCACTTGTCGCGACCCCCTTGCCCGCAAGGAAGACGCAACACCGGGAATCTTCTTACAGCTGTTTATTCAAGCTCTCGAGAGTTCTTCTAATCTCCCAGAAGCCCCTCCCAGCCTTAATAAAGTATCCAAACACCCAATGCGAAGCTGCCACGTGGAGCTTTCTCGTAGGGTGTCAAAGAACCATGTGCCAACTCTCCCAAAGAAGGAGTTGTTTATCACAGACCACCACAAGGCCAGCGCCATCTTGTAATGGCGACCACAGTCCGCAGAAGCGGCTCGCCACATTCTATCAGATTTTTTTTTGTTAAAACACAATACATTTATCCAAATGTTGAAAACTAATCAGGTAATTGGTATAATGCAATTAATATACAAAATTATTTCCATGTGCAATTCTCCAATAGCACATTTAATGATGCACAATTCAGAAAACAATGTTTTGCCAAAGTAATTTTTATTTAACATAAAATGATGGCAGTTAAACTGAATTTTAACTGGACAAGTTTCTCTGGGGGTAAAAATATGTAACATACCCCCTTTTAAAAAATCAGTGTGGTGTATTTTAACAAGATTACCTAAATGGAAACAAATCATTATTTGAACATTTAATTTGACCAAACAAAATATATACTAAGAAACTTAGGGGAAAGCTGATTGCAAGGATTTTTCTATAATGATGAATAAATGGTGCCTCTCATTAGAGATTCACCCTGTAGAAAGGGCCAAAATAAGGACAGAGACTGTGCTACTTTATGACATTTGAATAGAAGGCAGAGAAGTAGCCACAGCAGAATTAAAACTTGAGACAGACTGCAAATCAAAGGTGAAGGGTAAAAAGGAATTAAGAGTAAAGCTCCTAGACCCATGTTACCCAAAAAGCTGGCCAGGCCTTTCAAGGATGTTTATAGCAGCACAATTCACAGTAGCTAAACTGTGGAATCAACCTAGATGCCCTTCAATAGATGAATGGATAAACAAAAATGTGGCATATATACACAATGGAATATTACTCAGCAACAAAAGAGAATAAAATCATGGCATTTGCAGGTAAATGGGTGGAGTTAGAGAAGATAATGCTAAGTGAAGTTAGCCAATCCCAAAAAACCAAATGCTAATGTTTTCTTTGATATAAGGAGGCTGATTCATAGTGGGATAGGGAGAGGGAGCATGGGAGAAATAGACAAACTCTAGATAGGGCACAGGGGTTGGAGGGAAAAGGAGGGGGCATAGGGTTAGAAATGATGGTGGAATGTGATGATCATTATTATCCAAAGTACAGGTATGAAGACACAAAATGGTGTGGATATACTTTGTATACAACTGGAGATATGAAAAATTGTGTTCTCTATGTGTAATAAGAATTGTAATGCGTTCCACTGTCATATATAAATTTAAAAAAAAATAAGAATTCAATGGGAACACAGGTTTATGTGAAGCAAATGATTGGAACTCAGTTTTGGACATTCTGAATTTCTGATATCAACAGCTATCACGGTCTACTTTTTGTCATGAATGTTCTGAGTACTTGTATTAAATAATAAGATTCTCACCACAGTCCCATAAAGAAGATGTGCATGCTGCTTTAGCTGCACTGCTAAAGCATAGCACCATTATTTATCACTCCCATTTTCCAGGTGGGGTCCTAAGAGTGCCACCTCTTTCACCCACTGTCAGTGGGTGAAAGAGGTGGCACTCAAGTCAAGGCAGACTGACTTTAGAGCACTGCCTCTACTTATTACTTCAGTGCAATTTTTGAGAGCTAATGACATTCAAATGGCTCTATCAAAATGATATGAAATAAAATCCATGCTGAAGGCTTGATTTGCACTTTTCCTTTGTCTCTATGCCTAGATTTTCTCTGTGCAAAAGTATGGAATACAAATACATACACTTGTTTACCCACCTTTGAGACTGGTCTGCCTTATTTAATTTTTCTAGCTGAGCTATATTGCTTGAAAATCTTTCAATATGACACACAGATCTTTCACATTTATTCACTCCCTCCCTTTCTTCCTTCCTTTCCTTAGTATGATTTTTCTTAATATACTATATAATAAAATACCAATTAATATTATATTACATATCTACGTATCTAAATTTTAGGTAATTGTTGATCCTTTCTTTTACTAAAAACAATGTATTAGCATTCCCTAAATTAACTGTCATAATTTAAAAGGTAAGGGTTAAATTGTGTTTGCCCTAGACCTGATACTGTATGTCTCCATTTGATGATGATCTAGCAGAAACACAGATTTCTGGTTTCTAACAGTAAGTACACAGCATGATATTCTTTTTTTTTTTATAAATATCTCAGGGCACATTCTATTGTTTCTCAGGCAAAAATGGAAATGAACATAAACTCAAAATAACCTCTGAAAAGTATGTCCTCATTTGGATATAATCACTTAGTTTCTATAATTTATCTTCAGATATTTTCAGTTTACTTTATATGACTGCTAGCTTTATTAGACCAACTCCCAAAACTTCACCCTGGTTTTCTGGGAATTACACACTGCTTCATCATCATCAAAAAAATAAAAAAAAAAATATATATATATATATATATATATATATATATATATATATATATATACCACAGATTTATGATATCTTTGTATGGTATGAAACATATCAGGGTTATATAATTTAAGGCCTAGTAATAGCTAAAATGTTGGCACTAATTCATCATAATTTGGAAATGAAATACCATTGTATTCCGCTTTGAAACCAATAATTATTGTTTTCCATGCTCCAAATAGTCCCAAGTGGGTCAACTCACCACCAAAAGTACTTATTGAATTCCACTCATGGCTGCAATTGGCAACTGTCTTCCCAGGACTATTTATGAGGGATCTGATAAGATGTGAAGTCTTTAGAAGCACATTTATATATGCTGTTCCATTTTTTGTCACAAACAACATCCTCCGACTTGTTGCCAAGGGAGTTTGGCCTAAATATGTGTTTAGCTCACATATCTTGTATTAAAAATATAAATCAATATTTAAGGGAGAGAAAAAATATTTAAAAAAAAACATTTTTGTCTTTTCTGGAAAAAAACAGAAGTCAGGCAAAACCTGGGCCAGAATTTTACATGGCAGCCTTTAGAGAGAACTGAGAATTCATGGTCCTGATGGTTCATTCATCACAGCAACTTCTTTTATATTGTCAATATCAAAGCTATTTATAATAGAGGAATACTTATCTAGAAAGTTCAATCTTAAGAATGAAGGGGTCTTACTATGGTCCACATTCATTTCTTACATTTGATTTAATCTCTTTTCTAGTACCTTTCACCAAAATACATCAACAATGTATACATTCAAGCTCCTTCTTCCCATTCTCTACTGCCATGGTCGGTCACTATGAGAACTTCTATTAACCTTCATCAGCACTTTCATAGATGGCAGAGATTCCAATCTGATCCTACTGCCAAGATGTATAATCCCTTCCAGTGACCTCCCACAAGAGTATCACTGTTATATTTTAAAACCAAATTGTATCAAATCAGTTCCCCCTGAAGTCTTACTTATTCTATTTGCAGAGACACTAACCTTATATTCTCCTATACTCTACTTCCAATCACCAGTGAATTCTCTTCAGCAAATATACAGAATTTGACCTTCTTGCACCTCTTCTCCCCACATCATCTCCTAAGGCTTAATAGCCATCAACAACCCTCTGCTCCTGCTCTTGCCTTGTTATAAACATGTATTATGTCTTCTCTGATCAAAACTGTTTATAGATGTCTTGCCCCTCTACAAAGGAAAGCTCAAATCAACACTAAAGTCTAAAGTCTGCAAGTTCCACAATAAGCTGGTTGACACATCATTTTGACCTTATCTCTCTCTACTCCCACCCCCTCACCCCCACCTACTTTGCTCCAGCTACACTGGCCCCCGTGTGGTTTCTTGAAACATCATTCATTTTCTTACTTCAGGACATTCCTTGACAATTGCTGGGCCATTTCAGTCCTTCACTCATGAATCTCATACTCCTAGTTCACTGTTTTCAGAACCACCTTCCTATTATCTCAGCTTTAGTGTATTTCTTTTCATCTAAGCACTTATTTCCTATCACCATGAGATGGGGATCTAAACCTTGTTCAAGACCCAACACAGGTAGTACCTTTTTAACATTATTTTTCTCAAACTCCTCAGCTAAGCCTAGATCAGAGAGCTCTAAAATCTATTAGCTGTGCAGAGCTGTGTGAAGTCTTTAGTCTCTCTTCCCATTTGCTCATCTGTCAAAGGAGCTAATATACATATCTCCTAGGGCTGTTTTCCTTGGTACAAAATAATATAAATTAGTATTTGCATCATTGAATAACAATAAAATTAAGGCATGATTATTTTTGTTACCTGGGAGTCAACTGCTCCCCCTTTGGTGCTTCCTAGGCAACTTAACATGCATTTATTACAATACTTCAATAATTTTGTTTTAATAGAAGGAATAAGTCCTAATGATTTTTGACACAGTAAAGTGACTATAGCTTACAATAATTTGTTATATATTTTATGAAGAACTACAAGAAAGGAGTTCAAAGTTTCCAAACAAAAAGAAACAATAAGGCAATGGAAATGCTAATTATTCTGATTTGACCTTTGCGCATGCATACACAGATTGGAATGATCACACTATACTGCACAAATATGTACAATGATAATGTGTCAACTAAAAAGACAATACAATTTTAAAAGTCATCTTAGTTGAATTTCTTTCTTAGATAGCTGTCTTTCCTCTTAGAAAATATAACAAGTAAAGACAGGGGTTTTAGTTTGTTTTGAGGAAATAATGGAAAACTGACAGGCCTTTGGCAGACATGTGGACAAAGGAGGGAAAGAAAAAGAGGTTCAGGAGAAAAGCCCACAAAAGAGAGCAACCCGCTGGATGTAGGTTCATGAGAAAGAGCTGTCACATACAAGTCTGTGATTTGAGTCCTTATTAAGTAACAAAATTCTTATATAGATGCAACTAAGGAAAACCAGGAAAGATTACTGGGTTTCTGAGCAGTTTGTTGGACATATTGGCAATGCAGCAGAGGCCACAGCAATGTCTCACAAACTACAACACTGGTGATATAAGACTAGAGCTCAGTAAAGAGAGCTGAAAGAGAAACAGAGATTAGAGAGTCTTTGTATCATGATGAGAATTGAACCACACACTCTACCAAAGTCTCCTTTCAGATAGCATGTCATACACTGCCAAATTTGAAACTGTCTGGGTATTCTACCCAAGGAACAAGGCTCAGTGTACTCCAGATTTCCATATTTGTAAATGGGGAAATCAGTTGTGGTGTCTTCTCACTTCACTTCTATTCTCTGCTTCACATTTTCAAAAGCACTGACTGACAGCATAACTCTGATGCAGCCTTTGCTCTGTGATACTTCTGTTTCTTTTGTGGTATGCTTTCACCATAGATTTAACTGCTGCTTCTCAGTACAAATTCTGTGCCTTTTAAGTATGTATTTCCTCTTCCAGGATTTCATAGAATTCTTTAGAGAAGTTGTTTGAACATTCTTTGATCAGATGATATAAATTAGCATTGTTAGGGGGCTATTTCTTTGCTGAAATGTTTCCTCCACTGAGAACTGGAAGCAACTTGTAGAATTCAGCAACTGAATTCTTTACTGAACATAGTAGCAACACAAGTTTGTATTTTTCTTTTAATCTCTAATATGCCTTAACATGCTTACTTAAACTCTAATATTCCTTAATATGCTTCTTGATCTTAACAGAGTGTGGACAGAAGATTTTAACATAACAGACTGAGAAGCATTAAGATTCCATTGATATTTAAGTGTAAAAGAGTGTGTGTAAAAAAGTGTGTAACTTGGTAATCCCTCAACATTTATTGGGCAATTACTAACTTCCAGGCAAAACTGTTTCATTTACTAAATTGTTTTTGTAATCACATCAGGATTACTCTTTTACTCTAATTTTGGAGATGAAGAACTGAGATTATAAAGGTTACATAACTCACCTGATGCCATACTGCTCCTATCTATGCATTGGAGATGGGATTTGAACTTGGCTCTCTTTTCTCTCCAAAGCTCATACTCCAAAACACTACTGTGCCACCTCAGACAGGGTGGCTTATGTAGAGGTCTTGCTCTCTGCATTATAATTCAATCAACATGGAACTGTGGTCTCAAAGAATTATCTAGTGAGGCTCATTAAAAATTAGACCTCTGGGACACACTTTAGAAATATTATGAGAATCCCCGTTGGAGAGGTGCAGGAATCTGGATTTTTACTAGTGTACCAGCTAACTGTTACACCCATGGTCTTGAACTCCATGTTAGTAGCTGACTGGAATATTTCTCATAAATGATATATTCTAGTTTTAGTCTGGTTTATAAACATGGTATTGTGTATTTGAATATAGTTGGATGGGATATATATGGTGTAAAAACAGTAACAAAAAGGGTAGTGCCATTAAAGCCAAGAAGAATGGATACACACACACACACACAGAGAGAGAGAGAGAGAGAGAGAGAGAGAGAGAGAGAGAGAGAGAGAGAGAGAGAGAACTCTTAACAAAAAAGAATACTGAACAAGAAAGACCACTTTATGGTGGCAAAATATATACAATAAAAAAATTTGTCAATTCAACCATCTTTAATGTGGACAAATAGTTCACTGGCATTAGATCCACATTCACATTAGCATACACCCATTACCAACATCCATCTCCAAAATTTTTGAAATACCACCTTAAAAACTTTTTTCATGTAATGTAAATCTTATAATCAGGACACAAATTTTGAAATAGCAAAAAATTCACAATGAAAAGAACTTTTATTCTTTCTCTATAAAAAATGTATCTATAACTTTTCTTAATGTTAACATCCATCATTTCAAACGATATTTACATTACCAATTCAGTTATTTACAGAAACAGAACCTAACTGGATATAGTCACAAGGTAATCAGAGACACACATTGTATGACAATGAATACAACCTCATTGTATGCCTTTTATGAGAAGGGCCACTGAGCCCATGATCATGTTTTAGGATAACTCTTGCTTTCTGTCACTTCTCAATTCCTGGAGGAATACAATGGTCTGAAAAGACCTCAGATGCATGAAGTGGAATCCTGGAGGTGGAGTTACTAGGACAGGCCTGGAAAAAGGCAGGTTTGCATAGAAATCCTTTACTCTTTGCAAACTAGGTGACCATGAGATCTTGGTCAACTGAGGTTCTTTGAGTCAAGTTTTATTTTCTCTAGAAAATATACTGAACATTGCTGTGTTAGGGTCCCTGTAAGGATGTAATGATCTGACATGTTCTATGTGCAGGTGTGAGGTGCCTCACCTAGTCTCAGCACCCAGAAACACTAGCACAAGGTACCTTTGGCATTTCCATTATCTTATTCATTTTAAAAACTATTTATCCTGGGCCACATATAGTAAACATACTGCAAGTTATGAGAAATAAAATAAAGATAACATAAAGAAAGCAGATGAGTGATCATTATACTACCTAACTGAACAAAAATATCCACTTGAAAATGTAAAATCCTGAAAGAATCAAGGTGGAAATAGAGTTTGCTCCTGCTTGAAGTGTTGGGGATGGTAGATGATAGCCAAAAAAAATTTCTGTGGAATTTCTTAAGTTTTTGTGTGAATTCCTGGAATATCAAGGCATATACAATCTAGCATCCATTCATTTTTTTTTCCATGCCAGGCCTTTGCAATATATATATATATTTTTTCTGTCTGGAGAGAACATGCTGTTCTTCACTGGTTAATCCTCCTATTCACTCTCCAGAGCAGAATTTGAACATTTGTTCATCTAAAAATTTTCTCTGAAATATCCAAATACTGGAGTAGGCTCCCTTCCTTATACTCTGGTAACAGAAAATATTTAAGTGATATTGTACTGGGTTGTATTAGCTAGCTTACTTGTTGACACATCCCACAAAAACTGGAAATTCCCCTAAGAATAGATACTGAATAATTCATCAATATTTCTTGACTATCTAATGCAATGCCTGGTTATGACCAATAAAACATAAATTAAAATGCCGATAAATAATAAGAAAATGAGCATTATACTTATTGACATTTAGGTTCTCAAGAAAATTACTTATTTAACAGGTACTTGATGTCTTCCTTAGGAAATATATGAATGTGTTATCGACTTTGGCAAAATAAGACAATGATGTGCTTATTCTTTGGTTCCCTAAGATATAGTTAACATATTCTCTTTGCAATCCAAAGTCTTTAATGGGATCATTAGAGAAAGGTGATGTCAAAGTAAATATTGTTGTGCCATTAAGGTACCTTGTATTTTCAATGGAAGATAGTCTTCAAAAGCCTCTATTTAGCCTAAACTATAGTTTCAGTCTCAGTTTTAATTCTCTCAAGACTGGATCCAGTGACATGCATTGGTTTCAAAATTTAGTCCAAAACACTTGGGTACCAATCAACAGTCACTTTTTGAACGCCAACTTCATACTTTCACATCAGGAACTGCACCACCCATTTCTTGAGACCCATCATGAATCTGATCCTGTTTTCTCTTTAAAAAATGTCTGTAATATAACATAAAAGACCAATCCCGCACATGTGAATAAAGGACAAGCACACATGACTAACTGCTGAGGGCCATTACCAAGTAGGAAATTTCCTTGCCAGCGTACCCCATGTTAATTTCGCTGTTGACATTGCATGTTAGGTGACCCTGCCCAAGGACGAGGGTGGATCCAGGATTAGGGTGTATCCTGCAGTTTGAGGAAGTATCCCAATCCTTGGGTTTAGGGCGTTCCCGGTTTAAGGCGTTCCCAGTTTAAGACCTTGGATTTTAGGGAAGTTCGATGTTGAGGATTATTGCTGCTGGAATTAGGGCGTTCCTGCTGCCTAAGCTCCTGTTGAACTCTCGTGAGATTCAGAGGGCATTTTGGGAAATAGCCTCGTGGAGTAGGTGAATTGGGTGGCAGCAGAACTGGGATTGCCCCAGAACGTGTGTGGAGGCCGGTGTGAGTTCGGGAATAAAGAATTGCTGTTTTAATCTACAAAGCTGTGTGGTGGCTCGTGATTCTGTGCCCAGCCAAGACTGCGGCAATTACCTGCCTGGGTAAGAATAACAATGGGACATTTTAACAGTGAGGTGTCATACAAACCAGAAAAATGCTTTTGCAAGAAAAACAGTGACTTGGGTCTAAGGGGCAGCGGTGAGGATAGCTGGGTAAGAAGAAGGGGGTGTGATTTCTAAAGAAGCATGGGAAAATGAAAGCACAGGTGTATTAATGTTATAATCATTGGGGAATGAATGGGATAGGACAGAGTTTGTTGTAAATGATTAATTAGAAGGAAAGAGAGATTGTGTTGGTATTTCATAAGATTTAAGCAGATCATTTAGTAATGTTCAGTTAATCTTAGTGGCAGTCAAGACAAAAGATGAGCATCCTTTTATAAGACATAAAGAAGGTATCAGGAATCTTTGTTCAAGACCAACTGGAGACCACCTTCTTTACCATTTGACTCTATCAGAACAGTAAGCTTTGTTATCCTGTTCTGCAAATGTATCTATTTCTAATGTATGTATTCAATTTTGACTTTATAAAAAGTCAACATCAATAAGTATACTCAGATTTGACATTATAAAAACTTTAGGTCTACCAAGAGAGCCAACAATCACAACTTCCTTCTAGAATTTGCAGATTTCAACTGAAAAGTGTTTCTTGATAATTATGAACAAGTGTCCAATAGAAGATCTACTTCAGCTGGAAAACACCTACAAATCAAGACATGAAAAACAAATTTGCAAATGTTTACAACGTGGGCTTCAGAGAATCTTTTTCAATAGACTTTAACAGCTTTATTGAGATATAATTTATAATGGCTGAACCAAAAGTCCTGCTCTTCCCTTCATTTACCTCCATATTCTCACTACAGCACTGTAACACATGGTATATTATTTTGATCATGATAACAGAATTTGTTTTTTGGTGCAGTGGATTGAATCCAGGGGCACATAACCACTAAGCTACATCCTCTTTCCTTTTAACTTTTTATTTTGAGACAGGATCTTTCTCAAAAAAAAATGTGCTTCATATAAAAGACAGATGTTTGCAAGTTGCTTAGGGCTTTGTTAAGTTGCTGAGACTAGAACTCAAATTTATGATCCTCATGCCTCAGCCTCCCAAGTTGTTAGGATTACGGGCATGCACCACTATGCCCAGCACGGTAATAGAACTGTTACTGGCTATAGAAATACCTCTTCATTTGTTTTGAACTGAGGATAATACTATATTTTAAAAACACAAATAGATATATTTTCCCATCATCACTTTCCTTATGCATTTATATCCATGATGATAGAGATAAATATTAAAATGTATATGTATAGTTCTTCCTGAATGTGTATTGTATATTATAAGTTAGAGAGAGGAAGAGAATAAATGAGACAGGTATACATAGAGATTATTTATATAGATAGCTTACCTATATCTTATTACATGTAATATAGGTAGAAAAATTAAGAACCATTAGAAACTAGAAAGCTGTTATTTTCCCCTGATTTAAAAACACTTTGATGATTTTCAAAATCCTAAAGTGATAATTTAAGATGCCTTACTTGAGGCATTCTCTGGCATGTTCCCCAGAAAAATAGAGAAGTTTGGGGGTAAAATCATCACGATTTTCAAATCTATTTGTTCTCAGAACTCTATATAGATTCATTTCATTTTCTATATCTAAAATAATAATGACAACTTTCAGAATCATTATTTCTTCTTGACCAGCCTTTCTAAAGATTTTTAAAAGGTAGAATGTGATCTATTGGTGCTGAAATACTGCATCAGCTTTTAACAAAAGAGCCAAGACTGCAGTGCTGCTATTTTATTGCCCACGACGTATGGTTTCCAGTTGAGCATCCCATTAACCTTAGAGTGCAATGATATCATTTTAATTATATAAATTGAAATGGCAATGTATAATACCTATATCATGTAAAAATGGATTCACTTTATGTGAAAGTGTCTAAACTATCTTTCACTATGAAGCAATAAATATGCTTTAGATGGCAAACCTGCCTGTAAATTTAATTACTGGTAATTTTATTTTCCTCCACAGTTTAACCTCTCTTAGAGTCTGACCAGGAATATCATAAATCTGTATTTCCATCGACTACTTTGGAAACTACTCAGTAACAGTATATGAGTATTTGACCAGATTTTAACTTTAGAAAAGGAAAGAAATATAACTGTGGATGTGAAATAATTGTGCAAACCTGTACGTGTCATCTCAGGGTAAATTTCTGATCTCAAAAAGTTTACTGAATAAAAGTCTTTATGTTAAACTATCTAATCAAATAACACATCTCATGGAAGAAATGATTTTTATGTATTTGAAGATCCAAATAACTGAGTATGGGTAAGGAAAAAAATGAGTTTCACATAACAGATGTTTGCCAATTCAAGAGAAAGAACAAACTCATGTTCAGAATAACTGGGCATCAAAGAGTACCTATGGGCCATAGGGCAAGGGACTCAGCAAGACTGGGAGTAGTTTGGAGGCCCAAGAGAGGTGTTTGCCATTATGCTTTCTATCTTTCTTTAGAATTCCTTACAGCATAGCTATGTCCAAAGGGAGCAAAAGAGAAGTCGGGTTACAAGGGCTGAAAGTCAGTGCATTTCAACATTAATTCAGTGTGGCATACACATGGTGAAAATGATCATATGCCTTCCTGTGGACAGACAAGAGACTACAGCATAGGTTTAAGGGCCATGTCACTCAAACTTGCATGTCTGGATCCACATCTGGGCTCTGCCTTGTACTGGCTTTGTGGTTTGGGCAAGCAATCCAATCTCTCTAAACCTTTAATCCTTTCTTTGTAAAATGGCAATGATATGATCATTGATCTCAGAACCAACCTATTGTTTGGATAGAATTTGTGTAGTACTTTGTAGAATAAATGCCATATATATGCTAGACCTGCCATAGTGGTGTGCAATTCACCATGATTCTTCCAAATTTTGAGTGAACTTGAGGGCTTGATCTTTGTCTTAATCATCTAACAGTTTTATCCTGGATGCTCCATTTATTAGCTCTATGACCTTAAGTCTTTTTTTAATCATCTCTAAGCTTCAATTTCCCAATCTATAAATTAAGACTAACATTTGGAGCACATTTCATAGGGCTGTTGGGAAATTTAGATGAGATATTCAGTGCAGGGTCTCATCTATATTAATAACAGTCAGTAAATGCTACATATTATCATTTTAATATATACATATACACCAACAAGCAGGGTTTTGGAAGATGTATTACTACTTAGGCAAAACTTCAGCACAATAATTATATCAATCAAAGTACAATTTAGGATAAGTGAGAAGAGGCATTTTTATGGTTAAATATAGTATTTGTGAATTATATTGCTGTCAATCTCAATAAATACTAAAAAACAATTCCAGCAAGCTCTGAGATATATTAAGATACATTTTAAATTCGGGAAATTTAAATTCATCATATACAGTTTCTGAATTACAAAGGAGCATAAAAGGTTCATAACCCATATCCGGAGTTCTGAATGCAGAAGCCATTTTGTAATTTTTAAAAGGCAGTTTTAAGCTAATGTTTCCATTAAATGTATGAATCACCCTTGATTATGCAGCTAGCAAACATTTTGAGGGGATCCAAAGTCACATTTTCATATCATGATTTCTGAATTTTATACAAACAAAAGTTCTCCACAGATATAAAATATGAAAGGCAACTTCTAGTTTTAAATTTGGTGAGCTAGCACAGGTAGGCCCATGAAGATGGAGGTCACGGGGATGCGCACCCCATAACTACATCAACCCCATTGTCAGCTTTACCAGGGATGCAGACTGCTCCCAGTGCAGGCTATGGCTCTCCCAAGCACACTGTGTTGACAGAGCAGAAAGGAAACTGACACACTGCAGAGAGCATTACACCTGATACAGGAAGTAAAGAAATGATTAAGAGCTGTGTTGAAGTAAGAAAGAAAAGGTGAAAAAAGAAGAGATCAAAGAGGGACAAGTGGTGGGGGGGCATGACAGGAGAGACTACAGAGGAAGAGAATATGAAGAAAAAATGATAGGAAATACAGGGCTTACAACCAGTAAGAGCATCTTCTAAAGAAGGAAAAATTGGAGCTGAAGAATTTTTAAACAGCTCAGTTTAAAATTCAGTTCACTCCTTTTATATATTGAGTAGGAACATGTTTCTACTCTGATATTATTCTAATAGTTTTGCAAAGATTACAGACTTATAATGCACAACACCAAGAAGGAGATACTGTTATCTCTAACTCAAAGAGGAAACAGAGGCTTACAAAGATGAGGAAAATTGCTCGGAGCATTTCACAGGACTGATGGGACAGCAGCAGATGGAATAATATCCCTGCCCTTAGGATTCTAAGTCTAAATGACACAGGGTGAATTTGTTCTGGGACTATATAGACGCTTGTAGTTTGCAAAAGAAAAAAGTAAAAATTCCAAAAATATGCATGTTTTACACACTATTCACAAAGCTATCCATTCTGTACTGCTTAATTATCTGTAAAACAGAAAGTTTTGAGATTAGACTATGTCATCAATTCTACCTTGACCATGTCAGTTTATACCATTTCAATGAGACAAAATTTACCACTTACAATGTCGCTCAAATGCTTTGTTTTTGTGCCAGTTGTCAATGGGTATTTTAACCCATCATACTTTACTGAATCTCTTTTAATAATGTGCGTCATGGCATTTCACAGTTTGAGTTGATGGAGAACTGCACTCCAGTACCACCATCCCTTCCATTTGCTTAAAACTCTATTTGGATGCCAGAATAAAACCAGACACAATTTTGCTGTGTAAGTCAATCTACTGGCCACCGAATCAATTCTGCCCAATAATTGTTCCAAAAACGCACTTAAATCAATTTGCTACAAAGGTAGTGCATAAAATGATCTATGCACAAACTATACTTAGCCATTCTACACAGATAATTAACCCTGGCAGATTGAAGGTTCACATTTGAGCGCAGGCCTCAGTTTCAGGACACCGTTGTAAGACATATCCATTGATAAAATAATTCCAGTGCACACATGTCATTTATGTGGATAATACTAGGAAGTTAAGCTCCAAAGTATGAATATCTTTCATTTTACATGATTTTAGAAAACTTTATATACCTTTACAGAATTCAACAGATTCTTTTTCTGGCATGTTAGCATCTCTTTTAGTTGCATTAATGAAACAAAAGCGCCATGTGTAAAGGAAATAGTGTCTAAATTGACTGAATTTTTTTAAAGCCAGTGGGTTAATTCCAAGGAAAGCACCACCTTAACAATGAGGGACAAATGCAGAGTTTTTATTTAACCCCGCAGAGAATGTCACACTCACCCCACCAGTAAGTGGGATTGAGTGACAGCTATCCACTCCGGAAGAAATGCAGTAGGAATATATGAACATGCAGAACTGTCAAGAGGACACTGGAGCCAGAACTCCGGAGTTCTCACGGACTGTCCCTGACTTGGGCTGCTGGGGTTTACAATGTCAAAGATGAATAAAATACTTTGGGGGGATTTTAAGCAGTATGTGTCTGATACACACCCATGGACTTGCATATTTCAAAGTATTTGATCTTTTGGAGCATTTTGACTCACAGAGAAGCTGGCTAAAATCAGGAGAGAGTGAAAAATAAATCCTATGTATAGTACCTATAGTTAAAATTAGCATAAAATCAGTCAAAGTTTTCCTCCATCAGAAATACAGGTAGGTGATGATTTTCAGTAAAGTAATCTTTACAATTCAGATACTGTTTCCTCCCTTTGGAGTGATGCATATATTCTGTGGCAAGAGGTGAGGGGAAAAGATGAGAAAAATTATGTCATTTGCAGGAAAATACATGGAACTAAAGAGCATCATGTTAAATGTTAAGCAAAATAAGCTAGAGTTCAAGAGAATGTGTTGCATGTTTTCTTTCACAAGAGGAAGCTAGAGCAAGAGAAAAAAAAGAATAGCATGAAAATAGAAGGAAAATCAGTGGGATAGAGGAAAGAGATCTAGGGTGGGAAGAGAGGAGGGTAAGGGGTCTTATTGGTTAACAAAATTGATCTGATTACATTATTTGTATGCACATGTCTTAATGTCATATTGGATCTCATTATTACATTACATATGATAATTATGCACCACTAATATTTTGAAGTACAAAATTACATAAATTAACAGTGTATTTAATATCAATAAACTAGTGCATTATTAGTCAAAAGTACAAATTAGGAAATTAGTATATTTCTTTTTTAAAGTTTTTATTTGTTTTAATTAGTTATACATGGCAGTAGAATGCATTTATGCACTTTGATATATCATACATAGATGGGATATAATTTCTCATTTTTCTGAGTGTACATGTTCACATATATACATAAAGTAATAATGTGGTTTCTTTCTACTATCCTTCCTATCCCCACATACCCTCCCCTCCCCTCCCTTCACTTCCTTCTACCTAATCTAAGGTAACTCTATTCTTCTCTAGTGCCCATGCCCCATGGTGAATTAGCATCTGCATATTATAGAAAATATTTGGTCTTTGATTTTGGGGGATTGGCTTATTTTGCTTAGCATCATATTCTTCAACTCCATCCATGTAGTGGCAAATGCCATAATTTCATTCTTCTTTAAAGTTGAGTAATATTCCTTTGAAAATATATGCCATATTTTTTTATCCATTCATGTATTGAAGGACACCTAGACTGGTTCCATACTTTAGCTATTGTGAATTCAGCTGCTATAAGCATTGACATGGTTGCATTAGTGTAGTATGCTGATTTTGAGTTCTTTGGGTATAAACAAAGGAGAGGGATAGCTGGGTCAAGTGGTGGTTCCATTCCAAGTTGTCTGAGGAATCTTTCTTAAGCCCCTCAGAAAGAAAATGATGGCAAGTTAAGAAGAAAAACAGACAGACCCATGGACTTTCAATACTCCAAGTGTGACTGTGGATAGATTCTTGAGAAAAGCCCAGCCTATCAAAATTTCCATTTCTTTGGACTACTTTTGTCTCCTTCAGATTCACTCTTAATATCTTCTCTTCAGAGAAGATCTATTGGTTCCTCTAACACTCCTTCCCATTTTTTCTTTCTCCTTAAATATTGTGTGAGTAAAGTTGTTGAGAAACCTCCAATGATCCTCCCTTTTCTGTCATTGCAAAACAATGACCTGTACATTTATTTTCTTTTTTACCTCCCATAAATTACTTTTTCTTTTATATTCATTCTTTTTAGATGTACATAGCATTAGGATTCATTTGACATAATTATAAAAACAAGCAATATATTTTGCTTTAATTTAGTCCCCAGTATCTTCCCTCTCCCTTCCCTCCTGCTTTCTTCCTTCCACCCTAGTGATCTTTTTGCTATTAGCTTTTAGATTTTTTTTCATAATTCAGAAAGCACTAATTATGAATATATAGGGGTATAGTCACATATGAAACAGGAAAGTTAGGTCACATTCATCTGCTGTTCTTCCCTTCTCCCATCCCTTCTCCCTCCCCCTTGGTCTCCTTCTTCTAGTCCAGGGATCCTTATTCTATTTTGAGGGAATCCCCTTCCAACTTTTCCATTTCACTCTTTCTCTCTCTCCTTAACCCCTTTTTTGAACTAGTTTCCACAAATTAGAGAAAACATTCAACCTTTGTTTTTCTGAGTCTGATTTCTTTTACTTAGCATGATAGTCCAGTTCCACCCATTTACCAGCAAATGCCATAATTTCATTCTTCCTCATGGCTGAGTAACACTCCATTGTGTATATAAGCCACATTTTAAAAATCTGTTACTTGTTGAAGGACACCTTCTTTGGTTCAATAGTTTGGCTATCATGAATTGTGCTACTAAGAACCTTGATGTGGCTGTATGTGCATAGTATGCTGATTTAGATCTTTTGGATATATACCAAAGAATAAGATAACTGGATCATATGGTCAACATTTCTTGTTCTGTTCTTTGTATTGTTGATAATTGCTATTCTGACTGGGGTAAGATGAAATCTCAATGTAGTTTTGATTTTCATTTCCCTAATGGTGAGAGATGTAAAAAATGTTTTCCTCTATTATTGATCCTTTGTATTTATTCTTTTGAGAAATATTTGTTTAGTTCTTTTGCCTATTCATTGATTAAGTTATTTGGTTTTTATTTTGTTTTGTTGGTGTTGGTGTTAAGTTTTTTGAGTTCTTTATATATTCTGGATATTAATGCTCTATCTGAAGAGCAGGTACAAAGGTTTTCTTCCATTTAATGGCACCTCTTTTCATGCTATTGTCTCCTTTGCTGTGAAGAATCTTTTTTAATTTGATAACAACCCATTTATTATTTTTTTCATTTATTTATTGGGTTTTAGGGGACTTGTTAATGAAGTTGGTCCCTGTGCCAACATATTGGGTGTGGGGCCTATATTTTTGTCTAGCATTTGCAGAGTTTCAGGTCTAATTCCTAGGATTTTGATCCATTTTGAGTTGACTTTTGAATATGAATTTCCAGATTTCCCAGCACCATTTGTTGAAAAGGCTATCTTTTCTCTAATGACTTGTTTTAATAACTTTGTTTAGTATCAAATAATTGTATTTATGTGGGTTTATCTCCGTGAATCTCTTCTATTCAATTGGTCTTAATGTCTGTTTTGGTGTCAGTACTATACTGTTTTTTGTTACTATAGCTTTGTAGTACAATTTCAGGTGTGCTATTGTGATGCCTCCAGCATTGTTCTTTTTGCTCAGCTTTGCTTTGGCTATTCTGTTTCTCTTATTTTTCAAATGACTTTTAGAATTGCTTTTTCTAGTTCTTTGAGAAATGTCATTGGTATATTGCTGGAAATTGCAGTGATAGAATTAATATTGTACATTGATTTTAAAGTGTTTAAGTATGTGGGAGTGTGGGGGACTTTTCAGGTTTTACCTTTTTTTATGAAAAGTTGTTTATTAACCTTGCAATGTTGCACCCTTCTCTAACTCCCTTTTCTGCAAAAGAGGTCACTGATTGTCTTTGGTAGCTGATTTCAACCTGTTTCCTTCTAAGAACATGTGACATCACATTCTTCTATGAGACTTTCTTACTGACCTATTACCTTCATTTGTTTTTCCCCCAATCAAGAAAGGACTCTTGTATTTGAATTAAAACAATGCATATCAGGAAAAACTTACACAGACTTTTAAACATGGAGGTTTTGAAAAAAAAAGGTACTTTACCTGTCATAACTCAGGATACACCACACGTCTGAACACTTGGGAGCCTCATGGCAGTTTCTGACTTCCTCTTTCATAATGATGGTCACATCTGCTTGACCCCTTCTCCCTTGCTCACCAGGTGCATGAATTCCTCCTGTCTGTCCTGGTCACAGACTATTTCCTCCCCCATACAACAAGGAAAACTTTTGGGCTTTGAAAAAGTTTTGCCAAAGACTTAGGGGTATTCATGAATACCCCTGGGAGGGCAGAATCACAGATACTGTGTGACTAACAGGGAAAGGGAGCTGATGTCTATCCACAGAATGGCCTTCCAGAGAACACTTCTCTCTTCTTCAAGCCTTTCCCATTAGGCAAGACTTACCAGGGCCAGGATTGTCCCTGTATAACAGATTCCAAGAGTCTGTTCCTAACTTTCTGTGCTTCTTTTGTTCTGGGAAAATGTCAACCATAAATCAGATCAATACTATAATTTATAAGATAATTTCATCTACATTATTCCATTTGCTACAACAAAGAGAAGTTGAGTGTAGATTGGATTTTCTGAATATCATCTATTTTGGTAGAGTTGCCTGTTTGTTCTCAGTATGTATGGTTAATAATGTGATTTGCTGGTCTTGAATTTAGGATTGTAGCATTATGCATCTGAAATTTATCTCTTTGGACAGATAAATAAGCAGAGGGTTCTTTCTGATGCAGCTCTTTATTTTAAAAGATGACTATTTTCTTTTATCTTTTTTTTTTAATTTGCAGCATTGAAATTGTAAGGTCCATGCTTTTAAAAGCTGCCACATTAATTTTGCATAGTAAGGAAAGAGATAACTGAATGGTTGGTCTCGAATATTAATTTCTGGCTTTTCTTGGCTAAAGATTTACTGGAAATCCTAGATACAATTTCAAACAGTCTCCCCAAACTTCTCCTAGTATTGCTGCTTCACTCTTTCTTCTTCACTACCCATCGCTTGAGAAATGGTGGTTCCTCATCACTTACTCCCTAATTCCAAGCGGAAACGGCATTCAGGGCTGATGGGAACCATTAGTGTGATACATAAGCACACAATGGAAAGTGATCTTACCTTTCTTGCAAAGCAGAATTATCTGTACTGCCATGTAAAAACCAGAAGAAGCCAAGCTTGAGGCTGAGCTACGTTGCTAACAATACCCAGCTTTCCCTCAACTGCTTGCCTCCAGAGATAGGTTGTTTTAAGTGGGCAAACCACTGAGAAAATTCTTATCTGACAACTGTCTTCCAAGAAGGGTCAAAGGAATTAACCCATAGTTAAGGAGGCAAGGGTGTGCTTAAGTGCTTTAAGCACACAGACAGTTGTGCAAAGAGATTTGAGCAGCTGGTTTCCATCTCTAATGGAGAATGAATGAGAGGAAATGGAACAATGTTACGGTAAAAGAAAGAGGTCTCTGTAACAGTTATTAGCATCCACTGTGGCTTAGGGCCTTGCATATTTTGTCTCACGTAGCCCACTTGATATCTTAAGGGAACTCTTGAGAAACTATTAGAAAGTCACAATATTCATCTGAAGTTGCAAAAATAGTAGATCTTGCATTTGAGTAGAATTTTAGAGAATCAAAACTTCCTTCCTACTACAGCAGCAACTCTTATATTTTATGAGACAAAAGGGAACTTAGAACCCTTGGAAAATCTTATGAAATCTGTGGACCTATTCCTGGAAAAATATACATGTACACACGCCCAAGATCACACACAAGTTTTTATCTAGTGCCTGAAGTACTGAGCCCTAATAAATCCCCTGCATCAAAGCATGCTGAGGCTCAAGGAATAAGAGCAAAACCCAAGCCTGGCTACAGCCTGAAAACAAGACCCTGGAGATGAGACAATGATGTCTAAAGGAGAGATGAAGACATAAGTCCCTTTCAGTTTTCTGACTCACCACACATTCTTTAAACATTTTCTTTAGCAGGCATTCCTGTATTTCTTACTTGTGGAAAACGTATTTAATTTTAAAAGATTCTCTGCAATATCTTTTAAAATGGATCCAAATTCATAATACCAGTAGCAAATTCTTGAAAATATGCTGCTTGGGTAAGAAATATTTCCTTTTAGATAATACATTAATAGAAACGCAAGGTTCTAGAAAGAGTAGTCTTCAAGCACATTGAATTACTGAAGCAGAAACCCATTTATCATTTTAATAGCAGATAACTTAATAACAGGGTTGGGTACAGAGCTCTCTGAATTAATGACCAGGAGAGGGGCAAGGAGAATGGCAGAAATTCACATGACTGTTAGCAGGACAGAGCCGCAGTGGTGGAGCCCGTCCTATGGGGTCACCCCAAGGAGGTTCCAGTCCATGTGTGAACTTTCAAGATGGCATCTTTTTTCTTTCTTTCTTTCTTTTCATTTTTTCTTTCTTCCTTTCTATCTTTCTTTCTTTTTTTGTTTTTTGTATCCAAATACAAAAATCTCGCTATTGTGAATATGTTGAGAGTATGGGTTAGGGTGCCTAGACAGAAAGCAATCATGCCTCAATCTATGTAACAGAGACAAAGGCAATTGTGAGCCCAGGTAGAGGTGAGCAGCCTGGGGAGTCAGAGAGTGCTAAGGAGTAGGTGCACCTGGTGAGTGAATGGGGATCAGAATGCAGCAGAACACCAGGCGAGAATTGAGAAATTAGCAAGCCAAGACATTTTAAAGACCTGTGCTCTATAAAATGAAATTCTGAAAGCTGGATAATATAGGGCATATCTGTAATCCCAGTGACTCCAGAGGCTGAAGCTGGAAGATGGCAAATTTAAGGCCAATCTTAGGAAGGCCCTAAGCAACTTAGTAAGATCTCATATCAAAATTTAAAAAATAAATAAATAAATTTCAACTAAAAATGATAAAAAGGATTGGGGATGTAGCTTAGTGGTAAAGAGCCCCTGGGTTCAATCCCTAGCACCAAAAGGAAAAAAAAAGATATTAACAAAGAAGTACCATGTTATTAAAAGTAAGTAATAAAAATAGCAAGATCAATAGCAAGCATGTATTGCACTGGTTCTGAAATGGTCCACTCACAGCTACAATGTGGCTAATTCTAAAAGAATACTATAATGTGGCCACAATATTCTGCCTTTGTAGCTGAGGAACTCTACCATAAGTGGGTTTGATCCTGGAGCCAGGCAACAAGGAATTCCTCCCAGCAGAGCTATCACAACTACAATCAAACCCACAAGACATTACAGCTTGAACGTGCTGAAGTTGACTTTTTTCTTTTCCCTAAAGCAACATTTAGGGAAAAAATAATAACAGGAGAATAAAAATAAAACAAGATAACATTCTCACATACTTAGGATCTGAATTTTCAGCTGTGCCCTCAACAAATCCTCCCTGGGTGAGACTCCTGTCTTTTCCCTGTGCCACAGTGCCGATGGTCAACAGTGGTTCACTCAAGCTTCCCCATCTATGCTTGGCCTTCTAAATCTAGGAAAATAAGTGTGTCTTGAAATGTCTTCATTAGATGGGAGGGAGAACTTTTCTCCCCTTCCCCTTCCCCACTGGTATGTATAAGCCTAACAGGAATCATGGCCTGGAGACCCTCATCTCCAGGGACGGTATTCTCCACGCACACATCACCATACACCTGTTCCAACATGTGCTTAGCTGGTGTTCCTTTTCTCCTTTATAGGCGAATGATACCAAAAATCCCACAGACTCTTGGGTCCAGACTTTCACATTTTGATTCTTTTGTCCACCTCAAATCTCTGCCTTTGACTCCAGCTTCTCTTGCCACACTGAGTTCTTTAGCTCATTCTCACACCTTGTTCCTCTTCTCTAGGGAAACAGTTTCAGGATAGGACTCCTTCAGGGTTAGTATGACTTCCGTTTTTCTGAAACATTCCAGGATAACTCCTAAAATCAACACTTCTGGCACTTAAGATGTAATAAGTATTCAACATATAGTTGGTAATCATGATTATGGAGTCATTCACAGTCAAGTTTGAACTACATTTTTAAGGTTTTTTTTTTTAATTTTATTTTTTAAGATTTGTTCCTTCTCTGCCAATAGCTGATGACATGATACTCCAGTTATGGCTCAATAAACCTGTGATGAATGAATGAATGAATGATACTCTTCAGTGCCTTGAGCTAAAAGTTATCTGCTTAGGTCAAAATGCATTTAAAGTTTATGAGGAAATATATCATTTCCATGCCTTGTCCCCTAAAGCACCAATCTTTTGAACTTTCAGTCCCTAGGATTCTGTCCTCTCGAAATACTTTAAGCCTGCTAAAAGAAAGGAACTATTTCTCATGTGGAAATAGATTAAATCCAATCTGTTTGTGTCTGCACTCAGTAAAATGTACATCAAAATATCAGTAGCATTTTTATAAAAGACTAAAGTGAATCCTTTCTACCCTACCCAACACTTCATCTTTTAGTAAAAGACTTTCTAATCACCGAAGCTGTGTGTGCATGCACGAAAAATGTGAGCAGTATCCTCTGAAAATGTCACTGCATTCTCTGATATGTTACTGTAAAGAATTGGGGAGATTTCCCAGACATAACATGACCTATGAGAAACAAAATCCTTTTCAATTCATGTGACTTATTCTTGTTACTTTTAAGCTACCAGAGCAAGGAAAAGTAGCCTTTTTCTATTTCAATATACCATCCGCAAAAGTTTCAGTTCCATTTATTTTCCTTCGTTCGTTGTCTCTCTCATCTGAAAAGACCTCAATCTATAACAGATCTAAACACTCCCTATAAAAATATCAAGCAGATATGAAACTTCAGCTATCATTTCCATCAAAAGGAAAATTCCATAGGGTGTGCTGGCAATATAGCAACCCTTCTAATTTTTCTTCTTTACTCTCAAGATAGAGCTCATGCTGAACAAGAAAGTGCTGCTTCCTGTCTATGACCTCTCTAACTCATCCCCTTTGCACAGAGCAACTTTATAAAATGCAAATGTGATCAGCTGGTTCCTGCAATGCAGAGCTCCCACATTCTGCAAAGTGCCATTCTGCTGCTTTTGTGGTTTCACACTACAGCCTCAACCATGTCCCACTTTCCATGGTGGAATGAATGCCCCCTCTCCTCACCCTCTGTCCCCCACATTTGGAAAGTGCCTTAGTCCTCACCACCCTCCCTGCACACATTCTTTCTCCAATGAGGAAAAGCCACTGATTCATCAGCACTCATTGAACTCAATTTGCCTTTGCTCAACCTTTCACTCCCTGACCCCCTCTGTAGCATTTGTATTTTTCTTCTGATCTGGAAGGAATTTATGAAAAACTTGATTAAATCACTTACTTTGATTTAATGTAATTATATTCTTGTTTTATTATAATGATTTTAAAAAATATATGCTGGGTTCTCATTGCAGCTTGTAAGTTACTCTCCTGAAGGCTAACCCTAAGGGCAATGTCATCCTTAACTCAGAAAGACAGAGAGGTACCACCACCACAACAAAGGTGTTGGTAAATCACACAAAATCCATCTCTCTCTGTGTCTCTGTGTGTCTCTCTCTCTCTCTCTCTCTTACACACACACACATACACACACAGATCTAAACACTGATCACAGGTTTTCATCAGCCCCAGATTGAGGGAGCATTCAAAGTAATTATTAAAATTATACTGTCTATTAAACAATTTTCTGTTTATGAAGGTTTTTTTTTTCCACCTGTAGGCTTCAGTTATTTTTAATTTATCCTATGGAGGCCCTGGGTAAAAAGTCTAGGTAACATAAATATATTTGAATTGGGGGTTGTTGGTGTAATTTTAATTACAGTGAGGATCTTGTGCTCAGAATGGGCAGAGAAGCTATAATGCTTTGTAGAGGCCTACTTCTGTTTGTGCTAAATTCATCACTTGTGAATATGTTAAAAATTGTCCCAGAACCACTCCCAAATAATAAGATACAATCATATTTGTGTAACCGTGTATCTAAAAAGAAATGAAAACTATCCCAATATCAGCATACATGCCATTTTACAAATAAATTTATTTCATATCAAATCATCGTAGCAAAGGAAAATGTTAGAACTTTAAAATCATTAAGGTTCTGCACTGGTATGAGAAAAAGGCAACTTCCAACTCAGAGGTGATTTTGTTCTAAGAATTCGGTTAAACAGATGAGATGATTTCAGCAAATTTGGAGCTGTCTTTTTTAGTCTTTGTTTTGTTTCCTATTGCCCATACATCAGCATTTTTTCAGCTGTATATATCAACTGCAGTTCACGGTATACTATGCTATTTACAGACCTGCAGCAGTCAACATCTGTAGAAAGGTTTCAGAAATTGATTTAAAGTCTGCAATATAAGCATATCCAACCCTGATAGTACACAAGACCATATATCTTCCTGCGGAGACTGACATGTGGTCCCTACTCTGACCAGTGATAATGCATCCTTGCCAAACCCAGATGCAGCTTTAACTCCAGGGAGATGCAACCTAATGATGGATCGGCAGAACTCAATCGTGCTAATGTTTGTATTTGGAAACTCTACAGTGTAGTATTGACAAGACTTTTTTTTTTTCATTTTTACTACCATGTTTCTTCAAGTATATCAAGATGTTCTGCCAGGATGACAAGCATATGATCAAATTTAATGGTATATAAAGAGATGGCAGACTGCTTTCCAAAGCAAAATTTCACCATTGGAACTTTCAATAATTAATTGCACGTCTGGCAATGCCACTAAAAATTAAATTAAATGGTGGAACTATTTCATTAGAAGGCTTTGGCAAAATAAGCCTAATAGATGTAAAACTTTATATAATTAAAAATGGCAAGTGATCTGCTTCTGGATGCTTTTAAGTCATAAGTCTTCACTTTATGATGTATTTCTCTTCTGCTACATGGTGACTTCCTCAAAGGCAGGGGCTGAATTCTATCTATAGTTCCTAACAGAGCCCTCAGCACAAGGTCGGCACTTGATATACATTACTTTTTTTTTTTTTTTTTTTTTGGTGCTGGTGATTGAACCCAGAGCCTTGTGCATGCGAAGCAAGCACTCTACCAACGGAACTATATCCCCAGCCCCTTGAAACACATTATTAAACTCATGTTGAATTCAGACATGAGTTCATTGTGAGCTCTGGGGTCTAGGTGTGAATCCAAGCCCTACTGTGAACAAAGAAAAGACTCCTATGGATGGGATAGTATCCCCCCTCCCCCATTCACATGTGCACATGCTGACTTCAAGTACCTTAAAAAAATGAGCCTTATTTGGAAATAGAGTCTTCACAAAGTAGAATAAACAAGTTAAATAACTTTTAAATTGAAATATGTTCATTAGGATAGACCCTGATATAATATGGTGTTCTTATGAAAGGGATAAACTGGACACAGAGATAGATACCAAAGAGAGAATTTCATTATGAAGATTAAAGCAGAAATCAGAATGTCTCCTCTATATGCCAAGGGACACCAAAGACCACAAGCAAAACACAAGCACCAAGGAGAGAGGCATGGGGTAATTCTCTTTCCAGACTCTCAGAAGGACCCAACACTACCAGCATCTTGACCTTGAACTTCTAGCTTCTAGAAATTAGGTCAGTGAACTTCTATTGCTTAAGCTACTTATTTCATCATATTCTGTTTTGGTGGCCTTGGCAATCTAATATAATGGCTTAGAACAAGTTATGTTGTGTCTTTGAGCCTTGCCTTTAAGATAGACCTAATACATTAACTATGACTACAATGTAGTGAATGCACAATAAATGCAAGCCTTAGAAACAACCAAGAAAAAAAATACATCCAGCAAGTATTTCTAAAGCCTCTGTAATGTGCAAATCCCTCCTCTAGTTTCTGGGTAAGTAGCTGATGAGAAGATACTGGCAAAAGCAGATAGATAAAAAACGGAGTACATCATATGATCAGAAAGTATGGAGAAAAGCAAAACAGGGAAGAAGAATATGAAGTAAGGATTTGAAGGAATGATATTTTTACAGGATTATTATTACTGATACCATCAAGAAAAACATAAAAGCTATACAACACATGAAAAGGGCAGTGAGTCATTCTGAGAATGACTATATTCCTGACAGAATAGCAAGTGCAAAGGTCCTGTGTTGGAAATATTCCTGACATATTGTGATGAAAGGAAGAAGGCAGGTGGTGATGAGCAGAGCAAATGAATAACAGCAGTAAATAACCTCAGAGATGAAGTCAGAGAGACTGTGGGAGACAAGATAAGGCAGGAGTTGGTGTTGGACCCCCTGGGCTCCTTAGAGGACATGGCAAGATTATGAGCAAAGCCGGTGAGGTGACTTAATCTAATTTATGTTTTAAACAGAATCACTTTTACTGTTAGAAGAACCATAGAAAATGAGATAAAAGAAGAGAAAGACTAGTAAAAGTTGTCCTCCAAACCATGTAAATGTTGTAGGTAGCATGGACCAGGCAATGGTGAGAAGTGGTAAGATTCTGGATGTGATTTGAAGGTAGAGCTGATAGGATTTGCTTCAGGATTAAATATGGGGTGTGAGATAAAGAGAAAAGCCAGAGTAACTCCTCATTTTTTGACCTGTGCAAGTAAGAGTTTTTATTTCTGAGAAGGAAAATTTATAAGAGAGGTCAGTTTTGGGGACTGATCAGGAACACAGTTTTGTACATGTTAAGATGAAAATTCTGCCTAGAAGACATCCAAATGGATGGAAGGCAGGCAATGGAATATGAGTCTGGGTTTTAGAAAGCAGGTCCTGCCTAGGGATATAAATTTGGAAGTCATTACAGAATTTAAATTTGAGAGGCTGTATGAGATCACTAAGTGAATAAGACAAAAATGTTAACATTTAATAAGCACTGACTACATTCCAGGCAATTTTTCTAAATGTTTTGCATACGTGATCTCATTAATCCTTATAAGGTGAGTCAACCATTTGCATTTCTCATACCATTTCATTTTTCAGACTTCACTCAGTTTTTCTAAGGAAGCTGTGTGTGTTTTACCAATTCAGTATTGGTGGCCATGTCCACACAGTGTGACAAAATTATTTTGCATTTAAACCAGAAGCCTCCCAACTTATTCTGTAAAAGACCTTACAATAAATATTTTAGGCTTTATAGGCATACAGTCTCCATAGCAACCACTCTACTTTTGAAACTTGAAAGCAGCCATAAACTCCACATAAACAAATGGGTGTGGCTGTGTTCCAAAGAAACTGTATTTGCAAAGCCAGGCAAAATACAGAATTTTGCATGTAAGCTATAGTTTGCAGTCCCCAAACTGAAGTAAGTGATTTGATTTAATTTGCTATTTCATTGTTGATAAAATCAGAAAACATATATTCAGAAAAGAATTAAAATGTTTTCTAGTGAGCAAGCCACTCTCAATATTGAGGTAGATGCTTTCAGACTTCATATTGCAGTGGTACTAAGATTCCAGCAAAATCACATAAAAATGTAACGTGGATCTCACCTAGAAGGACCCCAGACCATCCACATACAAAAGGCCTAAGGATGAAAATATGCTGCAGAGGTCGGGGGTTGGGGAAAGAGGGCTCCTTATGTGTACTGAAGCACTGTCACAATCACACGGTTTTTACTTGAATTATAAGTTTAAAGTCCAACTTGGTGAGTTAAATTCTGTAGGAAGCAGGGCACACAGCCTGTCACAAACTACACCCACAACATGGGCTCTCTCACTCACTCATGATAAAGAAATTCCTTCCCTACTCTCAAATCTCTAATTCTCTCCACGATCTAGATCTTTATCAACTTCTACTACTTGCTACTCTGAAGTATATTACTTTTCTTCCTTTTCCACTCTTAGCTTTCCTAGAAATACCCATCAAATCAAATCTCTTTACAAAATCTTCACTGGTAGACTTTTAATGACAAAATAAAATTAACCTTTAGCCTGACATTATTGGTCTGCCACAACCTATTTTTACCTGTGTTTAAGTTATGGCTTTATCCAGAATGCTCTGACCCAGTTATTTAACACCTTGTTATTCTTCAATAGAAAGTTCCTAGGCTAATTTCCAAGGTTTTATTAATGTTCTTCTCTATTAAATTTCCTTCACCCTGTTCTTCACTAATTAAAAGCATGTTTCTTTTTCTCCCAAATCAGTTTAGTGTGGCCCTTCTCCACCATTCTATCATTCACAGTAACCTCAAAAATCAATCAACAAACAAACAAAAACCCACTTAGTAATAAATATAACTCTAGAGCACTGAAGAAAGAAATGAAAGATCTCAGAAAATATAAAGACATCCCAAGTTCTTGAATAGACAGAATTGTCAAAATGACCACATTATCAAAAGTTTTATACAGATTCAATTCAATCCCCGTGAAAATACCAATGGCCTTTTTAAAGAAACTAGAAAATTTTGTACTGAAATTAATTTGGAAGAATAAAAGACTCCACATAGCCAAAGTAATCCTGAGCAAGAAGAGTGATCTTGGAAGCATCACAATAGTTGATCTCAAAGTGGATTAGAGAGCTATAGTAACAAAAATTGCATGGTATGGGCATCAAAATTAGTCATGAAGACCAATGGAATGGAAGAGAAGATACAGAGACAAACCCACATAGCTATAGTCATCTGATACTCAAAAAAGGTTACAAAACTATATATTGGAGAAGATACAACCATTTTAACAAATGGTGCTGAGAAAACTGGACATCCATATGCAGACAAATTAAACTAGATCCTGACCTCTTACCCTGAAGAAAAGTCAAATCAAAGTGGATCAAAGACTTAGAAAATAGAACAGAAATTTTGCAACTATTAGAAGCATACATAGGGTCCACCCTCCAAAATACTGGCACAGACATGGACTTACTTAACAAGATCCCTAAAGCTCAAAAAATAAAGTCGAGAATTAATAAGTCGGATGCCAGCAAATTAAGAAGCTTCTACACAGTAAAGGGAATGATCAAAAGTGTGAAGGTAGAGCCAACAGAATGGGAAAAAATCTTTACCATATACTCCTCTGATAGGGTCTTAATATTCAGAATATATAAATAATTCAAAAAACTTTCATGAAAACAAACAAATGAATACCCCAATCAATAAATGGGCAAAAGAACTAAACACTCATTTATCAAAAGAAGAAACACAAATGGCTAACTATAAATGAAAAAAAAGTTTAACATTCCCTCGAAATCAGAGAAATGGAAATCAAAATTACATTGAGTTTCCACCTCACTTCAGTTAGAAATTTGATCACCAATAATACAAATAATAATAAATGTTGATGAAGATGTGGGGAGAAAGGTACACTTAAACATTGTTGGTGGATCTGGGAATTAGTACAACCTCTTGGGAAAGCAGTATGGAGATGCCAAAAAGTTGAGGAATAGAAGCACCATATGATCCAGCTATGCTGCTCATTGGTATATATCCAAAAGAACTAAAATCAGCATACTATAGTAATAT